>NC_080068.1:15523406-16123406 GCF_949987535.1 Balaenoptera acutorostrata | reverse complement strand
TATACCATGTTCTTGGATTGGAAGAATCAACATTGTGAAAATGACTATCCTACCCAAAGCAATCTATAGATTCAATGCAATCCCTATCAAACTACCACTGGCATTTTTCACAGAACTAGAACAAAAAATTTTACAAATTGTATGCAAACACAAAATACCCCGAATAGCCAAAGCAATCTTGAGAAAGAAAAACAGAGCTGGAGTAATTGGGCTCCCTGACTTCAGACTGTACTACAAATCTATAGTCATCAAGACAGTATGGTACTGGCACAAAAACAGACATATAGATCAATGGAACAGGATAGAAAGCCCAGAGATAAACCCACGCACATATGGGCACCTTGTCTTTGATAAAGGAGGCAATAATATACAGTGGAGAAAAGACAGTCTCTTCAATAAGTGGTGCTGGGGAAACTGGACAGCTACATGTAAAAGAATGAAATTAGAACACTCCCTAACACCATACACAAAAATAAACTCAAAATGGATTAAAGACCTAAATGTAAGGCCAGACACTATCAAACTCTTAGAGGAAAACATAGGCAGAACACTCCATGACATAAATCACAGCAAGATCCTTTTTGAGCCACCTCCTAGGGAAATGGAAATAAAAACAAAAATAAACAAATGGGACCTATTGAAACTTAAAAGCTTTTGCACAACAAAGGAAACCATAAACGACAAAAAGGCAACCCTCAGAATGAGAGAAAATATTTGCAAATGAAACAACAGACAAAGGATTCATCTCCAAAATATGCAAGCAGCTCATGCAGCTCAATATCAAAAAAACAAACAATCCAAGCCAAAAATGGGCAGAAGACCTAAATAAACATTTCTCCAAAGAAGATATACAGGTTGCCAACAAACACATGAAAGGATGCTCAAGGTCATTAATCATTAGAGAAATGCAAATCAAAACTACAATGAGGTATCACCTTACACTAGTCAGAATGGCCATCATCAAAAAATCTACAAACAATAAATGCTGGAGAGGGTGTGGAGAAAAGGGAACCCTCTTGTACTGTTGGTGGGAATGTAAATTGATACAGCCACTATGGAGAACAGTATGGAGGTTCCTTAAAGTAAAAATAGAACTACCATACGACCCAGCAATCCCACTACTGGGCATATACCCTGAGGAAACCAGAATTCAAAAAGAGTCATGTACCAAAATGTTCATTGCAGCTCTATTTACAATAGCCAGGACATGGAAGCAACCTAAATGTCCATCAACAGATGAATGGATAAAGAAGATGTGGTACATATACACAATGGAATATTACTCAGCCATAAAAAGAAACAAAATTGAGTTATTTGTAGTGAGGTGGATGGACCTAGAGTCTGTCCTACAGAGTGAAGTAAGTCAGAAAGAGAAAAACAAATACTGTATGCTAACACATATATATAGAATCTAAAAAAATGGTTCTGAAGAACCTAGGGGCAGGACAGGAATAAAGACGCAGATATAGAGAATGGACTTGAGGACACGTGGAGGGGGAAGGGTAAGCTGGGGCGAAATGAGAGTGTGGTATGGACATATATACGCTACCAAATGTAAAATAGATAGCTAGTGGGAAGCAGCCTCATAGCACAGGGAGATCAGCTCAGTGCTTTGTGACCACCTGGCGTGGGGTGGGGGTGGATAGGGAGGGTGGGAGGGAGACGCAAGAGGGAGGAGATGTGGGGATATATGTATATGTATAGCTGATTCACTTTGTTATAAAGCAGAAACTAATACAACATTGTAAAGCAATTATACTCCAATAAAGATGTTAAAAAAAAAAAAGAACTATATAGTCCTTGCAGTCATGGAGCTTCTAGCCTAGTGAAGTACACAGACATTAAATAAAGAAAACCTAAACAAATGTTTAATTCAAATTTTGGTAAGAACAATTACAGAGCATAACTGGGAAGACAATCTACATGAGCAGGCAGTAAGGGCATGTTTTTAAGGAGGTGATATTTAAAAGTGACCATTGAAGAATGCCGAGGGGCAAAAAGAAGAAGGGTTAACCTGTGTGCAAGGCTGTGAAGATAACAGGAGCTCAGCTTGTGTGAGAAAAAGAAAGAAGGCTGGTGTAACTGGAGACGAGTGAGCTAGAAATGATGGACTGGAGTTGCGGTTAGAGAAACAGCCTGGAGCCAGATCATGCTTGGTGTAGACGGTTTGGATTTTAATCAAGATGAGTTGCATGCATTTGGCAAAACATAGTGAGTTTTAATAGTTTGGGATTAACAGATACACATGGCTATGTATAAAATAAACAACAAGGACCTTGCTGTATAGCACAGGGAACTATAGTCAATATCTTGTAATAACCTATAATGGAAAAGTCTGGAAAAGAATACACACACGTGCACACACACACACACACACACATATATAACTGAATCACTTTGCTGTACACCTGAAACTAACACAATGTCGTAAATAAACTAAACTTCAATTAGAAAAAAGAACTTTCACTCAGGAAAAAAAAAGTGAATTCAGTCTTAGTATTTGTGAATTCTATTTTGTGTAAATGTTACATAAAACACTAAACAAATATTGAACATATAATGATATGCATTCTTAAATATTTAGGGGGAAGTGTACTAGAGTCTGTAATTTACTTTGAAGTGCATCCAAAATACAAGGTTGATTGATAGAGGAATGGATAGATGTATAGAAATCTGTAAGGTTACTAGTAAAATATAGGTGGTGGATATGTAGATATTTACTGTAAAGTTTCTTCAAATTTGCTGTATGTTTGTATTAATATTCATAATAAAATGTTGGGAAAAGAAAGGGAATGCTCAAAATGATAATAAGGAAAGGCATAATAATCACAAAATCTTACAACCAAAAGGAAGGATTATTCTAGCATATGACCACTTGATTCTTTTCCTGTGAGTTTTTACTTTTATGGAATTGGTACCTCTTTCATGGTAATAAGCATATCTCCTAGCTTTAAAAATCATTTCAAATTATTTGCATGATTTACCTCACTTAAACTATCAAATCTTTTGACGAGGTATTTTTCTGAGTAAGCACAAAGATAAATCTGTTAGACTAAGAACTCATGAATACTCAGCTGTCCACCAGCACCTACCAGTACCTACCAGGACCTACCAGTATAGTAGAAAGGAAATGAGCACACTTGAGTCTATTAGTGTGATCAGCCATCTGCAGAAGATTCTACTTTAAATTTTTTTTTTAGTTTTGTGGTTGACTTAAATGATACAAAAGGAAGAACTACTGTTTCTTTGAAAGTGTGCCTGAGAGGCTTGGTGTACTTAGGAGTCTGGCTTCTAACCTTTCTCTGAGAATTTAAGTAGCATTATTCTGAGGCTGTGGAACAGAGATTACTCTTCTCCTTGATTCCTTACCCACCATGAGCATTTCACTGATAAATTAGTGCATCACAGAATCACATCAGAAACCTCATGCTTGATCTCCCTGTGTTTTCAATAAAAACATGTCTCTTTTATTGATGTTTGTTCTTATTGACCCTTTGAGGTCAGAAGACAGAGTTTCTTTATTAAATCAGTAAATCAGGGGTATTTAATTGGCTCTAGAAACTTCTGAGTGATCTTGGCCTATTCCACCCCAAACAGGGTTCTGACCAACCACTGTGAGTTCTGCTTTTCCAAGAAGGTAGGGGGTGAGAGATTATAACAGACTCTGTGTAAGTAGTCAGTCACTTACTGCCTTCAAAGCACTGATTTTCTTGGTGCAGGCAAAATGCCAAAATCAATGTTTTTGTCACGTATAAAGAAATAGTTTAGCATGTAGAAAACTATATGGTTATTTCCTTTTCTCTGAAAAGCCATCAGACATTTTAAAAGTAAAATATGTGGTAGGTTTTACAGAGGAACTTATTTTTATTCTCCGTGTTGCAGAGAAAATAATTAGATGATTGTTGGTATTAGCAACTGCACTAAGATCAATTATACTGCAGGAACGATGAAAGCAGACTTTCATAATGAGAGCAAATGGCCTGGAGTCTACGAGACATTGCTGAGAATCTTTTTAGGGTGGCACCGTTGCTAATTAAAACCTGAGAAACAACACCAAAATTGTTCAGGAAGCACGAATACTCATTGCAGAACCAACCTTGAAGGTCATTCCAATTTCTAAACTATTTTTAATTGGAATTTGAGTTTTACAAAATGTTTTCAGAGCTGCATAACCTCATTTATACTCATTTCTTCTATCTTTTTCATTTGGTTCCCTTGGTTTTCTGTTCTTGTGCTTGACATCATTATTACTTCACATGGGGCACTGAGAAGTGAGGGAGGCAAGTTGTTCAGAAATCATGCCTGTGGCAATTATTTTAGACCGGAGAATGTAGCCTCATTTATCATCATCATTATCACTAAAAAGCTATAGGTCACAAGTGTCTTAAGTCCCCTGTGTTTCAGCATTGTCTGCTAAATTGGGGTTAATTAAAATGTCTCTTTTAAAAGTACTTCACTTGAATACACACACACACACACACACACACACATTTTTGCTCCAATCTTCTTTAAAGGAGTCATTATTCTATGTCTTGCAGGGAAGAATGAAATGGACATGTATAGGGTATTATTTCATTTTTCTAGACTAGAAAAGGAAAGAAATCATGTAGAGAATTGTGACTTTCAGATGTGTGTATGGTTCTACCCCCCTGTAAAGGCTAGATTCCATTTTTAAAATAATATGTTTTTGAGCCATTACCCTTATTCTCTTGATATTTTAAAACAGCAAAAGTATCTTCAATCTGTGCTTTTACCCCTCCAAAGAATGTAACCTCTGAAGCGAGGATGGGTAAGTATTATCTGGGAAGTAAAGTGCAGCTTTCTCAGCTCCATTCCCAGAGATTTTGATTCAGTAGGACAGTGGTGGAACCCAGAAGGCTGTGTTTTAACAAGCCTGTGAGGACGTTCTGATGCACGTGATATTTGGACACATTTTGAAAACCTCTGCTTCATACCATCACTCTTGAGTGTTATGGGAGTGAGTGAGGGGTACCATTAAACTGCACAGGAGGGGAACCTAAATTGACATGGTGGTGACACTGGATTCAAGTTGAGTACTGAAGGTTGAGTGACAGTTAGTTACCTAATCAGGAAGGTGGGATTCATAAGAATGAGAAGGTGAGTGTATTTTAGGTAGAAATAAATTTAAGTGCAAAGACTTAGGGGCTAGAGAGAAAATGGTGCTTTCTAGAGTCCACAGATAGATCTATCTGGATGAAATATGTCATATGAGTGGTTGAGGAGGCATGACGTAAAGATGAGGTTGGAGAAGTGGGTTGAGATCAGATTACAGAGTTCTTGTCGCCAACTCAAGGATTTAGGACAGCACCCTGCCAGCCATCACAACTCCTGCAGGCTGGGTGCCCTTGCCAACATTCCTGTGCTTGTTCACGTTCTTAAGCTCCGTATAATCTTGGGTCTATCACCGTCTTAAGAAGATAGTAGCTTTTGGTACAGTTACAGTGCTGCAATTTCCAAGGGTGGAAACCCTACAGAAATAACAAGTCATGATGTAACATGCAAGAAGAATGGCTTTTTGAATATATTTTATTTGGAGATAACTTTTACCTAATAATTCAAACTACTCTCTTCATTAACTATGTTTGTAAATATTAGGAAATGAACAGTAGCACTATGGCAAAACAATGTCTTGTGACAAAAGTAAAAGGAAAAAACTTGATCTAAAATTCTGCCATTTAGGTCCATGGCCTGAATTTTTAAGTGCATTTCTTTTCTACTTAGTAATAGAAGGTAAATCAGACATTTTTTAATATTTTATTTTGAATACATTTTATCTTGAAATTTAAATAAGTAAATATCACCATCCTGCTTCACAAATTAACATTAAGATACACATTAAACTTCAGACTGAAGAAATTTCGTGTTTTGTTCATGTCATTTGGCCGTTAGTTTTTCAGTCAGTTACCCATACCTGCTTTCTTTTCCTGGTAAAGGACATGTATGTGTATAAATGTGTACTATGTGTCAAGAATTGCCAGTCAAGAAATGGCAAGTAAATGCGCACTAAATGTAAGAAATGTAAGAAGACACCTACCTTGAATTTAAACTTGATGTGTTAACTCTGCTGCTGTGAATGCTACTTCTTGGCCCTGCTCTGACCACATCAGTGTACAAACACCTTTAAATGGAAAGCTTAGAGTCTGCCAGGAAGCAACGTTTTTTTTTCCTCTCCTTTTTCTCCATTTAACTTTGAAAGTAGATTTGGTTTTTTGATCTGCCAAGTAGCTGTCAACTCAAAACAACTAGATTTTATTTTCTAGTGTTTGATTTCTTGATCTGGATTAAGACTTGAACACGGAAACATCTACCAATCTAAACAGGTATTGGGTCAAGAAAAACTAAAGCTTTTACTATGAGTTCTTGATAGAGTGCAGACACAACCTGTAGTCTGTATGATTAGACAGTAAACTCCAAGGTTTTTTTTTTTTCTGAAAGGATCACTAACTGTTATTTAAAGGAAGATGCAAAGTATTCCTTCAAGTAGAAATTAAATTCCTCAGGCAGTTTTTAAAGACAGTTTCAGACCTGTCATCTAGATGCTACTTTTAAAGTGCCACCTAGTGAACTGGAAAAGGCCTTTATTAGCAAATTTACTTGCATTTGGCCTACCATAGTGAAAGGCTTGTTTAGGGTGGGTTCTGCTTTCTCAAATTGCCCTCTTTAAATAAACAGAGCAAGGGAAGAAAGCTTTTAGATGTATAACATGAAGCCATTACAAAAAACTGAAAGTCAACCCATGAAAGAAAGGAGCTGTTTAGTGCATTTCCAGTTAAGGATCTGGGTGGTGCTGGAGGGAGAATGGAAGATAATAGACTCCTAGTGATGGGGCTGTCAGGAGACAGAAAACTGTAGCAGCTTTGTGGGAAAATAGAATTGCTGGCTTTGCCCACTTGACCTTAGTCTGAATAGATGGGCTTAAGAAGATCACAAAGGGCTTTGCAAAAAAGTGGTCGGCTCAGTTCTTTTGGTTCCTGAAACTCCTCTTTTATTCAGGGGAGTTTTAAGTTTGTTTCTTGGTATCCTTAAAGGGATTCCCTGAAATGTCTATTATCATAGCATAGATATGTGTTGCTCACTGTATGGCCCTCATGTTTCCTGTGCAGCAGTGGGACGGAGTGTGTTTATGAGGAAGAGTTACTGAATAGGGACTCCAGCATCTGTACACTCCACATTATCACTCCTATCAAAGGCATGCATTGGGTCCCCTTCTGTGTTTCTGGGTAAATGCATAAGCTTATTTAAATCAGAAATGCAAGCACCATTTGAAAGTACAATGTATATGCATCTACTGCTGTGTAGATGAAAGGCTTGTAGATTAATTGACAGCATTTTCAGAAAATGGGGCTTAACAGTAGTGGTTCATGTGAAAAAGATCTGGGAGACTTTAGTTAAGTACCAGTTGAATTCGTGCCGAGGTTATGATGTGGTAGCCTACAACTCTATTTAATCTTAGTTGCATTTATGGAATTATAATTTCCTGCCCTAAGATACATGGACACTGATGGTGCAGTTAAACAACTGTATCCAGTTGTGAACATTCCGCTTCCAAATAAAACTAGCATATCTGTGAACATACAGAGGAGACTACTTTCCAAACCCCATTCGACAAAAGAAGGAATTGATCGTATTTAACAGAGACGATTTGTGATTTGAATGGAAGAGAAATGATAGGCATGATCATAGATTTCAAATATCTGAAGCCCTCTTATATAAAAAAAATCATTTGTGGGGTTTCAGAAATTTATAGTTTCTCAACCCATATAAATATATGCCAGAATAAATGACAGATGGATTAAAGAGATAACACAGAAAATATTGAGAAACCATAAAAATTACACAAGAAAATAGAAACAAATATTTAACTTCCTTTGGAGTTGAAATGGATGATACTAATGAAGAAACCATAAAGAAAATATTGATAGTTATGAGTAGGATTATCTGATTTACTCAAAAATTATTAAGTTATAATAAAGAATTTTAAATATAAAGAAGCTAAAACAATTATAAAAATCATATTCACCAACAATAGTCAATGGCATGAATAAATGTTCACATTATACTGTTGAGTAAAAAGATCACTAGGTCAAAGTTTAATTCTTAAAGTTGAAATATGTATATTAAAATAACTGCTAAAATATCCCTTTTAATGGATTTCTCTGAGTGGTTAAATTTAAGTTTTTAAAATTTATTTTTAGTATTCCTGTATTTTCCAAAACTTTACATAATAATCCTGTTTTCTTTATGTTTGTAGAAAGTTATATAAAAAGCAAAGGATACAAAAAACAAAAGAAGTGAGTTAATATTTAAGCCTTAAGGGTAGATATAGTTAAGGTAAATAAGAAGAAGATATTTCTAACAATTAAACTTTTAACAGTGTCTCTTGTCCTATGGGCTATATGCCCTTCATTGGAAAAATTCATGTAGAAAAATCACAGTAAATCAGAGATAATATAGGATGAATTGCCTTAGTGGAGAGAGGGACTCTGGATTTGGGCATCTCAAATGCCCTTTCAGCACTAAACTTCCAGGGGCAATTTACAATTTGAAAGATTATGCAGATTGGAGCTGAAAAGTGACATAGAAACCTACAACTTCATGTTATTTAGATATTTTTGAAGTGAGTAGATGGAGGTTCGGAGAGTCATTATAATGGAAAAGAAAGCAGCTAATTAAAATTTCCTGAGCCCTATTCCAGTTCTTTTCCCTCCAGTAGAGACAGAATAATTGTTTGGTAGTTAAAAGTGCATGGATTTGGATCCCAGGCCAGTCACTTCCACTTGCTATACTTCTCTGTGCCTCAGTTTCCTCATCTGTAAAACTAAAAGGGTTATTTTACTTGTGAGATTCCTGAGAAGATTGAATAATATATATAAAGCACTCAGCAGAGTTCCTATCATATATGAGCAATCGATATTACCTATTCTTCATACATTGAAGATATATATATATCTATATAAGTTTAATATTACAATTTGGGAGGAGAGGAATGTCAAGGGTTATTCCTATTTATTTATTTATTTTAATGATATCTTAGTACCTTCAGAAGTCTCTTACCACATTTTTCATCCCTCAGATTTAAAATTTGAAAAAATTTTTAAAAATTTTTAAAAACTTAAAATTTAAAAAATTCATGAAAAAGTTCATCAATCAGAGAGAGAAAAAGTAAAGCCTGTTATGTTGCCCTCACGGAAAAAAAAAAAAGATGGCAGTTTTTTATGTGTGAATTCATGCTTTCCTTTCATTTAGTGTTTAATGTTTACGGAACTGACTAATTTTGTTGTATAGTTATCCATGCTGAGAGCTTCTAGCTTAGCCCATGAGCATATTTCTATTCATTCTAGAAACAATAATAACTCTATTGAAATGCTTGTTTCACTGCCATTTGTGTCTTCAACTTTAGAAGATTATGGAGGTGTTATGGAATGTTTACTTTAGAGTTAACTAGAGCCTGGCTCTTAATCACACCAATACAGATGCTCACTTGTCCCAGTACTTCTCTCTCAGGCACACAGGAATGGGCATAGAGTCTGTACATTTAAAGGAAAAAACTGAGATTACTTACGGCTTTGGAAGTCTACTCTCTATTTTAAAGGACATTTCTCCGTAAATGCTTTTTAAAATACCTCTTATTTGTGATTTATCTTCCCCAAGTTCCAAACATATTTTAAATATTAAAAGCTAAAACAGAAAATTTATAGAAAAGGACAATGTAAAAATGTTCTTTTCTATCTTGAGGTTGTATTTTCTTATGAAAGCTTTATCAGATCTTATAGTGGCCCATGGATGGAATCCCTAACCTCAATTTCATGACCTCATAATTCCATGGTGTTACTTACAGGTATTTAAATTTTTAAAGTGCAACTGCATAGGAAAAGGTGAGCCAAGAGCAGACACCTTGCTTCCTCCTGCCGTATAAAAGCGCCCACTGGGATAAGCTGCCAGTGAACACAGGTGGAGGTGACGCCCTTGTATTCTGGGTAGCATGGCCAAATCACTGTTGTCTTAGTGTCACAGAGGTCCAAGATGCAGTTTTGTTTCCTCCAACTCCCAGAGAGCTACTGCTCAGGTGATAATTCGGCTCAGGAAATTCTCTTCTAGCAGAAGACATAATCATTTCATATAGAAAGTATCATCATTGCAGTAGGGTTTGTCAAAGGATTTATCTGCATTGGTAAAGGTATTCCCTGGAAGTAGCAGAGAGAAGTCTCTTTGTTGAGCCAAGACCATCACTACTTTATGTATATTTAATAATGATGTTCCTGAGATTTAAAAATCAGCAAATTTATAGTTCTGAAGTTGTGGATTGATATTTTTGTCTCATATGCATGATGCCTGTAGTCATCCTTGGGATTCCATTTTCAAGAAATCTGTTCTCAGCGACTTCCCTCATAGTTCTGTTGTTGGTTTGTATCTGGAAGGGGAAATACACCTAACCACGCATGTGAGTACAAACACACATATAAGTACAGCAGAATCATCCACTGGCAGCCATTATCTGTAAAACTAATTAAAGAGAATAGCATATTAACATGCACACCGTGAAGCAAACTCCATTCTCTCCAGAGTATTCTCTCATTGAGATACAAGGACTTTATCTTTGGCACAGTGTGTCTGAACTAATTGAGATGTCATTAAAAAAAGAAGTCGGTTAAGAAGGTTAGAGGAGAGGGTTGTTCTTGCAAAACTGCCAGTTTGCAAGAATACATTTTTTAGTAAAAATACAGCCCCCAGTTGCAGATCTGATCAGTGGCAGGAATGGGGGAGGGATGAGGGGGAGATAACAGAGAAAAATAACGTCTCAAAGAGAAAAAAAAAAAACCCAAAAAACAGCAAGACCCTAATTGAAATGGGAAGCACTCTCATTTTAGAAAATGTTTCCTTAACAGATTGCTCTGGTCCTCTGCCTCAAGGTTTTTGATTAAATTAATGATGGTAGTGATAAGCTCCATTAGTGTTGCTGTTTCCAGAGGGACATTTTCTACAGCCTTCTCTTCTCTTTCCTTCCCCAAATCTCAGGTATGACAGTAGAATTGCTAATTGAGGCCAGAACAAGCTAAGAAGGTGAACTTATTATTACTATGCAAATGCAGGCGATCCAGGAAATTAATATTTCATGTGTGCCTACCTAAACGAGTAATGTTTCCTTCATAGGCTTCGTGTCACTCAGCTGGGAAGCTGTTGCTGCAGCTTGTTGTCGTCAGGGAGGTCCTGAACTTCTCTTTTTTGTTGCATGTTGCCTGCTGTCTTGGGACCAGTCAGCACGTCTGACATGTTGTGTTCGGCTGGCCCTTGCTGTTACCACAGATCTTCCACCAGTGCAAACAGATGAACTTGTTATGATCCATGGGCCACTATCAACTTGATTTCCTGTCTTGGTAGTAAAGTATTAGAGGAAAAAAAAGCATCCAAGTCTAGATAATAAAGAAGGGAAGAAGTATTTCAGTAAAATGAACCATAAAATTCATAATAGGGGATATGTTAGGGGCTCTTCCGTGCAGCATAATTATCTTCCTGAGAGCTTTGGAAAACACAGTAAAAAGAGTATTACGTTGGGGGCCTGAAATAGTTACATTAAATTATTCATAAACATTTGTTTGCTAAACACCATTATATTTCATATTCTGATGAAAACTATTGTAGTTAACAATTAACATTGTGTGTGTATGAAAAACAGTGTAGTAGAAATGAGTGAGAAGTAATTTTGATTTTAACTTTCTGATTCTTGTTTTATATTAAATGTCAAATAATAGATATGCTACTTAAGAGCAGAAACCAAAAGAAAATTTCTTTTTCATCACCATAGTGCCTGAAATAAGATTAAACATTCAAATAGATGTCCAATAAATATGTTGAATTTAATTTATTTTTACTTCCCTAACCTTGTTGAAAAATAAATTCCAGAAATGGAGGAAGGAGACGAGTGACAGAGAAAAGTGGGCTGGTTGAGGTGTCCACTATTCTCTGTCATTCTGTCTGCAAAGCCATTGATTCAGACATTATCCTTCACATTTTGCTAGGTCTTTCTTTACCTTTATGAAGAATACTCTACAGTTATAAGTGGTATTCAATAGGAAAGAGACTTTTACAGTAACTAGAGGCAGGAAAGTCTGTTTCAAAAAGATCATGTGTAGGTTTTGAGGGTGCAGAGTAATTTGTTTAGACAGAAATGAGTGGAAAGTACATGTGTGATAACTGGGAAAGGGAAAAGCATTGCTTATATTGATATTTGCCCAGATGGAGTAGAAAGACTGAAATAGAACATTATAGAGATTGAGGTTAGTTAGATCTTTCAGAAAACTGGCCCCAAATCTCAACATCTAATACATGGTAGACCTGAAATTAAATTCTGGAACGGCCTTGGTTTGCTAATCTCAAGTGTTCATCATGTGATTTATAGAATTTGACCAAAGTCGCTTTTTTTCTTTACTGGAGAATTTTCTTCATTTAAGCTCTTTTAAAAATGTAACCCGGATTATATATATTTCCCTTCTCTGGTCCTTCTTTGAGTCTCATGTATCTTTTCCATGTTACTCACAGAACAAGTATATAGATGCATCCATGAAAGAGTATGTTTTCTACTAGGTTTGCAAGACCTCTGTGTTGAAGGCAATTTTTGTTGCATTTTTAAAAATTATTATAGCTCATTGTAATAAAAACTGAAAAAGATTCCCATTTAAAATAAAGGAAAACGAACAAATAAATGAATTTAAACCAGTTCAGAACTCTAAAAAATATTTCATATGTTTTAGCATATGCATCAATAAAACATACTTGCATAAAGTATTCCTGGGAAGTATTTATCAATCCTCTTTTCAAAAATAAAAGTGTGCAAGTACTGGTAGCTAAAACAAATTAAATTTGTTGAATCTCTAGACTTATGAAAATATTGATTTTTTTTGTTATGTGTCCTCTTTGATACAAATATATCTGACATTCTCAATGAAATTGCTTACAAAATAGACTAAATCTGCCTGAATTTTATGTCAGACATCCCCAATGAATGTAACAAGGAAGAAGAGCTGGAATTGGAACCTAAAGATACTGACTTGGTACTTGTTCAGTGAGTTTTCATCATATTTTAGAGGGTAGACATTTGTAATACTTTTCAAATAAGACTAATTTAACCTGATCCATCTTTTTTCAGACACACAGTAAGTGCAGAATAAGCTAACAAATTCTAAATACTTACTAACGCTTTGTTTTTATATTTGATTCTTTGTATTTATTCTCAGGCCCTCTCAAGTGGAAATGTTGAAAATGCCATTTCTTCATAAAAAGACCATCAAAATGATGGAAATATTGTGTTGCATATCAAGTTCTTTTTATTTATCTTGTAACCAAGATCATGCTACCCATTTCTAAAAGACCTATGGAATTATTCTGGGCTTATATTTTAGAAGGCAAGAATCCTAGGGGGCAAGAATCCTTTGTTTTACATATTTATATTATCTAGTATATCCATTATAGCATCAGGAGTAATTAGTATTTTATAAATGTTCAACATGTACCAGAAAACCACTCCAGGAATGAATCCCCTGGGTGCTGAGCTCTGAAGGAAGAAAAGTTGAGGGTCTTTAGGGTGGGAAGGTGGTGACTGCATTACCACATTACTGCAACATTCTGTCTTCTGTGCAGCTCAATAAATATCCGTTTACTTTAATTGAGTGGGCATAAATAGCATTTACCAGAAATCCTTTGCTGGCAGCCAGCTGCATTAGGCTGCAGAGAACCATAGAATATTGTCCCCGGAGTTGGAGGGAACACAACCTCTTTTTAGTGTTCACCTCTGCTCAAAGGGAAGACTCAAGTTGAAAGATCAATTATGATTTCATTCTGATCACTAGTAAATGGTTTACTAGAAAACAAAGTTCATATTATCATAAAGAATCTATGGGCAAAAAGGCAAATGGAGTAAAATACTGGGTTTTCAGATAATTATTTGAGTTTTTTGTGGTTTTCATCATCTTAGGAAATTAAGAATTGCTTTATGTATGTTTACATAATAGCAAGGTTACTTTGTCATCTGAATTTTCCTGATATAAAACCATGTGAGCTAGAGGGAATATTTAGAAACCAATGAAAAAAACCGCATGGATGTAGTTTACTCCATCTCCATCAATCATTTATCACAAACTTGATATCTTAATGTTTCAGCTGTCAGAATATTGACTTTAAGAAAGTCTATGTTTTTGTTTACATTATCTCAATTCCAAGTATCTATGGGAAAAAAATTAAGGGATGTCAAAAATATCAAAGATTATTATGTCTCACCTAATGAGATGGATACTCCCGAAACAAACTAAAGTCCATGACACAGAAAGTGAGCAGCAGAAAAACATTCTGAAGTCCAGGAAGGCTGGCATGGGGGAGGGCGGTGGTTTAGGGAGGAATGCAGTTAGTCTGAGATATTTGCCTGGTGTTGGCCTCTCACTGTCACGAAGAACAGGGACTGTCTTGTAATCATTTTTTATCTTTCTAAAGAAAGTTATTTTTCTCTTGTTAGCACTGAAAGTTTTACTTTTTCTCCAAAGTTTTACCTTTTCTCTTTATAAATGCTCAGGAGTCAGAGCCATGGGCATCTGGTGCTTGTTCAATAAATGGTATTCATGTTAATGTAGCAGAAGACAGTTGTACGCATACTTCCCATCCCCAGCTGGCATCCCTGTGCAGATGGACTTAGATCACAGCATGATTACTTGTAATACATTTTCTTTTTATTCTTTCTTAATTTTGTGTTTCTTAAAATTCCTAGCCAAGCTTATTCTAAAAATTGCCTAAAAGATAACATAAAGTTTTTCTCATTTCCAAAAACCATCAATAAATTAAAGCGAAAACGTCTTATCATGGCTCTCTTAGGCTTGTATAGTTTTGGAATTGAATTCTGAAAGAGAACAGTAACCTCATGCTGATATTTCAAGGGAGGACACAATCGTTTTTGAAATGTGCTATCTGTTCACTCTGGCAAGACGAAGCCTCTAAAGCTATCAGAGTCCCCAGTCAAGGGCGAGTGGGTGGGGTCCTCACTGCTCCTTCACCTGAGTGGAGGAATTGTCCACAAGATGAGTTCGGAGGGTGAAGCCTATTGAGAAAACAGTTTCCCAGGGACTTTTTGCTCACTCCCAAGCTACCACTTCTCCATACTAAAGAAGGAGTAAGAATAAAGTTTCTAATCACTTCACACGGTCACCAAAGATCTTAATTTATCAGGAAGTCATTTTCTTCAGCCAGAGACTACATGGCGCCTGGAGGGAAAGGTGGCTGACAAGGAGGATTATAGGTACAGAAAAGGACGCGCAGGAAGACGCATTTCAGTTGCTTTCACTTTCTCTTAGAACTGACAGGATAGCAAGCAGGTAAGTCCATTTCATGAAATTCCACAATTTGAAAGCATCCTGAGAAGTTTGGAGGAGATGCATGTAAGTCAAATGAAGTGAAATCCTAAAGCAGATTGTAAACAGAAGACTATCACTGTCTTGAGAAGTAAAACTAAAAATATAAATAGACTCATAAAGCATTTAGCTAACGCCATGGATAAACCGTACTTATTTATTTAGGGAGTGCTCGGGTGTGTGTCCCTAATCTCTTGCCATTGATATTATGGGAGAGAAAACAGGTATTGGCTTATCTCAAAGCACCTTTATATCCGAATTCTTTGCATAAAATTGACAGAGCATTCTTGGGTTTTTAAGGACTCTCTTGTGCTTTGCATTTCGTATATATAGTTGTTTTAAATGCGCTTGCCACCAGGTCAGGGGAGAGGAAATGACTGGTGTGGCTCTGACAGAACAACAGGTAACAATGACGTGTTTATTCAGACTTGGTATAGTGCCAGAGACATACCCTCAGTCCTCGGCATGCACATTCACTTATTCATTCCCTTTGTGCCTGCCCCCATTTCCTTCCTGCCTTGGCTCTACTTCATGAATAATCACCGTATGAATGATGAAATACAACTATGAAATGTTATGTCAATTCCAGAGACTTTATATTATGCTAATCAGCTTAGGAACTGAAGATGCTTGCCTCCTTTTTCCTCTAAATTAGTTTTAATCAATCTGAACAACATCCCAAGGAAACATTTTCAAGGAGAATTACAAAATGGTCATCAAGAGGATGATTTTTCCTGCTCACTAAATGTGAAAATCACTATGCAACAAGTGCACGATGTCAAACACTGGAGTTTATTAATAATGAAAATATAGGTCAAAGAGTTCTGTCGTGGAGGGAGGCACGTTTAAAACAAATGATTAAACTTGATGCACATTCAGGACTTACAGTGCTAATTTATGTAAAATGATGTATTAAATCTCTACCTGGCAAAATCATTTTCATATACAATTCATTTTTCTGTGTGCCATTAGAGCTATCGTTTCTCAGACTTACAGGGGTCCTGATGGGGCTCCTTCTGAAATATATAAAGATAAAATACGCTGGAGCAAGAGGCGTCTGAAGATCACTCAGCCCAGACTCATAAGTGGGTAAGCGTGTGGTTTGGGCTATTGAACAGACTTGGGTTCAGTTCTTTCCAGCACTTAACTTATCTTGGGCAAGTTCCTTGGCCTCAGTTTGTCACCAATAAGAGAGTTTCATAGAATCTACTTCATAGGGCTATTTAAAGAAGTAAATGAGAGAATAGATTTAACACCCCTTGAATTCCTGGAACAGAAGTTTGAGCTATCACAAGCACTCATCTAGTTCTACTATAGGCATTCCATACGTCTTTATGGAGTATTTACCTTGTGCAGGATAGGCACTCTGCTGGGTCCTTTCAAACAGCTTTAAATACTATTTATTAAATACTATAAATGCTTATTTTTCCAAGAAGCACAAGCTATTTAATTATGTCATATATTTTGTTCTGCTGCCCAGTGACTTGGAAGTGGTATGTAGACATTTTGATAATGATGTCATAGAAGTTTTGGAAGTGAAAGCATATTTCTGTAATGCTGATAAAAATATATTTAAGCGAACTGGACCTAATTTCTAATTGCCTGACAAATCCAATTTATCTTGAATCAAATTGTATCTCTTCTTAATTTTCACACATTAATTTTCTTTCTATCCCCTAGAGCTAGGGAATCAAGGTAGCACTTATACATGACAGCAGAGATTTTGTATCATATCCACACCCTTATTGCCTCATTTTTTTGTTGATGTTTAAATCACTGTCCCCAGGATAGTCTCTAGTTATTTGGTGTTCCACTTGATTCTTAAGGATGCACTGAAGAGTGAACTTTCCTTAAATTAAACTTTCTAATTCTCTAGGGAAGCTACAGTGCAGACCACCATTTCAGGTGCTTCCTCACTCTAAAAACTCATATTTATTTAGCCAGTAATCTTTCAAAACCCTTAGTCTGAGTGCCCACAGAAACACTGGGAGATGGTACCCTTGTTTCTGCTGACATACCGGGCCATCCATGAAATAAGTGCTTAAAAGTTCTTCCTTACATTGACTTAAATCTTTCTAAGTTCCATTAACCATTCTTTTTCTAACTTCCATTCTATTTCTGACCTCTGGGCATTCATAAATAAATTTATTACAAAACCCCCTTTCTCTCACTTATTCTCTGCTGTTTTAATCTTAACATGCCCAGTTCCATCAATGTTTTTACATCATCTGATGAAGTTTTAAGTTGGGGTTGAGGGACATAGGGACATTATTATCCTTCAGTTATTGCCAGAGTAAAAAACAACAATTTTAAGCGATTTTCAAAGCACTTGAAAACTAGTCTCAAAGCAAGTGCCTTTTTTCAGAATGATGGGTTCACACTTAGGTTGCCTTTTAAACACCTGCATTTCCTGAACTCAATAAGTTCACCCTGTTTATCCTGTACTATCTAATGACTCATCATGGACACTCTTCAAGGTTGTTAATCATTAACGTTATTTAGGAAATGAATTCTGATACATGTAATAAGCCTTATTTTAAAAATCATCATTGCTTTAATGAAAATGAGACATTGAATTTGTAAAAACCAGACAATTAACCTAATGAATAATGTGTAAATAGTGCCCAGGGACTAGAAAAGAACTGACACATAAAAGAACCTCAATAAATATCAACTCAATAGTGAACAATCATTTTAACATATTCATTCTATTTTTCATTGACTTGCTTTTTTATTTGTTTCTTTTCCTTAGAAACCTGTGTTTTGGGAGCAAACTCCAGGTGTTTGCTATGAATCATCTGTATTCCCAGCCCCACCTGAGATTTGGTTTCAGAAAGTCAAATTAGGGCTAGGAAGCTATAATCACCGAAACAATTCCAGTGATTCCTTTTGCCAAGTCATTTGAGGATCATTGTCCTAATGTATTTGTAAACTTGAACTAAAAAGTTGTGTCTAGAAGAAGGAAGTAGGGTGTAAGTAAAAATAGGCTAGGTTGAGACAAGTATTAGTGGCTAATGAACCTTTTGTATGCCTAGTATTCTAAAAAATTATTTATGTGGTACTTTCACATTTATTTTTCTGGTACTCCCTTTAAGAGTTAAAAGGGTCTGTGACAGCTCAGGCTAGAGTATCAAAAAGATAAGAAAGAAATCTTTAGTTGTGGTGGCCAGGGCTCAGATGGATTTATAATCAAGGAGGAGGCTTAAGGTTGTATGAATTTAATATGATGAGTAAATATTATTGTACTGAAGATTCGGACTTTATTTCCCACTTGTAAAAGAAAGGTCACAATAATCTCCAAAATTCTTTTCTTTATGTTTTCAGCATAATTATCCAGATCATTTTTTCTCCTTCACTGCACTATATAACCTCCTTGAAGAAAACGTGTTTAAGTTCAAAGGCATATTACTGAACCTAAAAAAATTACCTTAAAATATTAAGTTATGAGTTTCTACCTGCCTAATTACAAAATGCAAAACAGTTGGGTCTAAGCACCTTCGTTGCTGAGTATTTTCTTTATACTCTGCATTTTGCCATCATATGCCAGTAAGTTCAGGTAATACCACCCATTGCCTGACAGAATTCAAATCATTGCTGACGATCTTCATAGTAAAGCCAGTTGAGTTCCACACTCAGCTTGTGTCTTCAGAAACTCATAAGCGATTATCATGGAGGTGCTGGGAGCACAGAGTCAACTTTGCAGGCAGGGTAGACCTTTTAGATGCATTAGATGCATGCCTAATTTCTTTGTTGGTACGACCTTCTACATTTTCATTTCATCTGTCCTTTTTTTTTTGGAGGGGTGGTAACTTTCTGGAAAGAAAAAGAAATGGAAACTGAAACAGGAAATTTGAGAGGTTTATAAAGAACTAATGAAGACTCTCTCCTTAATTTCGGAATTTTTACCAACCATATGAGTGATTCAATAAGTTAACTTCATGTGCTATTTAAGGTGATACTTCGATCTGATTGTAAAAAAAAAAATCCATATTTGTCTATGTGCCTCCACTATTTAATAAGGTCCAGAGAAGTTTTACAGTGTCTTTGGGCCTCAGTGCAAATTAAGAAATAGCTTTTCTCTGAAGGTGAGGACTCATCCTTCCCATTTGCAGGCTGTGTCTTTTGTTCTAAAAGAAAAACCAGGGAACCATTCTGCACCTAACTGAACACTATACATTTGCAGGGTTTGCCATGGAGAGCTGTGTAGTCTAATAACACAGAAATGAGAAATGTATGATCTTCTGCTTCCTTGGCTGTTGCACAGACTGACAAACAGATAATGAGGAAAAGTTTTCAGCTCTTTGGAAGCAACATGTTTTTCATGCAGAAATTATTATTGTGATAAGAACAAAAATGAGGTATATGACAGAGCTGCAAAACACTTTCTCCAATCTGTGTAGCTTTAAAACCTTCATTCCCACAACTGGGAGAGTGAATTCAGTTGATTATTCTGAATTGCATTGTCTTCAATAAAGTACAAAGGTAATAAGACCCTCCACACAAATGTGGTATAATCAGAATAATTAGATGTTAGATCCCATTTGAATGATGAGGCAGATGAATGGCAATTCTGGAAAGGAGTGTAACCTGTGGGAAAATGTTGGAGGCCAGGCTCCACCAGGGGTGGCCTTGAGAAGGCAGGGCTGGGGAGGTAGGCAGGGAAATGTGGGTCAGTGCTCTCTCTAGTCGGCGTCTCTAGAGAGCACAAGAAAAAGCCCACTTGGCTTACATCAGTGATGTTATGAGAGATGCTGGAAGCAGAGGAGGGGCCATACCAAAAATTGAACAGGATATGCCTCAGGTATATTAAAGTAGTAGCGCCAAAAAAATCAATGAAGTGTAAGACCAGGAGGCTGAAGTATGGCAAGGGCATTGGGATATGAGTTTGGGGAATTGAGTTTGGTGAAGAGGGAAGGTGGGTTTATCAGAGGTTCACATGGGATTCTCCATCCTTTGTTTACCCAGATTTGTTGTACCTTCAAAAAAAATTGCCCTGTTCACTTTTGTTCAATTCCCATAAGTGAAAGAAGTGAGGGAGAATCCTGGCTTTGTAGATGGAAAGCAAGAGCTGATGCCAGGGAAAATTCTGAAGCTGAAGACTTTTACTCTTCTCCTCTGCTCCCTGTGCAATTTAGCCTCACCCTTTTGCTATCTGCCCTTTCTCTTATCGCCTGTCTTATGCTCTCAGTTCTCTCTGGTGACAGTGGGAACCTAAAGCTACTCAAGGTCAGGAGTGGTGACTTTCTTTGCTAATTCTCACAAGAGTATTTACACTTTAATAGTCTTCCAGGAATAAGGCAATAAATCATTTATGGAGTAAATCATGAATGATAGATTTTCAGGCATCAGTATAATTTTGGGGGGAGACATTTGACTTTTCACTGCTTCTCATTTTATACCAAATACAGTGAATTTCAACTCTATATACTCTTAATATATTCATTTATCCAACAAACATTATCAAGTGTCTACTAATATATATCAGGCACAACTTTTGGTACTTGAAAAACAGCTATAAGATAAAGGTTGGTTCCTTCAGGGAGTTCACAGTCCAGGAAAGGGGGAAAAGGCTACCATAAAATTATAATAAAGTGTGAGAAAAGAAAAGCAGATCCAGTGGGAACCCCCAGTGGGACAGTTGCACCACACAGAATGTGTTCAGAGAAGGCTTCATGGAAAAGGTAATATCCGAGCTGAATTTTGTGTAGTGATATGAACCCAGTGAACAGAATTGAGGAGGTGGAGTCTTGAGAAGGGGGAGACGTATGTATGAACATAAAAAGGCTTAAAGAGCGTAGTATCACATTGCAAGTCATTTGGCCTGAGTCAAACATGAGATAAGGATAAGGACACAGGCAGGAGGGGACCTGCTGGGGGAAAATAATGACTAGTGTAGGATCCATGATTGCCCCTGCTGAAAGCCATCAGAAAAGCTCCAACTTAATAACCAGCTGTATTCTCCTAGACATCACTTAGCCAACTATGAGGATTTAAAACTTATGAATAAAGAGAAATGACAGAGATCCAATTTAATTGCAGCTTTTTCATTTGCCTAATTTCCTTCAGTGTAATATAAGCTCATATTGTGTTATGTGAATTATTTAAAATATATGTGCTTTTCCTCTCGTGTGCAGATTTATGGGTGGATGTGAGGGAGCCTGATGTTAAACATATGCGTACATTCGTTTTTGAAAATCGGGAAACTAGAGAGTTACTATTTCCTGCAGGAACTTCTAACAGAAACCAAAAAGTAATATAATGTGCCAGAAAGGTCAAGGGAATGTATAAAAGCAAATTGAAAGGAAGAGAAACCTGGCAACCCAAAGGAAGATCACTTTCTCTTTAAAATTCTGCCCTCTGTGCCCCTAATCAGGTAGGCTGAGTGACTGACACAGGACCCTTTATGGACGTCCAAGTTTCTTTTGCCCCCTAGACTAGAAACATAAATCTTATTTCTCTAATAGGGACATTTAAGGCAGAAAGTTATGATAGTATCCTCAATATCTTAAAGTTAGATGTGTCAAGACATTGGAAGACATCCATCTTCCTTGTCCTGGCCATTCTCTGGTTTGTCCTGAGGGGCTGTGGCATGTGTTTTCCTTGAAATTTTCAATAAAAGATAAGAAAATAATTTCTTTTGGATCATCAGCTTTCCCCACCTTAACTCCTGCGAGGTTGACTTGTAGAGACAAACTAAGCGTTTGCTCAGTTTACGTGGACATTGTTATTGCAGCATTTGCCCCTTTTCTGACAAATTGCATCATTCCTCTGCCTTCTGAACCATTAGAAGGTCCAGAGGGGATCAGGTGGTGATGAGGAGGGGCCGATCTCACATTTGTCAACCCCGAGGCAGAGCCAGGCTGAACTACAGCTCCCTTTGATTCTTTACACTGGTGAAGGGGGCGGGGGCTGAGTTTGGGGGGGGGGTACACACATTTGAATGCTGTCATTTGCCTTTGAGCAGGAGGCCATCATCTCTTTAGTGTTCAGAGTGAATGCGATGCCCCAGATTTGTTCAGTAATTGCCCCGATTTCTGCCTGAGGCTTGACTTTCTTCTAGCTAAATGTTGTGTCCCCTAACCCTCTCCCCCATTACTAACAAAGTGCCTCTTTCATTTGCTCTGGGCGGTAGCTGCATCCTCTGCCTGTGCTTCAACTCTGAGGCTGATTCAACATCACAGACTTCCCTTTGTGAGCATCCTGCCTCTCTTCCCTCTTCTCTACCCTCCTCCAGGAATTGAAAAAATAATAGGGGATTTTAGTTAATGCTGAAACATCTGTTGAATTCTAGAGGAGCAGAGTTTGTAATGAATGCGCAAAAGTAGGAGAGGACAGGTAGCCCCTTGAATGGAATCTGTTGGTCTTCTCTTTTTTATTAAAAAGCTGTGACCTAGTGTGGGATGCCGTGTATTTGGAGTGGTACCAGGGACAATATAACCCAGTGGATTAGGACAGTTTTTAGGAACATGCAGATGTTGTTAAGAAGTGCATTAGTGCCTCTTCCTGGTGTGGTCCAGGGTATGGTGTCTAACTCCTCTGAGAATCAGTTTGTCTTCTGTAAAGTAGAGGTAATAATACCCATCTTACAGACCAGGAAGCAAATATGATACATATGTAAGGTACTAACACGATGTGCTAAGCACCCCAAAACTGTCAGCAGTCACCATTTTCATTGGCATAGTTGTTTTACTACTTACGCTGTGATCATCTGCTCTCTAAGAGGATAGAGCCAGGAGCCAGTGGGGAGAATGGGTGTGACAACATTCCTTCCATATGAAGTCTGCAGAGCTTGGTGAAGCCCATCCTTTGCCCCAGGCCAATCCTGGGTGCACAAAACACTGACTCTGCCCTCATGGATCACACCCTTTTGTGGCAGGTGAGAGGTGGATTCCAGTGGATTCCAGAACAAGTCAGAAGGTAAAAGGAATGCTTGCGAGTGTGGTGAGTGCTGTGAAGAGTAAAAGGGGCTAAGCTAGAGAACAGTGCATGGAGTGGGTGCTTACTTTAGTTTGGCTGGTCAAGGAGGGCCTCTCTGAGAGCATGGTGTAAAGTTCCCCAACTTTATTCATATAGCATCCCTTTCAACAGCCAAAACTGTGACCACCTCCACAGAATTAGTGGTACTTTCAATTTTCACTGATTTGAGAATACACAGAAATAAAAGGCTACTGTGAATTCAGTAAAAACTTTTGCACAAATGTATATTTTATTCATCAGAGCAACATCAATGTATATTTGAAAAGTAGAAGTACACATGTATGTAGGATATGTTATTGGTTCTTCTGAAGGTAATGCCAGGATTGCATTTGGACCTGAGGATTTGAACACTAAAATTAGTCTGAGTCTCTTGGCTTGATTGAGGACAGTATGTTGGGAATTACTGACAGAGTGAAAAAAGATTTGGGTGGAGAAGATAGGAGACCTGAGCCCTATTTTCTGCTTTTTCGAAAACTAAACAAAGAGCAAAGAAGCCAGTTAACTTTTTTGAGTCTGTTTCCTTATTATTGGAATGAGGATAATAACATCTGTCATTTAACCTCCTAATGATTGTGTGAGGTTGAACTAATCTGACAGATAGGAAAGTTCTTGCAAAGCATTTCAAATTATATGAAGATATTAGCAGTGGCTTGAAATAAGAAATTCTAATAATCTAGAATGCAGTTCAAACATTAAAAAAGCTAATTTGTCAAACTACCTACGTTACCTGCCTCTTCTTGGATTAGGGTCCCAAGAAACTATACTGGCATCAGCTGCTTTAGCCTGTGTCCGTTTCTCTAATGATGTGAATGTGGGTCAGATCATGGGCTCAAAAGAGTAAATGGATTATTATCTTCAACTCTAATCTTTGGGGAGGTTATACTATGTAGGCTACTTAAATGCTGCAGAAGTGGCATATTTGAAGTAGCTAGAAATGTCTCTTTCTCTCTTTCTATATATATAGGTGGATAGATATTTATAGAAATTAACAACTTATTTAGCAATAAATGTATTTAACAGTACATTTAACAAGGCAGAGACATTTATTTTAATTTACATATTAATAAATGTGTAATATATTTTTATAACAGTTAAAGATAACATTTTCAGAAGTCAAATTATTCCTTACCTTTCCCTTTCAAACCTCTGAGCCAACCACTTTTGACACTTTTGTTTCTTCTGGTTTTTACATATTTATTCCTAAATAAACTGTTGGTTCTTTTATTTCTTAGCATTTTTAGCCATCCATGATTGACTTTCAACTATTGCAAACTGCAATTTAGCTCTATTATAGCTCCCTTTTCCACCCCACATGCTCCCCTCACTTATCTCCCCCATCTAGTTATCAAACACTTTTTGGTTAAATTAGCATTGCTTACAGCCTCATGATTGTGTACATATCATCATATTAATTTATTTATTTTCTTGTACAACTTTTTGTTTTTATTGAAATAATAATTGCCTCTCTCTCCACCTCTCTCTGTATTTCTCTCTCTCTCTGTCTCCCTGTCTTTGTTTGTTACCCCCTCACTTTAGATTTCTAAGTACTAACATTAATGTATCCCCAAAGCCTTCCACCAAATTCTAAAATTCCTCCCAGCAAGGCCAAATGCATCATGTAATCTATCTATTGTCCCTTGGAAACAATTGTTTTGGAGCCCACTGTCCTCTGTCCCAGCTCCAGTGTTCCTGGTGCCCCTCCAGGCTTGCCACACAGCTGTCTACCTAAGATTCCCTTGCCTGTTGCCCCAGAAATACCCTCTGCTTTTACTGGACATTCTGCCTCTTGAAATACCTCACTTCTTGTCTGGTTTACTCTCTAGTGTTGGTGAAATACACCCTTTAGCATCTTCCTAAGAGTAAATGTGTAAAAGATAAAGATGAGAAAGATTAAATTTAAGTGTCCTTGGTATATATGAAAACATCTTTATTCTCTTCAGATAGTCAGTTGGTACTGAGCTGTATATAGATTTCTAGATAAGAACTTTATTATCTAAAACCTTAGCTTTTAATAATTCATCGTCTTATTTCCATATTACTTTTTTTTTCTTACAACCAACACCTGCTATGGCCTATTCTCCCATTCTCTTTTTTTCTAGTGTGCTTGCAGCTTTTCATTAGAATTAGGAGTTTCAGGAGTGAGGTGCAACCATCCACTTATAATCAATAAGTTGTTCCTCCTTCATGAAACCCCTAAAATATGCCCATTTAACATCATATTTGTTGAATTTGCCATCAATAACCATTGAATTATTTTAATTTTAAAAGCAAATGCTTGAATTTTTGAATGGGCATATTTTTTAAGTAATTAAATTGCTGAAAATATAGTTTGGAGTGAACCAGCTTTTGAAAAATATAAAAATTATTTTTAGTTAACAATTTTAACCACTAAGATTTAAATGTTACTTTCATTCTCCAGGAGTATATCACTATATTTCTCGTTGTTTGAATTGCTTTATAAATTATACTCAGAAATTTAAACATGGAAATAAGGAATGAATATACTTTGTTAATGAAGTAGAGTGGCTTGAAGGACTAAGAGTAAAAGAAGTCAAGGTTATGACCTATTTTTTCGTTATGTAACCTATTTTTTTGCCACATTCTGATAAATGTGGACTACGAATCAAGTCTGCCCTAGTTGCATCACATACAAGCAAGCCATGCCTAAGTCACAGTTGTCAGGTTTCATTTTAGAGAAATGAGATCAGGCCTGGCCCTAATGGAATCAAACAGTAACTTTTCAGATGATTTCAAGGTCTTTGAAAAGCCTGCCACAGATTATGGCATTGTCTCCAAGAAGCTCATGCTATATATTGCAGCCTGTTAACTGGAGGGCAGGCAACTTCTCACCCAACTTAACATTGATATAGATGATGTTTTCCTACAGGTGGGCAGAACATTGGGAAGCGGTGAAATGGGAACTAGAACTAGTAAATGATTAATGTGGGAGTGGAGTCAGAAATCAAGATATTGGCAAGTCAAGTAATCTTGGAATCATACCTTGATCTAGCACATAAATAGAGTTGCTTCTGTTTCTCAGAACTCATTAAGACAAGAGTTTCTATTTTTTGCTACTTGCCTGACATCTCCTAACATTTGCTAATTTCTGTTTTTAACAAAAAGAGTCTGCCTTAGGCCCCAGGCTTAGGGCAAACAAAAGTATTTTACTAAATAAATGATGAAGCATTGTTTTGTGTTCATTTTACATATTATGGTAACCTTCTGTTGATGGCAGTTGATACTGTTTCCATTTAATGTGGTGATATACAGAATCCTCTTGTAATAAATATGCTGAGGTAAAAACATGAATTGATTTCAATTTTAAAAAAATCACAAATAATACTTCAAGGCAAGCAAATATATCAGAAACTGTGAACATGGAGCTAAGGTTTAGAATGCAGGACGAGAGGATGGGAGGCCTGGACTTTGGTTCTGTCCATAGCAAATGTACGGCATGGGCAGGCCATCTAACTTCTCCATCTAAAATGAGGCGTCAGCCCAGATTTCTTATTTTTAAACCCCTCATATTTCTTAAGTTAAAGATTTTTTTTCTGACACTTAATATATGTATAGGTTGTTTTTAGTTTGATGCATCTGGGAAGGAGTGAAAAATTATGAAGAAGCTGGTGATAACCATCAACAGCATTGCACTAAGGAACAGAGGAATTATAGAAGAACAAACTGACTTTGTTTCATAGAACTTTAGACCTGGTAGCACCCTTAGCGAACATAAAGACTAACTTCTCCGGTCAACACTCATTTAATAAATGAGAAAACTAAAGTATGTCAGAAAACTTATGAAGCTCGTTATCATACAGCTTAGTAGTTAGAGGCAAAAAAGCTCCTTGGATCCTTGACTTTGGCCTAGAACCTTGGGCCCACTTTGATCCTCTCCATACGATATTGTTATGGCCTTGTGATATGATTTTCTCAAACTTGTCGAACTTAGTGTGTATCATGCCAGGATGCTGAATTTTTTTACATCCAACACAATCAGAAGTGAAACAAGGCTCAGCCAAGTAGGCACTTGAAGAATCATGTGATTTGCTTCATCAGTACCAGCAGCTAATAAAAATAACTCAAGACTACTAATTTTTATCTAACATACCTTTGGGTAGTTTTGTTCAAAAATATTCTATTTCCCTTCAGTGGTTAGATATAAGTGAAATATGAGCAGGTATAATCAGACCTCCTTCCAGGAGAACATAGAAAGATTAGCAGACATTGTAAATTACTTCAGAATTGTAAACAGTTGCATTATTAATTTGTTTTCGTAGTTGACATATTGACAAATGACATTGTTTTCGTAGTAACATAAGTTACTTTTAAGGAAAAATAGAAGAGGGGAATGTTTATGTGCTTTTTTATTTTTTCCTGCCAGTCTGTTAGAGTCTATTGACTCTTCATCAATTTAATTATTGTGTTATATATGTCTAATGTACTTGCCACACAGGAGGCTAAGTAGTTTCCTTCCCCCAAGGTAGCTTTCTATTGCTAGAAAGCGATCCATCTGTGAGCCACGCTGGCTACTTTGGAAATATGCTCCTATTGATTACAAGAAAGAACTTTAAAAGATGACTCAAGAAACACTACTGAGGAAGCATACCAGTGTTTCCTTCTTTAATTATGACCTAAAGGAAATCCTTGAAACAAGAAATTGTAAAAGATCCGTAGAGCAGTGCAGTGACACAGACACGGAGGAAAATGGAAGGAGATGGACTTGGGCCAGAAGAAAAGAACTTGTGAAATAACGATTGATCTGCAGCTGACAATGAGTATGGAAAATATATATTTATTTTATTTCCACAGTGAAAGTATTATATTTAAAATGTTTACAGTGACTCCTGAAGGGGAGCAAGGCATTGAAAGGTAGTAGAAATAAAACAAAAATATTAAGAAATATTTATTGAGCACTGTTGACTTCCTGAGTAGAAGCTTTCAGTGGCTTCCCACTGTCAAATTAAACACCTTCCCTTCAGCTCCACACTGAGCTTCTTCCCAAGTGTGAGTCCCAGCCACACTGACATGTTCAAGAACATGCTCTCAGTTGCTCTACCAACTCATTTTTTCTCAGGCTGTTTCCTTAAATGTTCTCTTCCCAGCTGAATCCCTGTCTCTTACTTTTGAAATGTCATTAATACTGACAGGCTTATTTAAAGACCTTACTCTGAGAAGCCTTACCTGATTCTCCCAACCAGATGCAATCTATTGCTCCTTTTTTATTTTTAACACCTACTGCATTTACTCTTTCATTCCACTTATTAAATATTGATGCCGTTGTCTAATTCTTTCTCTCTGCCTCTAAGATTGTGAAGTTCTTGACCTCCTGAGCATAGAAGTAATTTATACTCCTAAAGTTGAAAAGATATCTTAAATACCTTACAATGTATTTTAAAGAATTGCTATTTAATACATGAAAAAATAAATAACCCAGAGTTTAGATCACTCTTAGGAGCACAGAAGAAATGTCCCAAGGAGACTTTAGATTATTTAATAACATTAGAAAAAAAGGAGCAGTCTCTTTAGACTAAGGGACTCTAGAGAAATTGCTGCCAAGGAATCAGGATTTCAAATAGGTTTCGAAAGAAGTAGCCTGAACTAAAGTGGAGAGGAGGAAAGTATAGGGTACAACCACCAAATAGATAGTAAATACTTGTTATAGTATATTTATATAGTGATAGAGGGTTATTATAGTTTGTAAATTATTTTTGTGTATATATTATCTTTGTCCTCAATACCACCCTGTTAACACTTAGGTACTATAACCCTTTAAGGCCATCTGGGATTATCTGTTTATTCCTCTCCCCTACTGGTCTTGCATCATCAGAAACAGGGAGAAGCATTTGTGTGCATTTATATTCCCTCAAGGCTAAGCAGTTCTTCAAGAAATAAACAAATGGAGAAAGATTATGCTTATTGTACAAAATAAGTCCCTGAGAGAAGTGTGCTTGATCACAGAGCCTAGATTTAAACATAGGTCTTCTTTGTCCATGGCCAGAGCTCTTTCTTCCACGTCAAGGTCTCCGTGTGCCAGGACAGCAGGCCCAGGCAGAAGAGAGAAACATGGAAATGCATAGCTGATGGGTGCTACACAGGGGGTAGGAATCATTTAAAAATTATACCCAGCAGAGTGAAACATAGATAATATCTTTAAGTTGCATAATAGCATTGATCAGAAAACATTCTGAAAAAAATTACCAGGAGGTAGAAGTGGAATTAAGTGAAGATGTTGCATTAATAGTATTACATTTCACCAGATGAATAAAACTACAAATGATACATTTTTAGAAACAGCTTTTAGGGAAAAACTAGATAATTAGTACCTGAAATTACATAAAGACAGGAGAAGTGCTATTTCTCAAATCTCTCTATTAATAATTGCTGTCCACATCTTCAAAAACCAACTAGGACACCACTTTCAAGATGCTATCCTTGATGTGCTCCATCATTCTCTGATATCTCTCAGACTTTCAGTTAAAAATCAGTATTTCCTGAATATCAAATACTCATCTGGAGAATACACAAGTGGAAAAAAAAATCGTTCCTGGCCTCATATGAGAAGGACTCATATCAGACAGTTCTGCATGCTGAGGTCTAATTAGCCTCACCTTTCTCTGGCCCTTGACCACTTGTTCTGCCCCAAATACCAGCAGGGGCTCCACCCCAGCCTCTTATGGATGAGGACTAGAATAAAAATATCATGAAGAGACACTAAATATATATGATTGAGTTCTTTGTATTACTCTCCAGTCTGTTTTATATTATTGAATTATGTGTTTTCTCCAACAGCTTCAATACTCGCCCCCAAAGAGTGCACTCTAACTTATGCATCCTGTAGTGCACTCAATTATTAACAAGTTAAAGCCCCCCAATCAGAAAATATAATGAAAAGAAAAATACCTCTAAGATTATATCTTAAGGAAAAAAAAATATTTCTTTTAGTGAGAAAATCGTCTCTTAAAAAATAAAAAAGGAAAACACCCTACCATCCAAAACTCAGTTGATAAAGTCAGAATAAAAAAGAAGAACACATTTGATGGTTATTTGGCTTTGGAGGTGATGAAATTTAGCAGTTGTATTATTTTCCTGCTACAGAAAAAAATACCACAAAAGTAGCAGCTTAAAATAGCACCCATTTTCTGTCTCACACTGTCTGCAGGTAAGGAGTCTAGGCATGGCTACCTCGGTTCCCTGCTCAGTGTCTACCAGGCTGTAGCACAGTTGTTGGCTGGAAGGGAGTTTTTATCAGAGGCTCGATGGGGTGGGAGAAAGGTCCACTTCTCGGCTCCCATAGGTTGTTGGAATAATTCCTTCCCTTATGGCTATAGGACTGAGGGCCATATTTCTTTGCTGACTGTTGGTGAGGTCTGCTCTCAGCTCCTACCACCTGCCCACAGCACTTTGCCACATGCCTCTCTCAGACCATGGCAGCCTACTTCTTCAAAACTAACAAGGGGAGTCTCTACCTGCTAAGACAGAATCTTTTATAATGTAACCTAATCATAAGAAAGACATTCCATCACCTTTGCTATATTCTGCTGGTCAGAAGCAAGTCACAGGTTTCTCCTGCACTCAAGGAAAGGGGATTATACAAGGATGTAAGTCATTGGAATTAGTTTAGGATATGTCCACTACAAGAGTTTTGTCCACTAGAGTGTGTGTGTGTGTGTGTGTGTGTATCTCAAAAATTGGTTACCTTTTTCTATAGCAATTTTAGGAACCAAATCCAATGATTGAGAAGTTAACCATTATTTCAAGAAATATACGCAAACAGCAGAAGCAAGAAGAACTACAGTTCTGCAGCCTGTGGAAGGAAAACCACATTCACAGAAAGACAGACAAAATGAAAAGGCAGGACTTTGTACCAGATGAAGGAACAAGATAAAACCCCAGAAAAACAACTAAGTGAAGTGGAGATAGGCACACTTCCAGAAAAAGAATTCAGAATAACGATACTGAAGATGATCCAGGACCTCGGGAAAAGAATGGAGGCAAGGATCGAGAAGATGCAAGAAATGTTTAACAAAGACCTAGAAGAATTAAAGAACAAACAAACAGAGATGAACAATACAATAACTGAAATGAAAAATACCCTAGAAGAAATCAATAGCAGAATAACTGAGGCAGAAGAACAGATAAGTGACCTGGAAGACAGAACTGTGGAATTCACTGCTGCAGAACAGAATAAAGAAAAAAGAATGAAAAGAAATGAACAGCCTAAGAGACCTCTGGGACAACATTAAACGCAACAACATTTGCATTATAGGGCTCCCAGAAGGAGAAGAGAGAGAGAAAGAGATTGAAGAGATTATAGTTGAAAACTTCCCTAACATGGGAAAGGAAATAGCCACCCAAGTCCAGGAAGTGCAGAGAGTCCCAGGCAGGATAAACCCAAGGAGAAACACGCTGAGACACATAGTAATCAAATTGACAAAAATTAAAGACAAAGAAAAATTATTACAAACAACAAGGGAACAATGACAACATACAAGGGAACTCCCATAAGGTTAACAGCTGATTTCTCAGCAGAAACTCTACAAGCAGAAGGGAGTGGCATGGTATATTTAAAGTGATGAAAGGGAAGAACCTACAACCAAGATTACTCTACCCGGCAAGAATGTCATTCAGATTTGATGGAGAAATCAAAAGCTTTACAGACAAGCAATAGGTAAGATAATTCAGCACCACCAAACCAGCTCTACAACGAATGCTGAAGGAACTTCTCTAAATGGGAAACACAAAAGAAGAAAACGACCTACAAAAACAAACCCATTACAATTAAGAAAATGGTCATAGGAACATACATATCGATAATTACCTTAAACGTGAATGGATTAAATGCTCCAACCAAAAGACACAGGCTCGCTAAATGGATATAAAAACAAGACCCATATATATGCTGTCTACAGGATACCCACTTTAGACCTAGGGACACATACAGACTGAAAGTGAGGGGATGGAAAAAGATATTCAATGCCAATGAAAATCAAAAGAAAGCTGGAGTAGCAATACTCATATCAGATAAAATAGACTTTAAAATAAAGAATGTTACGAGAGACAAGGAAGGACACTACATAATGATCAAGGGATCAATCCAAGAAGAAGATATAACAATTATAAATATATATGCACCCAACATAGGAGCACCTCAATACATAAGGCAACTGCTAACAGCTATAAAAGAGGAAATCGACAGTAACACAATAATAGTGGGAGATTTTAACACCTCACTTACACCAATGGACAGATCATCCAGACAGAGAATTAATAAGGAAACACAAGCTTTAAATGACACAATAGACCAGATAGATTTAATTGATATTTATAGGACATTCCATTCAAAAACAGCAGATTACACTTCCTTCTCAAGTGCACACTGAACATTCTCCAGGATAGATCACATCTTGGGTCACAAATCAAGCCTTGGTAAATTTAAGAAAATTGAAATCATATCAAGCATATTTTCTGACCACAATGCTATGAGATTAGAAATCAGTTGCAGGGGGAAAAAACCATAAAAAAACCCACAAACACATGGAGGCTAAACAATATGTTACTAAATAACCAAGAGCTCACTGAAGAAATCAAAAAGGAAAAAAAAAATACCTAGAGTCAAATTACAATGAAAACACAACGATCCAAAACCTATGGGATGCAGCAAAAGCAGTTCTAAGAGGGAAATTTATAGCAATACAAGCCTACCTCAAGAAACAAGAAAAATCTCAAGTAAAAACCCTAACCTTACACCTAAAGGAACTAGAGAAGGAAGAACAAAGAAAACCCAAAATTAGTAGAAGGAAAGAAATCATAACGATCAGAGCAGAAATAAGTGAAATAGAAACAAAGAAAACAATAGCAAAGATCAGTAAAACTAAAAGCTGGTTCCTTGAGAAGATAAACAAAATTGATAAACCTTTAGCCAGACTCATCAAGAAAAAGAGGGAGAGGACTCAAATTAATAAAATTAGAAATGAAAAAGGATAAGTTACAATGGGCACCACAGAAATACAAAGCATCATAAGAGACTACTACAAGTAACGCTATGTCAATAAAATGGACAACCTGGAAGAAATGGACAAATTCTTAGAAAGGTATGACCTTCCAAGACTGAACCAGGAAGAAACAGAAAATATGAACAGACCAATCACAAGTAATGAAATTGAAACTGTGATTAAAAATCTTCCAACAAACAAAAGTTCAGGACCAGATGGCTTCACAGATGAATTCTATCAAACATTTAGAGAAGCGCTAACACCCGTCCTTCTCGAACTCTTCAAAAACTTGCAGAGGAAGGAACACTCCCAAACTCATTCTGTGAGGCCACCATCACCCTGATACCAAAACCAGACAAAGATACTACAAAGAAAGAAAACTATAGGCCAGTATCACTGACGAACATAGATGCAAATATCCTCAACAAAATACTAGCATTCAGAATCCAACAGGACATTAAAATGATCATACACCACGATCAAGTGGGATTTATCCCAGGGATTCAAGGATTCTTCAATATACGCAAATCAATCAATGTGATACACCATATTAACAAATTGAAGAAGAAAAACCATATGATCATCCCAATAGATGGAGCAAAAGCTTTTGACAAAATTCAACACCCATTTCTGATAAAAACTCTCCAGAAAGTGGGCATAGAGGGAACCTATGTCAACATAATAAAGGCCATATACGACAAACCCACAGCAAACATCGTTCTCAAGTTTGAAAAACTGAAAGCATTTCCTCTAAGATCAGGGACAAGACAAGGATGTCCACTCTCGCCACTATTATTCAACATGGTTTTGGAAGTTTTAGCCACAGCAATCAGACAAGAAAAAGAAATAAAAGGAATACAAATTGGAAAAGAAGAAGTAAAGCTGTCACTGTTTGCAGATGACATGATACTATGCATAGAGAATCCTAAAGATGCCACCAGAAAAACTATTAGAGCTAATCAATGAATTTGGTAAAGTTGCAGGATACAGAATTAATGCACAGAAATCTCTTGCATTCCTATACACTAACAACGAAAGATCAGAAGGAGTAATTATGGAAACAATCCCATTCACCATTGCAACAAAAAGAATAAAATACCTAGGAATAAACCTACCTAAGGAGACAAAAGACCTGTAGTCAGAAAACTCTAAGACACTGATGAAAGAAATCAAAGATGACACAAACAGATGGAGAGATATACCATGTTCTTGGATTGGAAGAATCAATATTGTGAAAATGACTGTACTACCCAAAGCAGTCTACAGATTCAGTGCAATCCCTATTAAATTACCTGTGGCGTTTTTTACAGAACTGGAACAAAAAGTCTTAAAATTTGTATGGAGACACAAAAGACCCTGAATCGCCAAAGCAGTCTTGAGAGAAAAAAACGGAGCTGGAGGAATCAAACTCCCTGACTTCAGACTATACTACAAAGCTACAGTAATCAAGACAATATGGTACTGGCACAAAAACAGAAATATAGATCAATGGAACAGGATAGAAAGCCTAGAGGTAAACCCACACACCTTTGTCAACTAATCTATGACAAAGGAGGCAAGGATATACAATGGAGAAAAGACCATCTCTTCAATAAGTGGTGCTGGGAAAACTGGACAGCTACATGTAAAAGAATCAAATTAGAACACTCCCTAACACCATACACAAAAAAAACTCAAAATGGATTAGAGACCTAAATGTAAGACCAGACACTATAAAACTCTTAGAGGAAAACGTAGGAAGAACACTCTTTGACATAAATCACAGCAAGATTTTTTTTGATCCACCTCCTAGAGTAATGGAAATAAAAACAAAAATAAAACAATGGGACCTAATGAAACTTAAAAGCTTTTGCAAAGCAAAGGAAGCTACAAACAAGACGAAAAGACAGCCCTCAGAATGGGAGAAAATATTTGCAAACGAATCAACGGACAAAGAGTTAATCTCCAAAATATATAAATAGCTCATGCAGCTCAATATTAAACAAACAAACAAACAATCAAAAAATGGGCAGAAGACCTAAATAGACATTTCTCCAAAGAAGACATAGAGATGGCCAAGAAGCACATGAAAAGCTGCTCAACATCACTAATTATTAGAGAAATGCAAATCAAAACTACAATGAGGTATTGCCTCACACCGGTCAGAATGGGCATCATGAAAAGATCTACAAACAGCAAATGCTAGAGAGGATGTGTAGAAAAGGGAACCCTCTTGCACTGTTGGTGGGAATGTAAATTGTTACAGCCACTATGGAGAACAGTATGGAGGTTCCTTAAAAAACTAAAAATAGAATTACCATACAACCCAGCAATCCCACTACTGGACATATACCCAGAGAAAACCATAATTCAAAAAGACACATACAACCCAATATTCATTGCAGCACTGTTTATAATAGCCAGATCATGGAAGCAACCTAAATGCCCATCAACAGATGAATGGATAAAGAAGAAGTGGTACATGTATACAATGGAATATTACTTAGCCATAAAAAGGAAAGAAATTGAGTTATTTGTAGTGGGGTGGATGGACCTAGAGTCTGTCATACAGAGTGAAGTATGTCAGAAAAAGAAAAACAAATATCGTATATTAACGCATATATGTGGAACCTAGAAAAATGGTACAGATGAACCAGTTTCCAGGGCAGAAATACAGACACAGATGTAGAGAACAAAAGTATGGATACCAAGGGGGGAAAGCCGCGGGCAGGAGGTGGTGGTGATGGGATGAATTGGGAGATTTTCATTGACATATATATACTAATATGTATAAAATACATAACTAATAAGAACTGAAATAAACAAAATAAAATTTAAAAAAAATATATATAAGTGAATATATGCAAGCATTGTGCTAGGTTAGGGTAAACAGTGAAGACAGTCTCTACAGTTGAGGAGCATATACTCTAATGGGGAAGACTAATATTAAAGACAAACAAAAATCCTACTCACATATATAATTATAGTTTCTAGTAAGTGCTGAGAAGGAAAATAGCAAGGTTCTCAGAAGAAGATTAATGAAGGAAACCCACTTGGGTGTTATGAGAGAATAAAAAGCAAAAAGTACTCTGGATTTGGTGATCATGGCATGCTTCCTTAAAGAAATGTCATGTGACCACCTAAAGAATGCCTAGAAGTTATTCAAGAGGAAGGAAAGGGAACTTTAAGTTGGAAGAACAGTTGTGCAAAGGCCTTGAGGCAGGAAAGACTAAGCCCCTCTGAGAGACTGGAAAAGATCAATGTAACTAGAGGAGACACACTGTGGATATAGATGAAGATGGGGAGGTAAAAAGGGGATGTGGACCTTGGTGAGGATTTTACATTTATCCTGAGTGTACTGGGAACCCACTGAGGAGTTTTTCAGCGGGCAAGTGACATGATTCAGTTTGAAAACACTAATGGAGAAAAAAATATTTTGCATGTTTTTTTTATCCTCAATAACTTAACGATTCTTGCCTGTTGTATGCAATACAATGTCTTTTTGTGAAGTTGTTGACAAGGTTTCCCTGGTAGTCTCTAGGGAAGGCCCTACTTAAAGTAATTGCTACTTAATCATGTCTCATTTAACATTTTTAGAATACCTTTTTGGCATGATAATTTCTGTGTCTTGGGTTTTTTCTTATTTTCTACTGATTGCATTTTTATTTTAGGGGCATAGCATTGCAGGTGACATACTTCTATTCATATTTGTTATCCTAATTATGTTGAAGATGTTAGAAAGAGCTGTGATATAAATAGCATGTTTAAAGTAAATTGACCTTATTTTGGAAGATTTCAGTGGAGAAACACAGAACCTAAGTTCTACATTTTTCCAGTATTATTCAGGGAATTCATGGAGTAAAATAATGTTTTTAGTTTCTTCTCAAGTAATTAACAGTATTTTTCCTGGATTTTTACCTAATTAATTCTAAAGCTGCATTTATATCTGAAAGCCTTCTGCAGCAACCTCATTCCCACACAGAATTCACTGTTGGCAGAAAAAGGACATACTGCTGAAGTTTTTTTGCTGCCAATTAAATAGCAAAAACCATCCCACTGAGAAAGCACAGACTAAACTTTATCTCATTAAGACAAAGTCCAGATGCCTTGTTTACTTGCGGCTGAAAATCAATGCCCTATTGTCTTCTAGAAATACATAATTTGCAACAGAAACAAGAAATAGGAGGTATGTATTCGTTGCTTTGTCTAAACTAGTAATTAAAATGCAAGTTTTTATTTTCAGATGGACAGTTTTAGCGAATCAACAATGGTTTAGAATGATATAAACACTCAGTGGAGAGAATCCTCTGCTATGATAGAACTTCACTTACTACCTTGTGCTTAGGCTGACACTCAAATAACTGTTGGATGAATGAATAATGAGTGGTTGAATGAAGTTAGACTTCTGACTTGCAGCTATTATTCTCACTAATTTGGTAGACAGTTTACAGAATCTGGCAACCGAAATTGGGCAGGACTGGTATCACAATTTGGGGTGATCTTGGCTGCAACTTTGGTAAAATGCAGAACAGATTCAATTACTCAGCAGTACAGAATACCTTTCGTTAAAATTCTGGAGAGATAATTTCTTCTGATTACCCAAGTCATTTTGATGTCCCAAGTAAACGGTTTTGATTATAACCGTGGAATCCTTTATTTCAATTTGCATATGGTTAGACATATAAATTTTCTTCCTGCCCTTTGGGAGTAGGGATGTATATTATCCACTGTAGCATCTTACATAGGAAACAAAAAAAGCTGCATTTGGCTAGTTCTTCTTGGGAAATTGTGTCCCAAGAGTGCAATAAAGATGTCAATTTTATGAACAGACTGTAGAACTAGACACATTGAATTATGAAGATGGAGCAAAATGCAGACAATTAATAATACTACTGCTCTAAAATATAGATGAGAGTTTCCAAGAAGTGTTTTTGATTGTTGTCTCAATGTTGTGTAATGAGATGATCTCTGCTGTCTGCCTTGCACAGCTAATTTAAATGTGCTTTATTCCCTGAAGTCCATGTCTAAAATTTTGAAGGGCAGTAGAAACGCATACATTGTTTCTTCAGTAGATGGACATTTGTCCAAAGAACTGAATTTTAAGGAAGTTACTGGGCACATTGTGTACATTCATGTCCTAGGCATCTGATGATATAAATAAATAAAATCTATCAAAAGAGCTACTTAAGTTTCTACTTGTAGTGTATCCTGTACAGTGTACTTTTTTCTATTTTGGCAGAATATATTTGGTGTTTATTTGAAAACTAATTGTTAATGTAATGTCTAATGAAAAACCAGGAGGGATATAAAGATAACAGTTTCTTTGTCTAGACCATAATTACGTAAATCCTTTAGATGGCTAAGTGTTTTCTTACTAACTTTTCTTTAATGTTACTGTTTAAAAATCATTAATGGAATGAGATTAACAGAAAAACAAATGTGAGTTCTCGTGTCCATAGTTGTTTAGCTGAAAATAATACTGATTGGCAAAGATATAAATACATCAATTTATTAATGTTGGAATTTGGTAGACATTCTTACTTTTTGTAAAGCACTTGGGTTTCTCAGAATTATGAGTGAAATTTATTTTATATTCATTGGGAAAATTCTTTCTTCCCACTTGTCATACCCCTACTTTTTCCTTCTGTGCTCTGCTCCTCCCCAGGGCACCCAGACAGCACAGGTAGATTTCTCACCTTTCCTCTTCTTCCCCTCACTTCTCTGGCATCCAGCCTCCTGGGTTCCCTGTCTGAATGCACTGAACCCATGGGCTCTGCCATAAATCCTAGCGCACGGTACGTAGGAGTTTGGTGAATGTCAGTGTCTTTAAGCTCTTTGGGTCTCAACTCCCTTATCTGTAAAACAGGTATAATTATAGTACTTACCTCACCAAGTATTTATGAAGATTAGATGAGCTAAATATAAACTAAATTAGTTAAATGTAACATGTGAAGCACTTAAACAAAGCTCGGCACATAGTATTATCAGCATCATTACCCTTCTACAAACATAAATGCCCATTAAAAGTAGAGGTGTTATATACATGGAATCTAAAAAAGAAAAAATGGTCCTGATGAACCTAGGGGCAGGACAGGAATAAAGACGCAGACATAGAGAATGGATTTGAGGACCCAGGACGGGGGTGGGGGGGTGTGGAGGGGGAAGGGTAAGCTGGGATGAAGTGAGAGAGTGTCAGGGACATATATACACTACCAAATGTAAAATAGATAGCTAGTGGGAAGCAGCTGCATAGCACAGGGAGATCAGCTCGGTGCTTTGTGACCACCTAGAGGGGTGGGATAGGGAGGGTAGGAGGGAGATGCAAGAGGGAGGAGATATGGGGATATATGTATACATATAGCTGATTCACTTTGTTATAAAGCAGAAACTAAGACAACATTGTAAAGCAATTATACTCCAATAAAGATGTAAAAAAAAAAAAGTAGAGGTGTTGCACTAGGATGGCTATAATGAAAAATAAAAAGTGTCGGTGAAGTTGTAGAGAAATTGGAATGCTTGTACACTGTTGGCAGGAATGTAAAATGGTTCAGCCATTGTGGAAAACAGTTGAGCTGCTCCTCAAAAAGTTGAACATAGAATATTCATATCACCCAGAAATTCCACTCCTAGGGATATACCCAAAGGAATTGAAAACATGTATTCAAACAAATACATGTACATGCATGTTCATAGCGTCACTATTGACAGCAGCCAAAAGGTGGAAACAGCCCAAAGGTCCATCAGTGGCTAAACAAATTGTGGTATATACATACAATGGGATACTATTCAGCCATAAAAAGGGATGAAGACGTGATTCACAGCACGGATGAACCTCAAAACATTATGCTACGTGAAAGAAGCCAGACATAAAAAGTCACATATGATTCCATTTATATGAAATATCCAGAATAGGTAAATCCACAGGGATAGAAAGCAGAATGGTGGTTGCTAGGGTCTAGGGACGAGGAGAAAAGGGGGAGGAACTGCTTAAGGAGTACAGGGTTTCCTTCTGGGGTGGTAAAAATGTTTTTGAACTAGATAAAGGTAGTGGTTCTACAGCATTATGGATGTACTAAAATACTAAATTGTTTGCTTTAAAATGATTAATTTTATGTGATGTGAATTTCACGTTAAAAAAAATTGGAAAAAAAAGGATGAAAAAAAGAAGCCAAGAGTGGACCAAAACACTGTACAAAGTGTTATAATTTCCAAAAAAAAAAAAAAAAGTAGAGGTGTTTCCCTCTTTGAGAAAGTAAATACAGGTCATCTCTCTTTTTTTCTCATCTCATAGATTTAGCAAATATTCCAGGGACCCTTGGAATCATATATCTGACACTTTTACTTTGTAAGTGAGCAAAAGGAGCTCCAGAGAGCTGGAATATCTTTACAAGATCACATAGCTAGTTAATGAGCACCAGATCCTGAAACCAAGTGTTGATATCTATAGGGTCAGCAAATGTTTTCTACTCATCAGAATCTCTTCCTTTCTTGGTAGCTTCCCAGGGTCCTAAAGGCACAAACCCTCAGGGTCATATCCTGTGAGTTTATCTCAAGCTGAAACTCCTTGCCCTATTTATCAGTTACCTGTTTATAATAGTCTGCAGGTTATTTCCTAGGGCTCTTACCATAAAGGCTGATTCAGAAAAATAAAGAAATTGCTTTGGGATGGTCAGAGAAACTATGCTGCTCTGAAAGCTGCCCACATCCTCATGCCAGGTCAGTGAGACACAGAGACAGGGCCAGCTTCTTGGGTGTGCCGCTGGAAGGGTTGCGGCCCTTAAAAGGGCCCCAAGATTACTTTAATGCTCTGCTGTTGCTGTCTTGAAATTTGTAGTATTTTTCAAGTAAGGAATACCACATTTTCATGACCTCTTGGCCTTACAAATTATTTGCCCAGTCCTCTGATGAAGTAGCGGATCTTTGTGGTAAATCCCTTGGTACTCAGGAAACTTTAGATCTGCTCTGCATGGAAGGAACTAAGATGCAAAACTCAGGACTATTAAACCCCTCAATTAGTACTATAGATAAGAAATGTATTTTCATTAAAGCAGCATGCTGCATTTTATTTAAAAAGAGGATTCTTTAGCTTTGATATGGCAGCTAAGGAGGAAGAAAGCTGCTCTGTGACAGCTGTACCCTTTGACAGGTCATGGAGGAAACTAAGACTTAGAACTCTATAGAGTTAACCTGGACTAATTCCTCTCGAACTCTATTTAAAGGGACTTTGTTCTGATTTTTAAAAATAATGAATGTAGTTTTATATATAAGAATAAAGTTAAGAGTGCTTTATTAGAACCTATGCAGAAGAAAAATTGCTTTACTGTGATGATCAGCATTTAACCATACAACTGAATTAGCGACTCTATTGGAAAAGTAAGGCGGTAACTAAAAAAAAATCACAGAAGTACATTGCTGAAAGGCAAATAACTTTGGATCCAGTTAGCAGTCGGTTAGCTTTTCAATGTAGACAACTCACAGAGCTCAAACTAATAGTCTACAGTACAAGGGGCCACTTTTACACTGATGTAAAGAGAGACTTGGCCAAATGACCTGCCCACCGTGCAGGGCTCCTCCAAACCATTTAGCTCCTGGGCAGAGAGGAGAGCTGAAGAAGCAAACTGGTGGGAAATGGGGGGCTCACTGTGAATCTTTGCCCTTTGAATTAATTCTAGTTGACCTACTTGAGCAATGATTGAGGAATTTTTGATTCAGTTTGTCCTGATCTATCCCCTGGTGAGCCTGGACTTGTTATTTTTTAATGAAACCATTTTCACTGCCTGTTGTTTTAGGTGTCAGCAATAGAAGAGAGTAAGGTTATTTTTTTGGTTCTTATTCCATTTTTTCATCCGTTCTTCTAGTGCTGTTTGTGCTGCCAAATTGCTTTGAACCAGCATCTTTCTGCAGAGCGTATTTTCTAGCAAACAGCTGGATAATACTAACAAAGGATAAAAATAATCCCAGATAATGACAGATGAGAAAAATTTATATAGTAAATACCTTTTTGGAATTATGACTGTATATTTTTTGTCATCCCTTCTGATTTATGTAGAGAAATCTGTTGGGAGGTACTTGTCCCAGTACTGAACTTTTCCAGCCCAACTCATAGCATATCTCTGGAAATCAATGGAAAAATATTACATTATATGTTTTGCTGTTAAGGTTTATTTACTCCAGTTTTCATCCTTTGGCAGTCAGAGTAAGTAAAGGTCAAACCTTGTTCTACCAAGAGGAATTTTCCAATTAGAAACATTTTATTCATAGTACAAGGAGGGACTGACTGCACAGTTAACTCCTCCTGGTTTGTGAGATTTCATTACCGCCTTTCAAAAATCGCGTTAGTAGGATTGAAGGTGCCTTCACAAATTATTTATAAAGCTTCAGGAGTTGACAGAAGTCTCAGTTAGATGGTTAGAAAGCAGCTGGGTACAGAAGTCAAGCTTAGCTAACTCTTAAAATAAAACAAATGGAGTAGCAGTACTGCAGAGAATAGCGGATTTATTTCGCTGTGTCAGTATGAGCTTCGGTCCATCAAAACACCGCTAAGGGCAAAGCATTAACAGTACTTGGTACAGGTTTGCAGATAAGATGTCCTTAGCCACTCAGCCATACATCTTCATTTATTTTTCTGTTTCTTAATAAAACTATCAGATAATAGGTTTTCAAAAGTGAGTGCCATTATCATAAGTTTAATCTTATTTACATTCAAAACTGTCCCCCAGGGTTGATGCCTACAGAAGAGACATGTAGTAAGCTATCTTTTAAAAAGATCATATAGGAATTGCTTTTTGAATCCTATTTTTTAAAGCATCTATAATTTATGGAATAGCTCATTATAATAAAACATCAGAAAAATGACCATTGTAGGTTTTTAATTTCAAGTGAATAAGTAATCATGGGAAGAAAGTATCAGCATGCTAAATGGTCTCCACATAAACATGGTAAAATGACACTCATGTCAATATTTCAGGGAGGTGGACAGTTAGACCACAGAAATAATATTCTCATTCAATATTTAGAAGCAACCAAAAATTAAATATTTGGAAATGTTAATGGTGCCTAGTGGAACTTCCTAATCAAGTCCAGAATATCAGTTGGAGTAACTGTAATTTAGAAAATACTCCAGGAGAACCCTAAGATATAAGAAGTGTCCTATGGGGTTATCACTTCAGCCCACATAGTTGCTATAAGCATTTTAAAGGAAGAGTCTTTTGCTTCCTTTTTTTTTTTTTCTTAAAGAGAACTAGGTGTCTCTCTTTTATTTGTTTACTTATTTATTTATTTGGTTGCGCTGGGTCTCTTACTTGCAGCAGGCAGGCTCCTTAGTTGCGGCATGGGAACTCTTAGTTGCAGCATGCATGTGGGATCTAGTTCCCTGAGCAGGGATTGAACCCGAGCCCCCTGCATTGGGAGCGCGGAGTCTTAACCACTGCGCCACCAGGGAAGTCCCTGCTTCCTTTCTTGATATTCCCCCTTTAATTCCTCCAACAGTGTTCTACAGCCAAGGAGGAGGATCAGGTCACAAAAGTTCCATCTTGGAAAATTCAAATTACTTACATTCACTCAACATTTTGGTTTATCCTTTGACCTTCTTAAAATAGTAACTCCTAATATATTGGTGTGGGGGAGTTAACACTGCAGTCAACAGGCATGACTGTTAGATTCCTTCTGAACCATCTAATTCCTCCATCTGTCTACTCCCACCTTGCATTTTATCATGAAGTGACACATAATAGAAGAGCAGTATAATAAATCTAAGCCTGTGACTTACTATTTTCCCCAAGGGTAGAGATCCCTTCTGTTTCTTTTCTCTCTTGTTTCCAGGTTAAAGGGTGCATTTGTGAACATCTAATACCATGAATGTTGATCTGAAGGAATTTCCCCAGGGAATGTGAGATGTATATATCTTATTTATAGTCTCCTGGGAGATTTTTACTTTTAGATAGTCACAATTAAATCAATATGGCCTCAGTCCTTCCGAACCAGTACTATACATTTAGCTGAATGGGTTTATAAAACATCTGATAAATTGAAATTTTCTTATTTTCTATCTTGTGACACTTTTCATCACTTTTCAGTGATAAGATTTTTGTGGTAAAATAGTGTATTGGAAAAGTGTTTAGATAATTCAAACTCTTTTAAAAACAGCTTTGCCAATTGTTTAAATTTTGCTAAAATTTGTACCAGTTTTAGACTAATTAATGACTAATCACTTACTGGAATGCTTTCTGCCTGCCTAAAAATGGTATCAGTTATATAATTATTTTCTACTGACTCACAGAAAATGTTAGAAGTAACTGTATAATTACTCATTAATGAACCTGGTTTCTGGGGGGGAGGAGGTTCTTGGTTGAAAATTGGGTAAATTTTTAAGCAATTTAGTTCTTCTAGGTCTCAAAGGTATAATTCTGTAAAAAAAGAATTCATTTATTTTTCAACCTACATTAAAAAATATTATGAGTAACTATTACAAAGTACTGCTTTTCCTCATGTAAAGAACATGGCTCACATCATAGTTTGTATAACATGGTAGTTGAAAAAGTTAAGAGATTCGTCATCATTAGGATAGTTACGACACTGTCTACCAAATAGTTTTTATCCATAGTTAATAGATATTCTCACTGAATTCTAATAGTTTACGTGTAAAATAAGTGGTGTTGACAGTGAAAGAAAAGGAAAGAGTGGAAGATATATTTGAGAGAAAGAAATGACAGTTATCTGACTGTCTAGCTCATCTCTTGTAAATGATTTAATATATGATAATTGTTCAGCATAATTTATGTAATTGTCAGAGGATGACAATCAGTATAATATACTAGAAAATGATTTAGATGAGTTGTTGTCCCAGGCTCCCTGGTTTCTAAAAGTGTGTCAGTTTGGAGGACATTTAGCCACTTTGCATCTCAGATTTCTCCTCTGTAAAAAGGGGTTAAAAAGCCATCACCAGGTTGTTGTGAATTAAACATGGAAGGTGCTATGAAAAATGGAAAGCATTCTGTAAGAGTTAGCTTTTTAGAATCCGTTTAGAATCACCCACTTTGGGAGCTATAACGAGCCTTTGGAGATAATGAGCCTCGCGGTCTCCATTGGCGAAATCAGAGAACAGGCCAGGGCGGTAGGGCTCTTTGCTCCATGGCACAGAGAACTGGGACCTCAATTTAGACCTGTTGACACACTGAGCCATCTCATTTGTTTACTTGTGTGTTTATTTGTTTTGTTTGATTATATCTACTTTTAGAATGCAGCCCCAAAGATAGAACGCCATTGGGGTTATTAAGAACTGTATTGAGGGTATTAAGAAGTTCAAGCAATGAACTTTTAACTTGACCTTCTAGAACAGCTCTATCCAGTAGGACTAGAATGCACACTGAATATGTAATTTAAAATTTTCTTGTAGTCACACTAAAAAAGTAAAAGGAAGCAGTGTTAAAATTAATTTTAACATTTTTAACTCAGTATATCTAAAATATCATCTTAACATGTAATCAGCATTTTACAACTATTAATGGGATATTTTACATTCTCTTTTTTAAATAAGTCTTTGAAATCCACAAGACATCTTAATTCAGATGCTAAATTTTCATTGGAAGTTCCTGATCTGTATTTGATTTCATAAAATTTGCATTTGAAAAATATAACTTTGCACATTCCAGCTGTTCCAAAGATACTTTTAAAAAAAAATTCTATTACTGAATTAAATATCAATTCAGTTTGTCAGTTATATTAGCCAGGTTTTCAGTGCTCAATAGCCACATGTACCTAGTGGCTACCATATAGGATAGCACAATTTCAGAAGCCTGTGCAATGCTCTTATTTTAGCATATTCCTATTTATGTGAGAGAAGAAAAGAGTCAAAAATCCATCTATCCATCGACTTTATTTCATTGACTATTGCTTTATTTTGTTATGCAGACACCTTCTCCATACTTTCTGTAGTAAACACTTAGATTTTCCTTTTCATACTGACTAGTAAAACATCCATTAAAAGAACTGATGGGAAGCTAAATGTTGGGAAATTGCCTTAACTGTGATTGTTAGTACTTGAATTGACCAGATTTCCTCTCCCACAGCTTTGAATGCTTTGTGGGTTTGTATAACTGTGTGCCCTGCTTTATAAGTACTTTCAATGTAACCTGCTTTGTTTCACTTGATTGCTCTAGTATGGTTAAGGAGAAATGTTTTGGAATAATAACAGGCCTATCAAATTGCCAACTGGGAGATCCATGGAATATGCTTAGGGCAGCTTTTTGTAGCATTTCCTGTATCTGGCAAATCATTTTAGAAAACATGTTCTTAACTGGCAGATTCTAGAAAATACTTTTTTATATAATATATAGGCTTATTAGTTACCATTACCCTCTTAAAAATTAGTGTTCAGGGGCCATGTATAGAGATGGTACAACAAAGGAATTAAGAGCATGGTTCATGAGTCAGGCTGGCTGTGTTTGTATCATGATTCCACTACTTATAAATTATATGAATTTGTGCAAAGTTCCTTCACCTTTCCAAGCTTAGTTTTCTCATTCTAGAATGGAGATAGGAATTGGATCTACTTAACAGGGTTGTTAGAGAGTCAAATGAGAATATATCCTCAGCCCTGTGCCTGGCACAGAATAAGTGCTCAGAATATGAATTATTACTACACAAAACTGCTACAACTATAGGCATTGTCACACTTTAAACCCATTTCCAAAGGTTAAAAAGAGGAACAGCACATGCTATACATGGCCATGGTGAAGGAAAGTCAAAGGGTATAAACCCTGAAGAGTGGAGTGTCAAAGTGGAGAGTCTCCAGTTTCTTTTTTTCGTTGTTTTTCTTTTGAATTAGTGTGCAAGTTCTTTCTCCCAAGACACAAAGGGAATTGTTCATCACTTTCACTGTGAAAATTTTGCTTTTCCTACCTGTTCCAAGATGACTAGTTTGCATCTGTTTTGAAACAAGACTTTATAAACAAATTCTCAAAAATGATTCTATGAATAATAGATCAGACTTTTAATCAATGTATGGTTTTACGTTCTGAAAATTATAGCAAAGATAAACATCGTGAAGTACATTTGCTAGTTTTATGTAGTGCCAGATTGGTAAATTACTGTACTTTTTTGCTGTCCTATTATTGTTGTTGTTGCTTGTGTTTTTTTTTTTTTTAATTTTTTTAAATTAATTAATTATTTATTTATTTTTGGCTGTGTTGGGTCTTCGTTTCTGTGCGAGGGCTTTCTCTAGTTGTGGCAAGTGGGGACCACTCTTCATCGCGGTGCGCGGGCCTTTCACTATCGCAGCCTCTCTTGTTGCGGAGCACAGGCTCCAGACGCGCAGGCTCAGTAATTGTGGCTCACGGGCCTAGTTGCTCCGCGGCATGTGGGATCTTCCCAGACCAGGGCTTGAACCCGTGTCCCCTGCATTGGCAGGCGGATTCTCAACCACTGCACCACCAGGGAAGCCCTGCTTGTGTTTTAATTTACATCATTCTTCATGTTCCTGAACTCCTATTTCTCAGAACTCTTTTCTGTATTATTATTATTAATGAGGCATGTGTTATGTTTATAGTGTTTGCATGAAAATAGATCATCTCTGTTAGGTAGTTTTCAATGTTTAAAACAAGTTTGCTTACTCACTGACTATGAAAAATATCCTGGAACAAATGTGGAACCATCCATCTCCTGAACGGAATTCTTACGGGCTTTGCTTATCTACCTAACTGCCTTGAAAACGTAGCTTGGAAATCATTCCCTTACTTTTGGAGAGGAGTCAATCATTTTAAGCATTTTCCACTAAACAGCAAAATCCTTGAGATAATCAGGTTATTACAAGTAAAAATATTTTAGGAAGGGGGTCTTTGTCAGCTAAAGTGAAAACCTACACTGAACCAATGTTTAAGATGCATTATCATGGGCAGAAAAAAAATCTTACTTCACTCTTTGACAGGGTTAGTTACAAAAGTTCATAGTCAGGTCAGCAAAGGAAGAAACAGGGTTTTAGAATTTATTCAGCATGATTTTTAAAATATTGAGTTGTTAGCTTTGTATGTGGATGGAGCTTCAGAACACTTTCTTTTTTTTTTACATTTTAAAAGTAGAACTAAGTCAGAAAGATGCACAAAATTAGAAATGTCAGGATATTTAATTCGACGTGTGGCTGTTTATCCTAAAAGATACTGAATTCGAACAAATAGAGCACAGAGTCACATAAAACATGAACACATTTTTTAAAATATTATTTCTTTGAGTTAGAATACATGTTTTTTCTTCTGTATTTGAATTAATATTCTTTAGATTTGACATTTTATTTGTGTGAGAAGTGAAAGAGAAGTGAGTGTATCTAGAAGACCAGAGTTTAGATTAAACATTGTCATAAATGTCCAAGCCTTGGTAATATACCTTGTATTTCATTGACATCTTGTATAGGTTTCTAATCTTGGATTATAACCCATGTGAATGTCCGTTAAGATCCACAAGAAGATTTTCATGGAGAGAAAAAAAAATACTACATTAAATTAAGTATAAGAGGAGCATAAGATAAGGACATTTTTGGTGGGAAGTGAGAACAGCTCCAGCATTTGCCATTCCCAACAAAGCAAGGACATGGTCATGGTGTCTCCTGCTATCAACATTCTTGTCCCCAAGAGAGACTAGCAAGTCACAGCCCTGCAGAGTTTGTCCATTTTTTTTTAAAGAGAACATCATCACCAGGGAGACTGAGAGATCGTCTGCATCTCAAAGTATAAACAGGCATTAGATAGAGGACAGAGGGCTTCAGAGAGAAACAGCGGAATGATCAAAGGCATTCATGTCCTAATTATGCAACTGTGCTAAATGTGCTCAGAAGAAAGAAATGTTTGAGTGCATCAAAAGATGAGTGCTATAGTGAGGAAGGAGATAAGACTGAAAAAATATGGAGACATGAATGCTTGACCAGCAGTACATGCAAAAAGAGTATCTGGGCATAACGATAGTGTCAGAGAGACCAGTTAGAAATTGGATGTAATAATACAAGAGTGAGCTGGGGGAATGAAGAAACAGTTGGAAGAAGCATTAGAAAAATTACAGGGAGAGACACTGCAAGTTATGAATGAATGATTAGAATGAGTCAAGATGAGTTTCAAAATGGGTACCAGCAGTAACAGTGGCACCATTAACAGACTCTTTATGTAGAGAGAATGTTAGATGTCTTTTGAAGAGAATTGAGGCTTTTTGATGTTTCAGCTTTGTATAAATCTGATTCAGCCCTTGACCAACTTTTTGGCTTGGGATTATACAACAATTGTCATCCTAATAGAGCCTGATTTTTCTCAGGTCACTACTAAAATATAGGCAAAGAAAAGAATTCTGGACATATCATAGTGCAAAAGGATATTAAATAAAAAACAAGACTGACATGGTGTATTTCTTAAATATGTGTAATTTGAGGTCCCAGGAGGACATCCAAGTAAGTTACCTACTGGAGTTGTTTGTTATCATGGCACTAGACCTTCAGCCACTGGCCAGCACTGGAGACAAAGTTTGTATAGCCATTAGCAAAAAATAATAATTTTGTTGTAAGAATATAAGTATTTGCAAGTTTATAAGCACTTTTTTGTCTCTTCTTTTTCGTGTAAAAACTGTCTACTTGATAGCAATAGAAACTTCTGACACTTAATTGCAGAACCCTGGAATAATACACTATGCTATTAAAATTCCTCTTTCTATGTTCTATAGTTCTATGAAGTATCACTGAAAATCATTTGGCTTTAGTTCTTACTTGTTTAGTGATGATTAAAATGAATTTTAATGAAAATATAAATTTTTTATAAGAACAAAATGAAATTGAGCAGTACAACATTATATATTCTTCTATCTTCCTGCAAACTGTAATCTACAACTTTCTGTAAGTATGAGCAATTCAACATATCTACACAATAGGGAAAAAAACATGAGCAGCACAGTTTGTTTTCAGAGCATGTTTGAAATAAAATGAAGTCTTTATGTGCATGAAAAGTTTTTCTTTCTCTAATTCAGAGTCTACAAAGCACTGAGTGAATGAATGATATAAACAGGGACCCATAATCTTTCTAGTGATTGAAGACATTTCACTTCACTCTGGGAGAGCTCCTACTGCCACTTCCAAATGGGTTTCAGACCTCCCTCTGGGCATGAATGCAATGTGAGGGAACTCATCGCCCTTCTCCCCTCTTTAAACTCTGTTCTTCTTACATTCTTTGTCAAATTTATTGGTAGCACTATTGGGCCAAGTCAGACACTTCATCTCTCTTCTCCAGTATCCATATTCAATCAAATATCTAACCATCTCAATTCAGCCTTTATGGATCTTTTAAATTTTCTTCCTCATCTTCTTCAAAGCCACTGTTTTGGTACGGGCCTCCATAATCTCTCACCACATTTGCAATATCCTTCTGCCTACTCATCCCTGTTTCTGTCTTCCACCCCTTTCAGTCCCTCCTCCACACAGCTGCCAGAGTAATTATTTTTAAATGGAAATATGAACCTGTCACTCTCCTCTGGAAAATTCTTTATTGGTCTCTTGCCAGGATGTCATTCAAGTTTCTTGGTTCCACCTCCTAGGCCCTTATCTATTCTCTAGCCTTTACCCAAACTCATACACATGAGGCCTCTGTTCCAGCTCTGCCAGCTTTCCTGTGCTGTTTCACAGCTGCTCTGTTTGGCCCTGCTTCTGTAACATGGCAAGTGTGTAGAGTGCCCTTTACCCACTTGCTGACCTAACCAGGTCACCTTTCAAGATTCTGCTAAAACATAATCTCCTCTGACCTCCTCCCTTGTAGGCACAATTTGTTACTTTTGTTTTATACTTCTATCTATTATTCCTGTAATTTTAATTGTTTTTCAATCTCTCCTTCCATTTTACTGTGAATTCTTTAAAGACTTTCCATAAGCACATTGTATATATGAGCCCAAGCACAGGACCTGGTACATAGTAGTTACTCAATAAATATAAATAAATAAACTCCCTCATGAGTTGATTTAAGAAAGTAACCATAGATGGGCTTGATGTTGGGAACATATTCAGTTCTGTTCTTAAACTTACCATTGACAAGCTTTCATATAAAGCTTACTGGAAAAAAAAAGTATATATCCATATACACCTATATATATTACATGTGTATTTGGGATATATATAATTAGTTATAGTTATATACAGTAAAATATTTGGGTTTGAAATATACTGTTTTAGTTATTACCCTATTTTAGAGTAAATTATTTTTTTCAACACTCTACTGCTAATTTAATAAGTGACACTTTATGAAGTAAATTAGTTAATGCTATTTACAAAAGTGTATAATATACTAAAGTAAAATAATGTTTGGAAAGAATCTAGTGCTCTTTTTAAAATGAAAGATGAAAGAGACAAATTAGAGTATCCTGACGTGAAGAGGAAACCCATGGTCTTATTGAAAATTAAGATGAAAAGGTTATGTGTACAGTTATTTGCCAGTGTAATGAGAATGTCCACGTCTCAGCTTGTTAAAAATTGGGAAGTTTATATTAAAGCTAGTTGTCATGCTTCAATTAAGTTAGCAAATATGAATGTCAATATTATCACAAATGCAATATTAGAACTGATGTTTACTCCTAACGTGAATGCAATGAGCGATTAAGTCTAGTACTCAACTCCCTCATATTGAATAAGGAGTAAACAGCTTGTTTTCCTTATCACAGATATCTCTTTGGTGTGCTGTTGTTTAGTATTTATATAAATAAGCAGTCAGAAAACGGTAAATAGACTCATCATTAAGTTGTTGTGTTGAATCAGTAAAGTGATAACTGAGTCTTAACATCCAAAACAGAAATCTTGAGGATGACTATTATGGAAATAGTTTTAAAAGGAGAAAACATTAAATCACCCAAAGAGATTTAACATCCCATTATTTTTATGCATTTAACAACAACATTAAAGAAAATCCATACACATAGAGTTTATAGTACTTATCCTTTCATAACTGTTTATCAGTTTGAAAAAGATGTCTAACTAAAGGTAAATATATATATCTATATATAGATATATAGATATATATATCTATATATATATATATCAGATAATTTGCTTGTCTTTTTTTTTGGAAGAAGAAAAAATGAGAATGTGTTGATGATTTAGCTTTTTTTCTTCATCCTCTTCTTTTGATTTGTTATTTTCACACTTATCTTCAGCTTTGATATTGCATTAAGCTTTGGCAGCATTGTTTACTGTTTATTCTAGGGATGCTTCCTGTAAAGAGCCTCTGTTAGCATATCCTGCTAACAGTACAGTAAATGGAAATTTGGGAAAAGCAACAGTAGGAACTGCTGTGTATCTGCAGTAAGTTAATCAGATTTAGATACCCCCAAACTAACACAGCCCACAAGACTGATAGCCAAATGCTACAGTAAATTGTTTCTTAGCAGGAAATCTACAGTACCAGTGTAATTTGGACAATGGAGCATTTGACAGCTAACTCATCAAAAGCAGTGCACCCTGAGGAAGTTGCTCACTTCTAGTTTTACATTCAGCCAAGCATTGATAAAGCAGTGGCTAATAGGAGAATCAATTTAGAAGCAAATGATGACAAGGCTACTTATCCCATTGCCAAAAGGAGACACAAGCAGATAGTAGATTACTCTGCCTGGGGACTCTATACTATGTACTTACCCAAATTAGAAGATGGGTCATCTATGCCTTATGAATTCCTTTAGAATGCCAGTTTGGTCATATATTAATAAGCACGATCAAAAGCTAAGCTATTTTCTGTTCCCAAAAGGTTGACTTATGCAAAATGACACAGGATAGTTCTGAGTTGTCTCTCAAGCAAGTGTACTTAGAAGTAATCAAATAAGCAAGATGTTTGTGACTTCAAAGAGAAGAGATCTTTGGAGAATATGTACATTATGTTTCTATATGGAAGTTTATCTTATATAGTGGGCCAAATAGTGTTAAAATATGTAAAGCGAATAAAGATGCTTCCAATTTCCAAATTTGGGAGAGCACTTCTTTGAATGTGAGCTTTTATGTTTTATCATATTAAGCAAAGTACACAGAGTTATCGTCTATTATTTTCTGCTTAAAGAAAGATTTCAGGTTCAAGTTCCCCACTCTGTATCCCAACTTGCTATAAGGAAAGGCCAGAGATACCAGTCACAGTGGAGTCAGGAGAGAGAGCAAAGCTGTCACAGGGAGAAAGCCAGTGGTGGCGGTGAAACCAAACCCATTGTCACATCTGCCGGGCAGTGTAACTGAGAAGAGTGATTCACTGAAGTAGGTGTACTAACCAGGCCAGTGACCTCCTGCCATCAGAAGTAGAACAACAACACCAAAAAAAACGATGTTTGGAGAAATTAAAAAGAAAACAAATCTTCTCTTACAACTGTAGATCTTATGAAATCCTTATACAAATCAAATATAACTGATCGAATTTAACTTTTGAATTGAGATGTGCTATAATTGAAGAACAGTGTATTTCAAGTCTCAGAAAGAACAAAAGGATATAATATACCTTGTTCTTCATTCTGATGTAGACTACATTTTGAATAATAATGTTTAGATTTATTTGGTTAAATAAAAATGTTATTTAAAAAAAAAAAGTAGGGCTTCCCTGGTGGCGCAGTGGTTGAGAATCTGCCTGCCAATGCAGGGGACACGGGTTCGAGCCCTGGTCTGGGAAGATCCCAAATGCCGCGGAGCAACTGGGCCCATGAGCCACAACTACTGAGCTTGCGCGTCTGGAGCCTGTGCTCCGCAACGAGAGAGGCCGCGGTGGTGAGAGGCCTGCGCACCGCGATGAAGAGTGGCCCCCACTCGCCGCAACTAGAGAAAGCCCTGGCACAGAAACGAGGACCCAACACAGCCAAAAATAAGGAAAGAAAGAAAGAAGCTGTCATTTAAAAAAAACAAACGTTGTAAAACTAAAAGTAGAACCAAGCATGTGTGTTTAGGAATAAGAAGCTAAAAGGAAGTAGCATTGAAAAACGTTTCAAAGACCAACATGAAAATGGACTTCAAGCTTGAAATTATAACCCAAGGAAAGGAGACCTTACGTTGATATATACTAAACACAAAACCTTTGTTACATGGAAAAGCCATCAAAGAGCAGGTAAAAAAAAAATGCAAGAATAAAAAGTATTATAGAAGTGTGATAAGCAGTTAGTTAAAAGGAAAAAAATGTTACTTTTCTGAATTGTGATATCTGTCATTTTTTTCAGATTTTTAATTTGTTATTATTTCTTTTCTCATTCTAAATGAAATATCCAATTTGTATGTAAATGTATATACATGATTTTGGATTCTTCTTATTGGGGCCTCCCAAACTTTTAAAGCTTAGGTGCCACAAAATCTGGACATATTCCTGCAGGTCTGAGATGATGATCCTGGTAAAAAGTGCTGACACTGGACTTTGAAATAGGCCACTCTTGACCTGAACCCACTCATTGGCATCAATTCCGGATTGGCTGGGAAACCTAGAGACCAGATTCTCACCCAGCTTTGTCTGGGGTTCCTGAGCTTCTGGGTGGATGCTTTAGCAACCCTAGAGTGTGGGCTTTGCTCTTTTCTTCTAGTAACACTCTCTTACAGACCAGCTGCCCCTACCCAGCCCACACACATACATTCATACTTATATTCAGGGTTGTGTCAACAGCCAATCACTATTAAACTGATAGCATACTAGCATGAGAGGACCCCATACTAGCATGTCTGAATATCTTAATAGTTTTGTAAATTTATAGTTTTCATTTAACGCTTTAGCAGGATTTGGGTGTTTTTTGGTTTTTTTGGTTTTTTTAAATATCTAGGCACATATGTTGCCATTTAGGTAGTCGGTAAGTGTATATGCAGTATTTTTCACAATTTTCCAAGTCTTCATTATTGACAGTAACATACTTAAAATTTAGAAGTAAAGTATCAAGTAATTAAGTTGTACAATTTAATTTGATATTCTAATATCTGAGCTTTAGACATATTCTTCAAAATTTAATTACTTTTTGTTAAAGTTAATGGTAACCAAAGTTACTCTCTCACAGACGGGGATATATAGTGGTGGCGGTGTGGTGTTTTTTTTGGTTTTTTTTGGTGGAGGGAAAGTTAAGAAAGGCATGTTTATTTGAAATAAGATAAAATAAGAAGACATAAGAATAGGAATAGTTGCTCCTTCCACTTCCACTTTCTTCTAGCAACATGGCGCCCACACAGGCATATTTTCCTTTTACAGCCGATCTGCTGTGAACTTCAAGCCATTCAGCACCTTCATGAATAATTTCACAGAAATATGCAATCGACACATCAGCTCCATGATGTAGCTCTTCAAAAGTGACTCGCTTAGCAGCACTATTATGCTCAATAATGATGAGTGTTCATATTCAGAGGCAAAGCATGCATCTCATTCTGTGCCTATGAGAAATTCAAGTTGTGCCTTGTTAGAGGATAGTGCAGTAAAAATTTTAAAAAGCGTATGATTCTAAAATAAAAAGCTCATTAAGAATCTATAAGCAATAATGGTATTACATATTAGCATTTAAAGATGTTGAAATCCGAAGTGTCTTGTTTTTCAGTCTTCTTGTGTACTGAGTTGAATCGTATAAATTACATACATAACAAATATTCGTATGAAGATTTAACAATGAAGATTTAAAATTGGCCTGGTAAAATTGAACAAAATATGAACTTTTACATTTCACTTGTCACATGGTCCCTGGGAAAGAGATCCTTTCTTTAATGAGGTTAAATTAGTTAAAGTGGGCTCAGTGCTATTAGCTACATGCAAAATCTGAAGCTAAGTGCTTAATCATAGAAATTAGAAATGATCATTTAATGAATTCTGAATAAATAGTGTGGTTTTACTCCAGGATATTCACAAAAGGGAGTCGTTTGTCACATAGAAAGAAAGGTGAGAAAAATAGCTTCACAGCAAATCTAGAGCTTTAGTTTGCAGGGTTTTTTTTTTAATGGCTACTTTTAAAAAGTTATCTTAAAGATGGTTACATAAGGAATATAAAGGTCTTAGACATCAGGAAACACAGTAATTTGTAATCATAATTATATTAGTGATTTTGAGTGTTCTTTATAATGTATTATTTATATTCTGCCCAAATTTGACCATATTAATGAGCCATAAAAATACAAATTGATAACCTTGATTTTGTTTTAAATAAATTTAAATGTTTTATATTATTTTAATTATTAAAAACAAAGTAATTTTAAAAATACTTTTAAAGTACTTGGAAAGAAACTAGATATGCAACTATAGCTCAAATGAAAATTCGTGCATGAGAAAATGCGACAAAATATGATTGCTTTTCATTGAAGAGAGTTAAGTCAACATGGAGGGCATGAAAATAAACTAAGGCACAAAGAGAATCGTCAGATCAGAAACTTTAAAGAGGATGTTTCAGAAAGCTTCCTAATGGCAGAGGAGCAGAGTGATAAATGCAACAAATGCTATAATAATACGTATTTTTTGGTCATCAAGCCACAAGTCTTTCAGGGACTACTCATGGCTCCTATCCATCTACTGGCCCCATCTAAGGACCCTCTCCTAGGAGTAGTTGACAGAACTGACAAAGACAGGAGGCAGGGCTGCCATTTTGTCACCTCCTTATCTTCTGCCTGTGCTCCCTGAGGTTCCTTATCACGCCTCAGAAGTGCCAAGTCCTTGTTACTCTGTTGGCTGCTGAGCACTGATCTTCCGCCATGTGAAACTAAATCATGTGAAACTAAATCCAAAATTCCACAAGGAATGGGGTCAACCTATCAGTGAAAACAATAGCCCATTTGAGTGCTTCTTCTTTCTCTGACCGGAAGGCAAGCTCTCCAGAGTCCACTGGGGATATTTCCTAAAAACACTTTGAAAGCTCACACATGTGTGCTGTGATTTTTTAGAAAGCAGGATGCTCTGCTTGGGGAATAAGAAAGCCTCTGCAACAATGAAAAATGGTAGAAACGGGAAAGATCCATGAGCATGTTCAGAGAGGTGTTTGCATAATTTAATGTTGTTTATGTTTTCTAAAGTTTAGGTAATTGCTCATTAAAGACTTCATCAAGTTTATAGATACAGTGCTTGCTACATGGTAGTCACTGTATGGCATAAACCTATTTCAGCAAATTTTCCGATAGTGCACAGCATGCATCTGTGACTGAGACAAAAATCAATGCTTATGGATTTAGCAGTGTAATCCTATCACTAGTTCTGTAAGATATGATTTGAAATGTAAAGTACGTTAAGACTTAAGTGAACTTGGAGGCATGGAGTCTCTGGGGTGTTTCTTAGTATCCTATTTATTATTGATCGGACTGTTTCTTTATTGTCTCTCTTCTCCTGGCCCCAGTTATCCTTCTTCCCCTATTCACCAATAGCTTTTAAATTATGTGTACCAGAACCAATAAATTATCCTCAGTAAGAATATTTACTTCCTACTTTCAAAACAAGTAATAATTTCTAAAGTTTTCAAAGCAAGGACATTATCATGTGACCAATTGGGTTAAGTCTTAAAACAAAAATACTAGTAAAATGTTAGGTGAAGTTTCTAAGTTCTACCAAGAAATTTTAGTGTTTTCTCTAGAAATATAACACAAAGTAAGTCAACTACTTTTAAGTAACCTTAAATAACCCTAAATTACTGTGTTTTGTATTTACAGGAAGTTCTTAGTGTAAAATTTGAGAAATTGTGGGTTATAATCTAATTAAGATTTTAAAAATTAGATGCTTACCCTCAAATTTACTATGAAAGAATAATTAAATACAGTTTAAAATAGTCATAGCTACCTGGAGTCATTCATTCATTCATTCAAGAAATATCTACAGAGACCTGATGTTCCAGGTGCTGACAGAAAGGGGAACAAGGTCTCCTATGATTACAATGATGTTCTAGAGATTCCTCATAAGTTTGGTACCAGAGGCTATTACTAACTGGAATTTATAAAACTCATGTTTGTAGCATGCAAAAAGTTTGACTTTCTTTTTGCTCCTGAAATGATCATTCACCATAATAGCCTTAGGGTATCATAAAAATTGTTATAGTTATGTAGGTTTTTATCAGTACTTTAACCTGATTTGTGATAAAATTCTGCCAGTTTAATACAATGTTCCTTCCATTCATAGATTATATCTCTGTCTGAGTATCTGAGTTTTAGTCCCTATTCTGAAAGTGGGTTATGTTTCCCATTTACTGTATTCTTTTGATATGGATGATTCATTTGCAAAATAATCTCTATTCTAAAAGCTATAATTTTCATTTCCATCAGCATATTCTTAATTTGGGGAAGAGCATGAACTGCCGATGAAAGTTAGGCCATCGTCTACATAAACTACTAAATCTTGAGTTTAACTAGGTGGCTTTGAGATGTAGACAGAGAAATGAAAGAAAAAAATATAGGAAAATCATTCAAAACACTTCTGTCCAGACTCTGTGTGTGAAAATAATTATGGGGAAAAAACCTGCCCCACTGATGTGAGAGCTTCCTGCTTGGATGCATGTGTATATATTTAAAGCTTGTCACTTACTTAGAAGGAATCCTGAATTCGATTGGATAGTATCTCCTTACACATGCGGTCTGAGTCTTCTAAAAGTTATTTTGACTTTAAAAGAGCAAATTCACAGAATGACCTTCAGCTACTATTAATCCATCTAAATATAGGACGTGAATGCAGAACACATCTGCCATCTGTCAGCTGAGAATTCCCCTGCCACTACCTCAGCCCCTACTCCCCACAACCTCTTGGGGCTAAGATAACTTAGGGAGAGGTCTTTCTTGGCTGGCAAGGAAAGAGTGCATTTAGACTAATCATTAAAATCCATTACCTAACAAAGTGCACGTTCTTAAGGAATACAGTGATACTTGCCAATGAATTAATCAGCAAAATAGACTATGAGAAGGTGAGATTAACAGTCTCAGAAAAGATCAGAATCCATGAGAGGCCAAAGCACTTTCTAGTAGCCATAAATCTTAGCCCAATTAGAGGGATTTTTCTCTTAGCAATTTAGAATTCTATCTGGATTTGGTCTCTTTGTTGCTCCACCCTTTGTTTTATATCAGAGGCTAGAACAACGACCAGGACTTTCCTGGAGCTTGATAGGGAGAATCATTTATTTGAATAATTGATCATTCAATTAGTAGAACAAATGTTGAACAGTTAGACAGCTCTTTTTATCAGTGTTGATGGGAAGTAATTGGCTGTAGTTCCTTATAAAGCAGAAAATTGAAAAGTGTGATTTTAAAATAATAATATTAAAATACAACTTTCCCCTCATAATAAAGCCTTCTTATGTGCTCTTTTGGTCATAGCTGTTTGATTTTCTTTTCCCTCAGTGTTATTACATTCCAAAATATAATCAAGCAAGTAATTACATTCCCTGAATATTACTGAATAGTGATTTGCTTATCCAAAGTGTGTCTAATGTTAAATAATTCTGTAGAGTTTAGGGCTATGAGTAGAGAATGATATTAGCACTCATTGGGTTTAAAATACCAGAGAAAAGGCAGGCAACCAAAACTGTTGCCTAGGGGCTCTGGGGATACCTTTGGGCCATGCTGACTCTCAGCTCAATTTGTAGGAAGAAACCATATTTTCAAGAAAAATCCATACATCTGAAATGGTCAAATTTGAATTTTTAACAATAAAATAATGGATGGATGGTGTGTTATGGGCAATAACATTAACGTTGTCTTGAAATAGTTTGAAAATATTTAATCAAGGAAAACCCTATGTAATTGCAGCCTACAGTTTTTTCATGTTAACTTTAATCTAATGTCAAAGACTGTAATTTGATTTAGGATAATAAGCTCATAACTCAGTTATCATACTAAGAAACTTTAAAAACATGTTTTATTTAAAAAAAGAGGAAACTTCAAAAGGTATACATGATTGCTCATTCTTAAGCTGACCCTGTTTTAAACCAACATAAATATTGATACACCAGCATATCTACTTGTTCATATAGAACATGGGAACAATCTTAATATTTAAAAACAACCTGTTTCCTTCTAGTTTTTAATATATAACCTGCTTTTTAAAATTTAATTAATTAATTTATTTATTTATTTATAGATCTTTATTGGAGTATAATTGCTTTACAAAACTGTGTTAGTTTCTGTTGTACAACAAAGTGAATCAGCCGTATGTATACATATATCCCCATATCCCATCCCTCTTGAGCCTCCCTCCCGCCCTCCCTATCCCACCCCTCTAGGTCGCGTCCAAAAACCACCAAGCTGATCTCCCTGAGCTGTTCAGCTGCTTCCCACTAGCTAACTATTTTACATTTGCTAGTGTATATTTGTCACTGCTACTCTCACTTCACCCCAGCTTCCAGCTCCCCGCGTGTCCTCAAGTCCATTCTCTATGTCTACGTCTTTATTCCTGCTCTGCCACTAGGTTCATCAGTGCCATTTCTTTTTTCTTTTTTTCTTTTTTTAGATTCCATATATATGTGTTAGCATACAGTATTTCTTTTTCTCTTTCTGACTAACTTCACTCTGTGTGACAGACTCTAGGTCCATCCACCTCACTACAAATAACTCAATTTCATTTCTTTTTATGGCTGAGTAATATTCCATTGTGTATATGTACCACATCTTCTTTATCCATTCATCTGTTGATGGACACTTAGGTTGCTTCCATGTCCTGGCTATTGTAAATAGTGCAGCAATGAACATTGTGGTACATGTCTTTTTTTAAATTATAGTTTTCTCAGGGTATATGCCAAGTAGTGGGATTACTGGGTCGTATGATAGTTCTGTTTTTAGTTTTTTAAGGAACCTCCATACTGCTCTCCATAGTGGCTGTATCAATTTACATTCCCACCAACAGTGCAAGAGGGTTCCCTTTTCACCACACCCTCTCCAGCATTTGTTTCTAGATTCTTTGATAATGGCCATTCTGACTGGTGTGAGGTGATGCCTCATTATAGTTTTGATTTGCATTTCTCAAGTAATTAGTGATGTTGAGCATCTTTTCATGTGCCTCTTGACCATCTTAATGTCTTCTTGGAGGAATGTCTATTTAGGTCTTCCACCCATTTTTTGACTGGGTTATTTGTTTTTTTGATATTGAGCTCCACAAACTGTCTGTATATTTTGGAGACTAACCCTTTGTTGTTTCATCTGCAAATATTTTCTCCTATACTAGGGTTGTCTTTTTGCCTTGTTTATGGTTTCCTTTGCTGTGCAAAAGCTTTTAAGTTTAATTAGGTCCCATTTGTTTATTTTTGTTTTTATTTCCATTATTCTAGGAGGTGGGTCAAAAAAGATCTTGCTGTGGTTTATGTTAAATAGTGTTTTTCCTATGTTTTCCTCTACAGGTTTTATAGTGTCTGGTCTTACACTTAAGTCTTTAATCCATTTGGAGTTTATTTTTGTGTATGGTGTTAGGGAGTGTTCTAATTTCATTCTTTTACATGTCGTTGTCCAGTTTTCCCAGCACCACTTATTGAAGAGGCTGTCTTTCTGCATTGTATGTTCTTGCTTCCTTTATTGTAAATTAGGTGCCCATATGTGTATGGGTTTATCTCTGGGCATTCTATCCTGTACCATTGATCTATATTTCTGTTTTTGTTCCAGTACCATACTGTCTTGATTACTGTAGCTTTGTGGTATAGTTTGAAGTTGGGGAGCCTGATTCCTCCAGCTCCATTTTCCTTTCTCAAGATTGCTTTGGCTATTCAGGGTTTTTTGTGTTTCCATACGAATTGTAAAATTTTTTGTACTAAATCTGTGAAGAATGCCATTGGTAGTTGATAGGGATTGCATTGAATCTGTAGATTGCTTTGGGTAGTATAGTCATGTTCGCAATATTGATTCTTCCAATCCCAGAACATGGTATATTTCTCCATCTGTTTATGTCATCTTTGATTTCTTTCATGAGTGTTTTATAGTTTTCTGAGTACAAGTCTTTCACCTACTTAGGCAGGTTTATTCCTAGGTATTTTATTCTTTTTGTTGCAATGGTAAATGGGGGTGCTTCCTTAATTTCTCTTTCTGATTTTTCATTATTGGTGTATAGGAATGCCAGACATTTCTGTGCCTTAATTTGTTTGTAGCTGTTTGTAGTAATCTCTTACAATCCTTTGTATTTCTGCGGTGTCAGTTGTAATTTCTCCTTTTTCATTTCTAACTTTATTAATTTGTGTACTGTCCCTTTTTTTCTTGATGAGTCTGGCTAAGGGTTTATACATTTTGTTTATCTTCTCAAAGAACCAGCTTTTAGTTTATTGCTATTGTTTTCTTCATTTCTATTTCATTTATTTCTGCTCTGATTTTTATGACTTCTTTCCTTCTACTGACTTTGGGTTTTCTTTGTTCTTCTTCCTCTAGTTGATTTAGGTTTAGGGTTAGATTGTTTATTTGAGATTTTTCTTGTTTCTTGAGGTGAGATTGAATTGCTATAAACTTCCCTCTTAGAACTGCTTTTGCTGCATACCATAGGTTTTGGGTCATCGTGTTTTCGTTGTCATTTGTTTCTATGTATTTTTTATTTCTACCTTGATTTCTTCAGTGATCTCTTGGTTATTTAGTAGCACACTGTTTAGCCTCCATGTATTTGTGTTTTTTACAGTTTTTTTCCTGTAATTGATTTCCAATCTCATAGCATTGCAGTCAGAAAGGTGCTTGATACAATTTCAGTTTTCTTAAATTTTCCATGGCTTGATTTGTGACCCAAGATGTGATCTCTTCTGGAGAATGTTCCATGGGCACTTGAGAAAAAAGTGTATTCTGCCACTTTCGGGTGGAATGTTCTATAAATATCAATTAAATCTCTCTGGTCTGTTGTGTCATTAAAAGCTTGTGTTTCCTTATTTATTTTCTGTTTGGATGATCTGTCCACTGGTGTAAGTGGGGTGTTAAAGTCCCCTACTATTATTGTGTTACTGTTGATTTCCCCTTTCGTGGTTGTTAACATTTGCCTTATGTATTGAGGTGCTCCTATGTTGGGTGGATAAATATTTATAATGTTAGATCTTCTTCTTGGATTGATCCCTTTATCATTGTGTAGTGTCCTTCCTTATCTCTTGTAACAGTCTTTATTTTAAAGTCTATTTTATCAGATATGAGTATTGCTACTCCAGCTTTCTTTTGATTTCCATTTGCATGGAATATCCTTTTCCATCCCTTCACTTTCAGCCTGTATGTGTTCCTAAGTCTGAAGTGGTTCTCTTGTAGACAGCGTATATATTGGTCTTGTTTTTGTATCCATTCAGCCAGTCTGTGTCTTTTGGTTGGGGCATTTAATCCATTTACATTTAAGGTTATTATCGATATGTATGTTCCTATTACCATTTTCTTAATTGTACTGGGATTGTTTTTGTGGGTCTTTTTCTTCTCTTGTGTTTTCTGCCTAGAGAAGTTTCTTTAGCATTTGTTGTAAAGCTGGTTTGGTGGTGCTGAATTCTCTTAGCTTTTGCTTGTCTGAAAAGCTTTTGATCTCTCCGTAGAATCAGAATGAGATCCTTGCTGGGTAGAGTAATCTTGGTTATAGGTTTTTCTCTTTCATCACTTTAATTATATCCCGCCCCTCCCTTCTGGCCTGCATTTTCTGTTGAAAAATCAGCTGATAACATTATGGGGATTCCTTTGTATGTGATTTTTTGTTTTTCCCTTGCTGCTTTTAATATTTTTTCTTTGAATTTAATTTTTGTTAGTTTGATGAGTTTGTGTTTTGGTGTATTTCTCCTATGGTTTATCCTGTATGGGACTCTCCGTGCTTCCTGGACTTGGATGACTATTTCCTTTCCCATGTTAGGGAAGTTTTCCACTATAATCTCTTCAGATATTTTCTCAGACCCTTTCTTTTTCTCTTCTTCTGGGACCCCTATAATTTGAATGTTGGTACGTTTAATGTTGTCCCAGAGGTCTCTGAGATTGTCTTCAATTCTTTTCATTCTTTTTTCTTTATTCTGCTCCTCAGCAGTTGTTTCCACCATTTTGTCTTCCAGCTCACTTTTTCGTTCTTCTGACTCCGTTATTCTGTTATTGATTCCTTTTAGTGTATTTTTCCTTTCAGTTATTGTGTTGTTCATCTCTGTTTGTTTGTTCTTTAGTTCTTCTAGATCTTTGTTAAACATTTCTTGTATTTTCTCAATCCGTGCCTCCATTCTATTCCTGAGATTCTGGGTCATCTTTGCTATCATTACTCTGAATTCTTTTTCAGGTAAGTTACCTATTTCCTCTTCATTTTTTGGTCTTATAGGATTTTACCTTGCTGCTTCATCTGTGACATATTTCTCTGTCATCTCATATCTACTAGTTTTATAGAACATGGGAACAATCTTAATATTTAAAAACAACCTATTTCCTTTTGTTTGTTAATATATATCCTGCTTCTTAGAGTAGAAACTGTGAATCACCTTATAGCTCAACAATACACGATATAGAGCAAGCAAATTTCACTGAAAAAAGTATGTGTTTGTATACATTTATATGAGATATATCTATATGTCAAGGGCAAAATTTTTAAAAAATATATATGTTTATATATCAAGGGCATTAAAAAAACATGAATTAATGGATCAAATATCATTTATGTTTATTCCCTTTATTTTAAAAGCATTTTGTATAAGAAATATTAAATAATATATTCTAATTATGTACTGTAAATTAATATAATATAAAATAATGTTAAATAGTGAGCACTCGTATTTCATTCCTGCATTTAAAGGGACTTTCTTAAGAATTTTGCCATTGAGAATATTGCTTTTCATTTCAAAATAGGCACTTTGCTCTTAGAAAATTGTCCTTCTAATCTTATTTTCAGTGGTTTTATTAGGGATAAGTTTTAAAAGTTATCAAATACTTTTTTGGCTTTAATTAATTATGTGATATTTTGGTTGCTGTTTAATTAGCATGTTGAATTATCACATTTTCTTTATAATAACCACCTTTGCATTTCTACTGTTGTTTCTTCCTCACTGCAGAAAGAATATCTACACGTTTCTTGATAATGGTTTCTGTTAAAATAATCCATTGTTGTTTTTTTCACCCTGTTTGGGAATGTGGAAAATTTATTTTTCTATGAAGTTACAAAATCTTAAGAGAAGTTGTTCTGATAATTTTTTTCTTGTTAATTTAAACTAAGTTTTAAAATATTTTCTTTAATTGTGTCCTTAATAACCAATTCTAATTCATCTTTATATTGATTCAAATCCTGATTATTTACTCTTTCTGTCATCTTCTCTCACCTTTTTCTTAATTACTTTCTATTTGTTTATCCACTTCTTACCCAAATGTTAATTGAAAATCAGCTGTGACAAGCCATTACGCAAGGTGGATGAAGGAAAGACAAATAGGATAAAATGCTCACTTCCCAGTTTCTGTTAAGTATTTTTGGTGTATATTACTCCAATCTATGTTGTTTTCCATGTCAATTCTATTATTTAATACTTGAGGTGCTGATTTAAATATTCAGTATTACAATTCAACCTATTATATCATTGTAATTTAGCTTCCATGACGTTTTAAACTTCCTTATAATTAATAATCTGATTCTAAACTTTGTATTTACTTTATATGACCTATGTACTATGTTTGATTTCCATACTTTTCTGCTTCGGTCTTTCCTTATTGTACAGAAAGATTCTGACTGGTGCTGGACCGTACACCTTCAGACCTGGATGAGAGGGCCTGCAGCCCTGTGCCTCCCACTCTAGAGGGTCTCCATTCTAGTTCTCCTCCAGCTATGCCTCTCCTTACCCACCTCCTCTTCTAGATTATGCTGTGGGCACCCAGGACTCCAGAATTCCTTGTTCAAATGGCTCTAGCTTGATTTCAGGGATGGCCATGTAAGGCAAGTCCACTCATGGCAGCAGGGGATGTGCAGGTGGAAAGAGAATAATCAGTTCTTCCCATGCCCCATGGAACTCACCATGGAAATCAGAGCACTTAAAGAATGATAATTTAGAATTTAGCCATATAGTAAATCCCTGGAAGGTATATTTGTCAAGATCAGAGATACCACATATTTTATTTATTAGTTTGTTAACTTGATTTATAACTTTAAACTGTTTAGACATATGGTATGCAGGCTTCCATTTGTATTCTCGTCCTGAGTCCTGCAAATGTTGGCGGCAAGTCTGTGTTGAAATATTACTTTCCTTTGTTTTCTTGGTTATTTTTCTAATTCATTGACATCTGTACTGAGGGAGGTTGCTTTGACACCACTTTCCTCTTTTCTTAACATCAAACTGCACACTTCCCGAGTTTGCGTTGGGATGCAGACCAGCTTACAATACAAGTGAAGGGCTGACTCAGACCCATTCTTCAGACTTACGGAGAGATGACAGTTAGGGGCCAACTAGAGAGCGGGTCTCATCTCTGGTGATTTGATTAGAGATTGTCATCAAGAGGACTCAGTTATATTTAGAATTGCTTCTCAAACCAAGATGAAACAATGTATTTACTCTTGCCTTTTATCTTGAAGCTTAGCATATTTCAGGGAACAAAGGGGAGTTAATGGATGTATTCCCTCATCTTCCCACATTTGTAGAAAGAGTCAGTGTTTTTCAGTCTCTATCCCATAGTCCAACAGCTAAGCCATTTATTTCCTATGAACTGGAGATCAGTTCACTTACTTATGGTCTTCTGTTGGTATCTACTATGTGCCAGCCTCTGTGCTGGTGCTGAGGAGACAGCAGGGAAACAAACACTTTCAGGACATTTGAGAGGAGGAACTAGATGAAAATCATATTAACAAATCAACATATGTCATAATGTTGGCTGTATGAATAAGGCCATGAAGAAGAATGAAGTAGTAGATAAGGAGACAGAGAAGAGTCAGGGAAGGTTTCTCTGGGTAAGTGAGAAGGGGAAGGAGATCCTGTATGAGTTGAGAGAGCAGAGTGGAAGGAGAAATGTCCCAACCGACAGAACCACAGACAACCCTGAGGCAGGAGGTTGTTTGCCAATTGTCAGAGGAACACCAGAAAAGCCCAGTGGCTGGAACTGAGTTGAGGAGGGAGACAGTAGTAGAAAGGATGGGAAGCTAGTAACAAGTTGTGTAGATATAGGGTGTTCAAAGGCCTGGTGAAATGAAGCCATCAGGGGTCTTAAGTGGCATGCGTTCATTTATGTTTTAAGAATATCAGTTTGTTGTTGGGAGATAGTGGTGTTTAGGAGTTTGACGTCAAAGTAGGGAGAGCTGAAAGAGGCTCCTATAGTAGTTACAAGACAAAAGATCATGGTGGCTTGTACTCTGCTGGTAGCGGAGGATGCCGCAAGAAATGAATTTGAGGATATCTGGTTTGCAGAAGTCAGCTCTTAATTCTAGCTGCAAGGAGTGTTGGTAGAATCCTGCTACCTTTCTTTATTTTTTTTTTTTCACTCTTCTCTCTCATGTGGTAGTATTTCTTCCTGAGGGCCTAGAGTCTGGTACTATCTCTTACACGCAACTGTACAGAAATCTAGACCGTACTCTTTTGTTATATTTGCATTCTCTGAGTGTGATAGAAGGATTTTGGTTTACTTTACTTAGAAGCAGAGCAAGAGAGTCTCCTCTGTGTTCACAAACCAACAAAGGCACATTAGTTCCAGCTTTAACTCCTATGTTGTATATCTATTTTTGAATGTGGAATGAATACTGATTTTTAATAAAAATGTAGTATTACCCAAAAGAGGCTGAAGAAATTGAAAATCAGGGTGCTTTACCTCGTAAAATGTTTTTCACTATTTCTCAATTTTGTAGACTAAGAAAGTAAGAGGAAGGATTAAGAAATCTCTTTGGAATCAGTGGTGCCTGTTAGAGCAAATACTTCCTGTTTGAAAATTAGTTTTGTGTATGTGGCTGGGGAGGGAGGACTAGATACAGAATCTGAAATATTGTGGAGACCATTTTGTCTGCCCTTGTGCCTCTGAGTTCATCTAATTTGGGCCTCAAATAAAATACATGGATGCCAAACACTTAGAAAGCAGCTGTTCTTCTAAATATACTAAGCAATTTACCTTAGGTAATGTAGCCTATAAAATTTTAATTTTGGTTTAAATAAATAAACCATATCCTTCACCATGCCTATTGCACCTTGATATTCAAAAGATGAAATATGGGCATATTTAGTGAATTTCTTTTCAGGACGCTCCACTGAAGAAGAGTCAGTCGTTTCCTAATGAAAGTCATCAACAGCAATTCCTCTTTGGAAGCTCAAGGAAATTAGCATTAAACAACAGGCATGGGTGTCTTGGGTGTTACACAGTTATGTGATAGGATTGTTACATGTTTTAGGAAATGGCTTCAGGATTCATTGCATTGAAGAGGTAACTGATAGGTAATTGTAATTTTCTGGGCTCCAGTGCTAGTTGCATTATAATCTAGCAACCAGGGAGACAGATACCTTGAAAACCTTTACTAAGAAATGTAGAACACGGTTTTTATAAATAAATCGCCAAAGTTTAGTAAGGGTTATTGCATTTTAATGTTTTATTTGGATGGAACATATGTTATACTGGATAAAATTGGAAATAAATACCGTTTTGATGTATTGCCTCTCATGTATGCCATATGCTGTAAGGTTTTGAGCTTGCTTCCTTCTATGAAAAGCTATTTGCTTAACAAACACTGACAGAGTTCTTGTGTTCCCAGTGCTTTTACACATTAACTCATTTAATCTACATAACAATGCTTTGAAGTTGGTAGTAAAATTATCCCTATTGCTCAAATGAAAAAATGTGGAACAGAGAGGTTAGTTAACTTGCCCAAATTCACACAGGTATTAAAGGGTGAGCTCAGGCAATGTACATGCAGAGGCATGGCTCTTAACAGACAGATTATGCTGCCATCTTCCTTATGCTTTAGAGGAACCAAAGGGTTTGATCTTTTCCAAGTCTAATTTCAATTCCATCTGCTTTCACCAAAAGCAACAACAACAAAACCCTTAAGTGTTTTTATTTTCTTTCTTATCATAACTGTCAGCTCAGCAAATGCTGAAGCACAATGGCAAATCTACCTTATGCAAAGTGTGTTTGCATCAGTTTAAAAAGCAGTCTGGATTTTCTTATCTTTTGCATTTCTTACTTATTTTATGACACTATTTCTGCAAGATAAAACCCATGAAAAAATAATCCACCAAGTGGCACTATGGTGAGGGGCCTGTTGTAGCTGGGAAAAAGCTGCTTAACCGAAGCATTCTTGAAACAGACAGGCTTTCAACTGGCCTGTGAAGACACTTGCTTTTATGAAGACACAGTTAAAAGAGGAAGATAGGTCATAAATATTTTTTTAACATCTTTATTGGAGTATACTTGCTTTACAATGTTGTGTTAGTTTCTGCTTTATTACAAAGTGAATCAGCTATATGTATACATATATCCCCATATCCCCTCCCTCTTGCGTCTCCCTCCCACCCTCCCTATCCCACCCCTCTAGATGGTCACAAAGCACCGAGCTGATCTCCCTGTGCTATGCGGCTGCTTCCCACTAGCTAGCTATTTTACATTTGGTAGTGTGTATATGTCCATGCCACTCTCACTTCGTCCCAGCTTGCCCTTCCCCCTCCCCGTGTACTCAAGTCTATTCTCTACGTCTGCGTCTTTATTCCTATCCTGTCCCTAGGTTCTTCAGAACCTTTTTTTTTTAGATCCATATATATCTGTTAACAAACGGTATTTGTTTTTCTCTTTCTGACTTACTTCATTCTGTATGACAGACTCTAGGTCCATCCACCCCACTACAAATAACTCAATTTTGTTTCCTTTTATGGCTGAGTAATATTCCATTGTATATATGTGCCACATCTTCTTTATCCATTCATCTGTTGATGGACATTAAGGGTGCTTCCATGTCCTGGCTATTGTAAATAGGGCTGCAATGAACATTGTGGTACATGACTTTTTGAATTATGGTTTTCTCAGGGTATATGCCCAGTAGTGGGATTGCTGGGTCGTATGGTAGTTCTATTTTTAGTTTTATAAGGAACCTCCATAATGTTCTCCATAGTGGTTGTATCAATTTACATTCCCACCAACAGTGCAAGAGGGTTCCCTTTTCTCCACACCCTCTCCAGCATTTATTGTTTGTAGATTTTTTGATGATGGCCATTCTGACCGGTGTGAGGTGGTACCTCATTGTAGTTTTAATTTACATTTCTCTAATCATTAGTGATGTTGAGCATCCTTTCATGTGTTCTTTGGCAATCTGGGTATCTTCTTTGGAGACATGCCTATTTAGGTCTTCTGCCCATTTTTGGATTGGGTTGTTTGTTTTTTTGATATTGAGCTGCATGAGCTGCTTGTATATTTTGAAGATTAATCCTTTGTCAGTTGCTTCATTTGCAAATATTTTCTCCCATTCTGAGGGTTGTCTTTTTGCCTTGTTTCTGGTTTCCTTTGCTGTGCAAAAGCTTTTAAGTTTAATTAGGTCCCATTTGTTTATTTTTGTTTTTATTTCCCTTTCTCTAGGAGGTGGGTCAAAAAGGATCTTGCTGTGATTTATGTCATAGAGTGTTTTTCCTATGTTTTCCTCTACAGGTTTTATAGTGTCTGGACTTTCATTTAGGTCTTTTTAATCCATTTTGAGTTTATTTTTGTGTATGGTGTTAGGGAGTGTTCTAATTTCATTCTTTTACATGTAGCTGTCCAGTTTTCCCAGCACCACTTACTGAAGAGGCTGTCTTTTCTCCATTGTATATTCTTGCCTCCTTTATCAAAGATATGGTGACCATATGTGCATGGGTTTATCTCTGGGCTTTCTATCCTGTTCCATTGATCTATATTTCTGTTTTTGTGCCAGTACCATACTGTCTTGATTACTGTTCCTTTGTAGTATAGTCTGAAGTCAGGGAGCCTGATTCCTCCAGCTCCATTTTCCTTTCTCAAGATTGCTTTGGCTATTCAGGGTCTTTTGTGTTTCCATACGAATTGTGAAATTTTTTGTCCTAGTTCTGTGAAAAACACCATTGATAGTTTGACAGGGATTGCATTGAATCTGTAGATTGCTTTGGGTAGTATAGTCGTTTTCACAACGTTGATTCTTCCAATCCAAGAACATGGTATATCTCTCCATCTATTTGTATCATCTTTAATTTCTTTCATCAGTGTCTGATAGTTTTCTGCATACACGTTTTTTGTGTCCTTAGGTAGGTTTATTCCTGGGTATTTTATTCTGTTTGTTGCAATGGTAAATGGAAGTGTTTCCTTAATTTCTCTTTCAGATATTTCATCATTAGTGTATAGGAATGCAAGAGATTTCTGTGCATTAATGTTGTATCCTGCTACTTTACCAAATTCATTGATTAGCTCTAGTAGTTTTCTGGTAGCATCTTTAGGATCCTCTATGTATAGTCTTATGTAATCTGCAAACAGTGACAGTTTTACTTCTTTTCCAATTTGGATTCCTTTAATTTCTTTTTCTTCTCTGATTGCTGTGGCTAAAACTCCCAAAACTATGTTGAATAATAGTGGTGAGAGTGGGCAAACTTGTCTTGTTCCTCATCTTAGTGGAAATGGTTTCAGTTTTTCACCATAATGATGTTGGCTGTGGATTTGTCATATATAACCTTTATCATGTTGAGGTAAGTTCCCTCTATGCCTACTTTTTGGAGGGTTTTTATCATAAATGGGTGTTGAATTTTGTTGAAAGCTTTTTCTGCATCTACTGAGATGATCATATGGTTTTTGTCCTTCAATTTGTTAACATGGTATATCACACCGATTGATTTGCGTATATTGAAGAATCCTTGCATTCCTGGCTAAACCCCACTTGATCATGGTGTATGATCCTTTTAATGTGCTGTTGGATTCTGTTTGCTAGTATTTTGCTCAGGATTTTTGAATCTATGTTCATCAGTGATGTTGGCCTGTAGTTTTCTTTTTTTGTGACATCTTTGTCTGGGTTTGGTATCAGGGTGATGGTGGCCTCATGGAATGAGTTTGGGAGTGTTCCTCCCTCTGCTATATTTTGGAAGAGTTTGATAAGGATGGGTGTTAGCTCTTCTCTAAATGTTTGATAGAATTCGCCTATGAAGCCATCTGGTCCTGGGCTTTTGTTTGTTGGAAGATTTTTAATCACAGTTTCAAATTAGGTAGTTGTGATTGGTCTGTTTATATTTTCTATTTCTTCTTGGTTCAGCCTTGGAAGGTTGTGCTTTTCTAAGAATTTGTCCATTTCTTCCAGGTTGTCCATTATATTGGCATATAGTTGCTTGTAGTAATCTCTCATGATCCTTTGTATTTCTGTAGTTTCAGTTGTTACTTCTCCTTTTTCATTTCTAATTCTATTGATTTGAGTCTTCTCCCTTTTTTCCTTGATGAGTCTGGCTAATGGTTTATCAATTTTGTTTATCTTCTCAAAGAACCAGCTTTCAGTTTTCTTGATCTTTGCTATCATTTCCTTCATGTCTTTTATTTTTTTTATTTTTGGGTGTGTTGGGTCTTCGTTTCTGTGCGAGGGGTTTCTCCAGTTGTGGCGAGCGGGGGCCACTCTTCATCGTGGTGCGCGGGCCTCTTCACTGTCGCGGCCTCTCTCTGTTGCGGAGCACAGGCTCCAGACGCACAGGCTCAGCAGTTGTGGCTCACGGGCCTAGTTGCTCCGCGGCATGTGGGATCTTCCCAGACCAGGGCTCGAACCCATGTCCCCTGCATTGGCAGGCAGATTCTCAACCACTGCGCCACCAGGGAAGCCCTATTTCTTTTTCATTTATTTCTGATCTGATCTTTATGATTTCTTTCCTTCTGCTAACTTTGGGGTTTTTTTGTTCTTCTTCCTCTAATTGCTTTAGGTATAAGGTTAGGTTGTTTATTTGAGAGCTTTCTTGTTTCTTGTGGTAGGATTGTATTGCTGTAAACATCCCTCTTAGAACTGCTTTTGCTACATCCCATAGGTTTTGGGTGGTTGTGTTTTCATTGTCATTTGTTTCTAGGTATTTTTAGATTTCCTCTTTGATTTCTTCAGCGATCTCTTGGTTATTTAGTAGCGTTTTTAGCCTCCATGTGTTTGTGTTTTTTACAGTTTTTTTCCTGTAATTTATATCTAGTCTCATAGCATTGTGGTCAGAAAAGATAATTGATACGATTTCAATTTTCTTAAATTTACCAAGGCTTGGTTTGTGACCCAAGATATGATCTATCCTGGAGAATGTTCCATGAGCACTTGAGAAGAAAGTGTATTCTGTTGTTTTTGGATGGAATGTCGTATAAATATCAATTAAGCCCGTCTTGTTTAATGTATCATTTAAAGCTTGTGTTTCCTTATTTATTTTCACTTTGGATGATCTGTCCATTGGTAAAAGTTGGGTGTCAAAGTCCCCTACTATGATTGTGTTACTGCCGATTTCCCCTTTTATGGCTGTTAACATTTGCCTTATGTATTGAGGTACTTCTGTGTTGCATGAATAAATATTTGCGAGTGTTATATCTTCTTCTTGGATTGATCCCTTGTTCATTATTTTGTGTCCTCCTTTATGTCTTGTAATAGTCTTTATTTTAAACTCTATTTTGTCTGATATGAGAATTGCTTCTCCAGCTTTCTTTTGATTTCCATTTGCATGGAATATCTTTTTCCATCCCCTCAGTTTCAGTCTCTATGTGTCCCTTGGTCTGAAGTGTGTCTCTTGTAGACAGCATATATACAGGTCTTGTTTTTCTCTCCCTTCAGCCAGTCAGTGTCTTTTGGTTGGAGCATTTAATCTATTTATATTTAAGGTAATTATTGATATGTATGTTCCTATTATCATTTTCTTAATTGTTTTGAGTTTGTTTTTGTAGGTCTTTTCCTTTTCTTGTTTTTCCTGCCTAGAGACGTTCCTTTAGCATTTGTTGTAAAGCTGGTTTGGTGGTAATGAATTCTCTTAGCTTTTGCCTGTCTGTAAAGGTTTTAATTTCTCCATTGAATCTGAATGACATCCTTGTTGGGAAGTAGGTTTTTCCCTTTTATCACTTTAAGTATATCCTGCCACTCCCTTCTGGCCTGCAGTGTTTCTGCTGAAAGATCAGCTATTAACCTTACAGGGATTCCCTTGTATGTTACTTCTTGCTTTTCCCTTGCTGCTTTTAATATTTTTTCATTGTATTTAATTTTTGATAGTTTGATTAATATGTGCCTTGGTGTGTTTCTCCTTGATATATCCTGTATGGGACTCTCTGCACTTCCTGGACTTGATTGCCTCTTTCCTTTCCCATATTAGGGAAATTTTCAACTATAATCTCTTCAAATATTTTCTCAGTCCCTTTCTTTTTCTCTTCTTCTTCTGGAACCCCTATAATTCGAATGTTGGTGCATTTAATGTTGTCCCAGAGGTCTCTGAGACTTTCCTCAATTCTTTTTATTCTTTTATCTTTATTCTGCTCTGCAGTAGTTATTTCCACTATTTTATCTTCCAGGTCACTTATCCGTTCTTCTGTCTCCGTTATTCTGCTATTGATTCCTTCTGGAGAATTTTTAATTTCATGTATTGTGTTGTTCATCATTGTTTGCTCTTTAGTTCTTCTAGGTCCTTTTTAAACGTTTCTTGTATTTTCTCCATTCTATTTCCAAGATTTTGGATCATCTTACTCTCATTACTCTGAGTTCTTTTTCAGGTAGACTGCCTATTTCCTCTTCATTTGTTTGGTCTGGTGGGTTTTTACTTTGCTCCTTCATCTGCTGTGTATTTCTCTGTCTTTTCATTTTGCTTAACTTACTGTGTTTGGGGTCTCCTTTTCGCAGGCTGCAGGTTTGTAATTCCTGTTGTTTTTGGTGTCTGCCCCCAGTGGCTAAGGTTGGTTCAATAGGTTGTGTAAGCTTCCTGGTGAAGGGGACTTGTGCCTGTGTTCTGGTGGATGAGGCTGGATCTTGTCTTTTTGGTGGGCAGGACCTCATCTGGTGGTGTGTTTTCGGGTGTCTGTGGCCTTATTATGATTTTAGGCAGCCTCTCTGCTAATGGGTGGTGTTGTGTTCCTGTCTTGCTAGTTGTTTGGCATGTGGTGTCCAGCACTGGAGCTTGCTGGTCGTTGAGTGGAACTGGGTCTTAGCACTGAGACGGAGATCTCTGGGAGAGCTCTCGCCGATTGATATTACTTGGAGCCGGGAGGTTTCTAGTGGTCCAATGTCCTGAACTCAGCTCTCTTGACTCAGAGGCTCAGGCCTGACACCCCGCCAGAGCATCAAGACCCTGTCAGCCACACAGAGATACTAGAGAGGAGGTGCAGCAGGGTACGCCATGCAGGGCCACGTGGAAAATCACCCGGATGTTCACAGGCAGAAGACAGGAGTTCAAAGAGAGCTTAGGCCTCCACCTTTATTGGGGTTTCTTTCTTTTACAGTCTGTCTCTCAGGGCATTTTTCCCTTTTTTGGTCATAAAAACTGAGCCAAGAAAGTTTATCTGTTTCCTCTTTAACATTTTAATAAATAAAAAGTGAAGAGAAAATCAATGCTTGCCTATTTTCTAATGCCAACTCTGGTTTATTTCATTGTCTAATTAACATTTGACTTACCATGCAGAGTCTTAGAGCACACAGAATTCACTAGTGGCCTGAAGCGAATTCCATTGCTGTGATATTGTTAGATCACTTAAGCTAACCTGTGATAGATAAAGGTAGTTGCAAAAACACTAAGGACTATTTTAATGCCCTAGAAATCTTGCTTTCATAGATGGCATTTGTCCTGTTAAGTATATCCAAAATTAATATCAGCTGTTCTAAAAGTATTAAATGATAATGAGTCTCCAAATTTCCTGTTATTGGCTGAATACAGGTCATTCGATCTAGTCCTTTCTCCCTGAAGAGTGAATACAGATTTAGGAAATTACAGCTTGTCTCTCTTTGTCCTTGCTGTTTCTCAACCAAAATAGTAGCCTTACCATGATTCCATTTGATAAACCCGTGTCTTATTTTCCTCAGTTTATTTCCCATCTACACCTCTGTTTAAAGTCAATTTACTGAACATGTATTAAGCTCCTACTGTGTGTAAGGCTGGACAGATGGGAAGATACTTTGCTCAGTTTGATAATGGAGCATAACACAAGGTAGACTGGGTTAAGTGCTATGGAGGCATAGGATAAGTATTGACTAATTACACCAAAGGAATCAAGAAAAACCTCAAAAATAAGGCAATGTTAGATTTATGAGTTTAAGGATAGGTGAGATTTTTGCCAGCTAAAGGATGGGTAACTAGGCAAGGGATGAGGGTGACTTGGAAACAGAAGATGCAAGGAACAGTGTCATTCAGGGAATTTATTTATTCATTCAACAGATATGTATTGAATACTCCCTATGTTTTAGAAACTGTTCTAGTCATTTGCAATGATAAGTATATAGGTAAGCAAAACAGAGAAAAATCCCTGTTTTAGTGAGGCCTGAATTCTAGTGAGATAAAAATTAACAGTAAATAATAGAGAAATAAGTAAAACATTGATAGGTTAGAAGGTGACAGATGTTGTAGGAGAAAAGGATGGAGCAGAGTAAGAGGAATTAAGAGTGCTAGATAGGGGACAAGAGTTGTAATTATAATAAGTTAAATGAAGATTAAAAATAAAAAGTAGAGCCCAAGAATTAAGGATTAAGGCCAGGATTTAGATTACGGCCAAGAATAAAAGTCCTATAAGACCAAAGTAGGGTGGGGTGGTGTCAGATGAGGCTTGAAAAGTGAACCAGAGCCGTATTATAAAATACTTTGAATATAAATACAAGATGTTTGACTTTAATGCCAGAGATAAAGGGGAACATAAAAGGATTTTGGAGAAAGTTAGTAATATGATTAGATTGCATTAGAAAAACAAACAAAAAACCACAGGCAGTGTGGTGTTTCCACTAAGGCAAGGAGGACAGATAGGCGGTTCCGGTAGTAATTCATTCAGGTGAAGCCGGGGAGGATCCAACTAAAAGTTGGTGGCAAAGGAAAATGGGGGTGAAATGTGGAAACATGTCAGGTGTACAATGGACAGGACTTGAAAATGGAGTGATTGTGAGGAGTAAGGGAGAGGGAAGAATTAAACTTGATTCCCATGTTTCTAACTTTGTTGACTTAAGAGAAAAGGTGTATTTAATTTAACTATGTTTGAGCTAAGGAACACAGGAAGAGAATCAGACTGGGGGACATCATATAAAACTTATGTAAATATTAACTACCTCGTTCATGGTTTTTTTTACACCCTCCCTTCTCTCCTTTGGACAGGTTGAATTTGGCGATGTGAGTTGCATATTTATGTAAAGGTGTCCAATAAGATGGCAACTTGCACTTGACCCATAGAGGTTTGGAGACATAGTTTATGAGTTATGAACTAAAGTCAGGGAAGGGAATAAGAGCATGCAGGGAAAGAAGAGGGAAAGAAGTCACCTTTAAGGAACAAAACAATCTTCAGCCAATCACAAGAATTGAAACGTTAACTCAAATTTCAAGTCTTTGATTTGATTAAAGAAATTTTCCTACCAACCTTTCCAACAGTTTTCTTTGGTAACTCTATAATATACAGTTTGTACTATGTTATCAAATATATGTAAAATCATAAATTATCCACCTAGTATCCCTTCCACAGTTCTGAGCATTTAACATGCTTCCATTATAAAACTTTTTTATTTCTTTTTTTCCAGATCATCCAGGATTGGTTCAAATCAACAATTGAGTCAGAGAAAAAAAACCACCTAAGTTTACTCTTTGCCTTACTTTAACTTAATAATCTTAAACAAAGCTGGCTTATTTTCCGTTAATGCCCTCTCATGCTACCTGAAGAGTGTAACAGAAAAATGCATATATACATAGAGACATGTATATATAGAATTATGAATTACTGGGAGAGTTATGACATTCCTTTAGAAGGCCATAAACTTGGACAATTCAACATTTGATAGGAGGTTATTCACTGAACAGTCTTTCAATTTGTTATCAGACCAAAGACTGAAGGAATCCCATGGTTAATGTCAGCCATGTGCTGTTTCTTGCCTGACTGATTTAAAGATTGTTCTGTTTCATAACTAGAATAACCTATATGTGAATTGCTTAAAATTAGTGTTAAGGGTTAGAGAGAGTGAGTTATGAGCAAAAAATTTTGTAGCTTTCTTAAGTGTCACTAAAATATAGACATATTGTGCTCTATATGACTAAAAGCATGTGGTAGTTTCTTCATAGGTTCATTTTTTATTTATCTCTACAGTATTTAGAACATTATGTAAGCAAAGGGTAATGCCAAGGACTTAGAGATTAGCAACTTCTGCTTATTGATAAACAGTTACTGTGAACATTATTCAATCCAAAAATTTTACCTCACTAAAATCAATCCTAAGCTTAATCAACATGCTATTCCAAGCAATTAAAAAAAAAATCATATTATCACCAAGCTTGAAAAAGCAACCTCAGTACTGACTTTTGAATAATTGCTACAGTAATGCTAGTAGGTAATAGTCACCCATCTTTATCTCAGGTGCATTTTTTCAACATAAAGAGCCAGTCTGTTGGCTCAGTAGAAATGGGTGATAGAAATTATAACTTTGAGTTGAGTGATAGAAGTAAGGACATTACAAGCTTCAAGCCTTGGAATCATATTTTTGATTCCTCATCTTGCCAATTCTTGAAAGGAAGACTGAGAAACATACTTCTGTCTATCACCAGAGAGATTTGACATTACTTTCTATTACCAGGGAACAACTGCTTGAGGGCTTCTGCAGCCTAGATTAATACTCTGTCTGATGATAACAAATAGTAACGTATCTCTAAAATTTCATATCCATCATTGCGTAACTCCTTTCGTGGTAGCAGTGTAGCTTAATGGAAAGCCCCAGGCTCTACAGTCAGGCACACCGGCATCCTGTCTGCATTCTGTACATACAAGTTGTGTGGCCTTGGAGAAACTGCTCTCACTTACGCTTGGTTTCCTCATCTATACATGAAGCTCATACTTGAGCTGATTGCTGTAAGGATTAAGAAAGCCAGGTACTTAAGTGCTAAGTACTGTGCCTGCATACAGGAGGCTCTCAACAAATGTAATATTATTTCATTCAAAATCTTGGAAATTCTCTCTGAGAGAGCAGGCCCAATTAAATGTGGCCGTAACAACAAAGAAAGAATATCAAACTGTTTAATGATGTCAGCTATATATTATTCAAGCCATAAATTAATTGACGAATGTTAGGCGTGGTCCCGAACATATTCCTTCTTTTCTTGTCAATCTCTACCAACACGTGTTACATTTTTATTAGAAAAACAAATGTATTAAAATCCCATGCCTTTCACATTCTATTCCCAAGGATATGCCTCTTCTATTTATAAGTGAGATTTCGGGTAAATAATTCTGAGAGGAAAAGGCAGATGTTATGTAATTAATATTCCAGCTTGACTCTTCTAGAAATTCACTGGAATTAATAATTAGAAAAATAATTATTTCTTAAAACTAGAGAGTGTGTTGTTATATGCATTTGAAATATGCATAGGTACCCACATGGGGTGCTAAAGTCAGTGTTTATGTAAACTGCCTTTCAGCTTCTTGTCTTCCAGCAAGATGAACCTTTAAAAAGGTGAATTACATTAGCTATTTTCCGTTTCAGTCATACACACAACCTCATCAACCCTTTAAAGGGAAGTACTGAAGTTGATGGACCTCCAGTGGGCATTCTGTATAACTCTGTCCTTTTATGTTTCCTGTTGAAAGTCTGTGCTTGTAGATGGTGTTATTAAATGGTCTATTTTTAATGAGGTTTGACTATTTCATATTCTAAGGGCCCCCTTCATGGGATCCTTAGAGGCATATTACCACAGTGTTACAAGGCAGGGAGAAATCTGCTCCTCATTATCTGGGCCCTGTTGTATTAGAACCCCAGAGCTACCGTCAAAATTCCTTTCAAGGGCCAAATGCAGAGAGTCTGTGGTGTGGAAGCAAACTTTCTATGTTCACGATAGGGGCCAGGAAACGTCACAAAGGATGATGAGCGTCAGATGTGGTGTTGGCAACTCAGCAAAATCAGCAAGCACCCTCTGTGTCACTTTGCACTGAGGAATTGGTGGCAGCGCCCTGTGCTGAGAGAGAGTGCTGAGGCCCACACGTGGTTGAATCACTTATCAAAGAAGGCCCCAAAACCCGCTATGATAAGGCCACGTTTAGAGATTTTCCAAACTGAAGTTCCCAGATGCCACTTCTTCAGTCTGTGTCTAAACAACATAAGCCACACAGACTGAAACAATCGCTAAGCACCTTGGTATAATACTGTTGAAGCTATTTTCCCCTCCTTCCCAACCAACGAGAATGTAGTAGAGTGGGCAGCAGGAGGAGTCCTTTCAACTTTCCTGACAACCTCAGGACCATGCTACAAAGATCATCTGATAACCAGATAGGCAATGGAAAGACTGAGGCTGAAAGAAAACTATAGCTTTCCTTCTAGAATGCCTGCCTGTTAAGGAATACATGACCACTTTGAACTGCATATTCTTTTTTTTTTTTTTTTTTAAAGAGGAACTTTATTAATTAATTAATTAATTTATTTATTTATGGCTGTGTTGGGTCTTCGTTTCTGTGCGAGGGCTTTCTCTAGTTGCGGCAAGTGGGGGCCACTCTTCATCGCGGCGCGCGGGCCTCTCACTATCGCGGCCTCTCTTGTTGCGGAGCACAGGCTCCAGACGCGCAAGCTCAGTAGTTGTGGTGAATGGGCTTAGTTGCTCCACGGCATGTGGGATCTTCCCAGACCAGGGCTCGAACCCGTGTCCCCTGCATTAGCAGGCAGATTCTCAACCACTGTGCCACCAGGGAAGCCCTGCATATTCTTTTTAATTACACGCTCTTCTGAAAAACCTGATTTTTCATTATTGCGTTTCATTCATATAATCATTCACATAGTGCTTTTCTTATGATGCCTGTGTCCTACAGTGATAAAAACGTAAAACCGCATGCAGTAATCGCATAGCGTCACCTACAATGGGTGGTGCAGTTTGTTACTTTTGCAACTCCTGAAGGATGAAAAGCACCCACCAAGCTACCAAACATAAGTGAGCAAAAGCAGGTTAACAGAACAAAACAGCAATTAGTTGAAGATGAGTACAGATAAACCTTCCTTTTCATGTAGGCCCCGGAGTCCACCCTAACTTCGCTTGGGAAAGCCAGCGACAGGAAACCAGGTCATAAAGCCCCACTGTGGCCTAGAATATGCATCCTTTTCTTGGCAGCATACTGGTAAAGAAGAGTTCTGGGAATGTCAGAAATCACATGCCCAGAGTGAACCAAAAGCCAAGCAATGCAGCCTCAGAAGTCAACTCTGTGATGCAAGGAAATGCAAGCTCTCTCTCTAGACAGCGCTGTCCAATAAAAATATAATATGACCACATATGAAACTTGAAATTTCTAGTAGCTGTGTTCAAAAATAAAAAGAAACCAGTAAAATTAACTTTAATAATATAATTATATAGTCTAATATATCCAAACTATGATTATTTTAGCATGTATTCCATCTTAAAACACTATTAATGAGACATTTTACCGTTTCGTGTGTGTGTGTGATAAGTCTTTGAAATCCATTGTGTGTTTCATACTTACATCACTTCTCGGTTTGGACTAGCCGTGTTTCAAGTGCCCAGTAGCCACATGTGGTTAGTGGCCAATGTATTGGACACTTCAACTGTAGACTGAATTTTTCTTATTGATAAAATGGTTTTGAAGTGGATGCTTGTTAGCTCCATTCTCACCTTAAAACTGTGTTCTGTATTTTCTTCTGGATAGCAAATAGACAGATGGCAAAATTATCCTAGAAACCACAAAATGCTAGAATAATCCTAGAAACAGTTTTTTTTTTTTTAATTTGGCTTACAAAAGGTAGCTTTATCCATATTTACCATTTCTACTGGTTTTTTTTTCTTCCTCTAGAATGTCGTCCTTCATATTTTGTCCTATTTTACATACTGATCCACTTGAAACTTTTGTTTAATTTGTTTAGTTTGTGCTGTCTAATACATAACCCTAGCTACACTGAATGACTGAGGACTTAAAATGTTGCTAGTATGACAGGAATTGAATTCGTTTTATTTAATTTTCATTAATTTAAATTTAAAACTGTTACTGGAGTCAATTGTTAGTAATTAAGTATGTTTGGAATATTTTGGGTGTGTGGATCTACTATAGTTATTGAACTATAAATTTTATAAGACCCAAATTTCTAGTGAAAATTTAGCTCTCAAATTAAGATCGCTAGAATTACGAATATAATACACACTGGATTGCATAGACTTAGTGCAAGGAAAAGAATGTAAAATGTCAATAGATTTTTATGTTGCGTGTATATTACAGTGACAATATTTTTGATATATTGGGTTAAATAAAGTATTATTAAAACTAACTTCATTTGTTTCTTTTTACTTTTTTGTAATATGACTGCTGAAAAATGTTAACTTGCCTATGTGGTTTGCATTATATTTGTATTGGGTAGCTCTGGCTTAGGTTCTGATACTTAGCTGAGCTTTGGGAAAGTCTCAAACACTTGGTTTGAAGCATAATGGCTAAGAGTAGAACACATTCCTGAAATTTACAAATCATAACTGGTTTATAGGTGGCCCCTTGAAAAAGTCAAAGGGTTTAATGAAGTGCATTATAAATAAACATTAGCAGTCAACAGAGCTGGCCTAGCTTTCAACATACTGCTCTGTGAAATAGTCTTGCTTCTTTTGTTTCTGGGTTTTTTTATGTATTCATATTTTTAAAGTCAATTAATAATTCTTACCAATTCCATAAAGCAACCTGAAATATAATAATAAGTCTATATTTTGTTAAAGTGTTTTGAAATTAGCAGTCAAAAAAATATACTATAATAACACAAGTTTTTACTTAAATTCTATGGGTAGAGGGAAAAAAACATAGACTTACTATGCTATTGAATTTGCTTTGCCAAATACCTCAGTGTTCAATCGAACTGCTCAGTTATGATGTATTATAATTTCATACATCAGAGATAACTAGATTTAATGTTATTTTAGATGTCAAAATGTTTTTAAATCATGAAAGGGGTATTCATACATGAGGCTGAACAGGCTGTCAGCACACCAGAGGCTAATTTAGACTGTCTGGGTTATTTTCATGGGCTCCAATGCTTCTGTGAAAGCATCTATTCAGTGCACTGTATCTGTCTTTCATCAGAATGAATTTGTCAGCCATTTCTAGGGAAGATAATACAAAATAATTTTCTGAATGTTCTAGTTGTATTCCATTGCTAACACAATCTATAGTCGTGTCCTTAGATAGAAGCTGGTCAATTAAAAAAGAATTTCTTTTTTTAAATAGTAATCTTTTATTTATTTATTTATTATATTTATTTTTGGCTGTGTTGGGTCTTCGTTTCTGTGCGAGGGCTTCCTCTACTTGCGGCAAGCGGGGGCCACTCTTCATCGCGGTGCGCGGGCCTCTTCACTATCGCGGCCTCTCTTGTTGCGGAGCACAGGCTCCAGACGCGCAGGCTCAGTAGTTGTGGCTCACGGGCCTAGTTGCTCTGCGGCATGTGGAATCTTCCCAGACCAGGGCTCGAACCCGTGTCCCCTGCATTGGCAGGCAGATTCTCAACCACTGCTCCACCAGGGAAGCCCCAGAAAAAGAATTTCTTAAACACCTACTATGAGCTAAGTATGGTAAGCCATCTAACCATTTCCTTGAAACAACTAAAATCTATGTGAATCATTCAAATTAATCTATGTGAAAAGTTTAAACATGAGAACAAAGAAAGATAATATTAGTATAATATATAGTAATGTCCAAAAATTTGAATATAGTCAGGAAAACATCATCAATCTTAGTATATTCCAGTTTTCTTGGAGTAACCATGAGATTTATGAGGAGAGAAGATCAAAATTTTAGAGGTTAAGTATAGATGTTTAATATGTAGAATGTTTAGAATATCTAATATCTAAATTCAAGTAAAGTGGCACAAGACATAATATTAAAAAGGACTGGAGAAGAAGTGAGAAGATCCAGATTTGAGTTCTGACCTACTATTGATCAGAAGTATGACTTAGGGATTTGTTAGTAAGCTTTCTGAGCCTCAGTATCATTACATTAAAGTGGGGATTAATAGGGGCTTCCCTGGTGGCGCAGTGGTTGAGAATCTGCCTGCCAATGCAGGGGACACGGGTTCGAGCCCTGGTCCGGGAGGATCCCACATGCCGCGGAGCAACTGGGCCCGTGAGCCACAACTACTGAGCCTGCGCGTCTGGAGCCTGTGCTCCGCAACAAGAGAGGCCGCGATAGTGAGAGGCCCGCGCACCGCGATGAAGAGTGGCCCCCGCTTGCCACAACTAGAGAAAGCCCTCGCACAGAAACGAAGACCCAACACAGCCAAAATAAATAAATAAATAAATTTATTAAATGGGGATTAATAAACACTTCCCTGCCTGATCTTACAGGGTCTCACTGAAACTAAAATGAGGTAGGTTTTTGAAGGGGTCTTTCTGAACTTTATATGACTAATCAAATGCAAGATATTATTACCAATCTAACTTCTTAAATTCCTTTAAAGCTTTATAATATTCCTCTGCTTTCTTCAGCTGCTTGTAGACCTGGTATCATTGCAAATTATACTTGAGCACAAATAGAAATGTTTTGGCATAAACTGCCTCACAAAGAAAAGTTATTATCTTAAAATAACAAACTGTTCAGCTCTGCTGTCAAGTGTGACCAAAATAAGTTTAACAATTAAAAAATACAAAGTTAGGTTTGACTGGACATAATCAGAAGATCACAGAGGGTTTTAATAGGGAACTACAGTTGGCCCTTGAACAACATGGGGGTGAGGGGTGTCAGCCCTACACACAGTCGAAAATCTGAGTAGAATTTATAATCGGTTCCTTGTATCTGAGGTTCCTCTAATCCATGGATTCAACCTACTGCAGATCGTGCAGTACTGCAGTATTTACTTTTGAAAATCTGCATGTAAGTGGACTTGCACAGTTCAAACCGTTGTTGTTCAGGGGTCAACTGTACTTTACAAATTATTTTACAATTAGGTTTCCAGCTAGCATTTTACTTTAACAAAGGTCCTACCAGTAATAGCTTCTTGTTACATTTTATAATGAACTGTATGTCTAGTTTAGTATTTAATGTTTTATTTAAAAGAGAAATTTTAGACTCTGAAGCAATTTCTCAAGACTTAGAAGAATCCAGGAAGAAGACTGGGATTTTAACTGTATTGTCTCTGTTATTGTTGAACACTCCAGGCAGTTTAGATTTCTCAAGAAGTTTAAGATAAAAGGATATAGTGACTTATCCATTTCTTAATTTGGGGTGAAATATAATTTGTAAGTTGATTAGTGTTTTCAACATCACATGTATTTTATTAATATAAAATTAATGCTTACCTTGACTTCATTTCTTAAAAAACGTAAGCTTGTACCTTTCTCTTTTGAAAAGTAGGTAATTCCATACCCTTTTATTGACAGGATCAGACAGTGGGTTTGCATTATCTTTGCTCCATGATATTCTACAGAACCAAATTTAATTTTTCTTCAAATAGAAGAAAGACATAGATTATTGCTTATAATTTGGATATGAAAAAACTACTTCTCAGGAAATTCCTTAGAGTGAAGAAATCCTGGGGGGAAAAGCTACTTGGTACATAACAGTTAAATCCTGGATTAGAAGGAAGACACTACCCTGTAGGTGAGTGCCACTGCCAGAGCTCAGGTCTCTAGAAATGACAAGTCATCTCAGAAAACCCGGGTCTTGTTATTTCACTTACCTTTTATGTTATTTACTTTCAATAATTTTTCATATGCATTGGCATTTAAAGCATGTGTAGTTTTAACTTTATGAATATTAGAAATTGATCTGTGTTTGAAAAGACCACTTGACATTTCAGCACATATTTGGGTGTTGAGAAGACCAGTTTTAAATATGGTATGAGCCATTAGAAGTAGCATTATGAAATAGAATCTTCAAATTTTATTATGAAATAAAATTTTCAATGAGGATGTGCTTGTAAAAACAAAGTGGAGTACTATTTCTGTTAGAAAATTAAAAGAATAAATTATGTTATTTTATTTTGTTTATACTGAACTGTGCTCAATAAAGAATTTGGCAATGCTTAGAAAAATACATAAACCACAATGAATAAAATAAATCATAGAGGAAGTTGGTAAGGCAGGAAAATCATCAAGGCTATGATGATAATGAATTCATGATGGTGATGACATGTTTATTCCGTGTGTACTCAAGGCCAGGCCCTGTTGTGAACGCTTTTCATGTAGAAACTCATTTAATCCTCACAGTAACCTTAGCTGGTCAAACATCTTACAGATGAAGAAAAGACATTAAGATGCATGTTCTAAGTCACAGAGTTAAAGAGGCAGAACCCATGTTGGAAACTTGCCACCTGGCCTTTGAGCCTGGGCTCCGGGTCACTGAGCTCCGCTACCTTCTTTGTAAACCCAGCATGCGGTTTACCCACAGGGTACCACAGATTTGGCTCTAAGACTTTTAGCAGCTAAACCAAAGCTGCAAATATAATCATAGTGTCAATACGAATAATGTGTCAATCATCCCGGGAAATTAAAAGTCATAACACATTATAGATGTATTTGAAACTACCTCACTACACCATGTATTGAATCATATCAAGAGTCAAATTATGGCCCCATATCAATAATGGGACATAGCTCTTGAAAATATCCATACCCCTAAAGAGCAGCATATTAGTACAAGCCAGCTGAGCACAGTTGTATTTTGCTAGCTCAGCTGAGTCAAATCTTTCAGCCACCAGACCAGTGGTATTTTGTGGCATGCAAGCCAGAGGGTATTTTAGAAAATTTCACATCCTGGGTTAAGGACGGCAGCAGGTTGGACTAGGAATGAAGGAAATGGGTAATTTTGAACATGCAGCCAAACTAGTGGCAAAGCTTACTATGTTGATAAACACAGATGTGAATGTGTATGGATTTGCCATCCCAATACTTTATCCAAAGAATTTGGCCAGCATGGTTGAAATTCTGGGTTACAATTGCTTCCTCCAAAAGAGTAAGATTCACCATCTAAGTAAAGCAATCCATCCAAGCCCAGGGGCTGGAGCTGTCTTGTGCTGTGAACTAGAGGTGGCCTCGTCTGAGCTTGACTCCAGGAGTGAGGCATCAGGCAGGCTCGCCCAGGTTACCAGGGGAGCTGTGGCTGTTAATCCACCAGAGAAGAAAAGCAGCAGCCTCGCCCTGAAGGTCTCAGAGTATTTTTTTGTAACTAAACAATGAACTACCTTGGCACTGCTTCAGAAGAGGCATTATATCAAAGAACTTCTTTTCTCTCTCTCTCTTTTGTGACTGGGAACAAGAGAGAAGCAAAGCCTCTTTTATACAGTACATATTAATCACTATCAAAACACAGCTGTTGGATTAATTTGGGTACTAATTTACTTACAGTTTGATTTTGCCACTTAAAATGAAGTACTATCGCTGAGGCAACAGTGTGAAAGTATGTTGTTGTAAATGACCTTTGAGTCATAAAAGCTCCACTTGTTTTGCCAAATAATTAATCTGATGTTCCATGAATCTCCCGCTGCCCAAAGACCTCTGTAATCCTGAGATGCAACATTTTATGTTTGCAGATACTTGATTTAGTGGTGCTTCTGCTAGCTGATCACTAACAAATGATAGCACAGCCAAGGAAGACCAGTGAGATTTGTGTCTGGTTTCTGTAATAGTAAACCTGTGGGTACCAGCTGTCGGCCAGAAACTCTCCTTAAAAACTCAGATATAGTGGGCAATAATCAGTTCATTAAAAAATGCAACAGCCAAGAACCATTATGGAGATTGAAAATACTTGCTTGTGCAGGTGTTTGGCTGGCCCAGTCTACCAGCTGAGAGAGGTATAGTTGAGTTGGGTTTCTATGTATGACTCCAGGGGATGACACTTACATAAGCTATGGTGTGAATAGTGCCCCCTAGAGTTGTGTAATATGGTAGTTCTACATTTTATATTGTCCATGGTTTTTACTGTTTTAACAGTATCCTGTAATTAGTTAACACATGTTTGTGTTCCTACTTGCCTATAAACTCCTTCAGGATTAATTTTGTTTTCTTATTCTTAATATTGCCAAGCCGTGGTAGAGTTCCTATGGCATAAGGAACTTTTTTAAAAAGCTTATACATTTAATTGAACAAAAGTGCAAATATATTTTATAAAGCCAAGGATTTTTGTTGTTGTTGTTCTATGTTTATTTATTTATTTATTTTTTATTTATTGCTGTGTTGGGTCTTCGTTTCTGTGCGAGGGCTTTCTCCAGCTGCGGCGAGCGGGGGCCACTCTTCATCGCGGTGCGCGGGCCTCTCACTATCGCGGCCTCTCTTGTTGCGGAGCACAGGCTCCAGACGCACAGGCTCAGTAATTGTGGCTCACGGGCCCAGTTGCTCCGCGGCATGCGGGATCCTCCCAGACCAGGGCCCGAACCCGTGTCCCCTGCAACGGCAGGCAGACTCTCAACCACTGCGCCACCAGGGAAGACCAAGCCAAGGATTTTAACTTTTGTGTTTAAACAAGTAAGAACTTTCCCAAAACATTATTCGTATTGGTATATCAGCTCAGCCTTCACAGTGTAATAGTTAGTAATCTTTAGGATGCAAGTGAAAGAAGACCAAATCAAACACGTCTAAGTCAAAAGAAGAAAATGAATATAGTGGTTCACATAACAGAAAATCCCAGAATTGGACCCATCTGACTTCAGCTGCAGCCAAGTCCATTGACCCAAATGATGATCTCAACACATTCTCCCTACAGCTCTCAGCTCTGCCTTTCTCTGTGTGGGCTCCAGTCAACCTGGCTCTTCCTGTCCCACATCAAGATGGCCACTAATAGCCAGTCCTTTCAGCAATCATTTTCTTTCCATGACAGCAAAATCCCAGATTTCATTTTGATGACACTACCTTGGGTCACATGCTCACCTTGCACCAGTAATTGTGATCACAGGACCGGAATGCTCTGATGGGCTGGAGGAGAAGTGAATGGGAAACTGAATCACGTGGCCTGAGAGTGTAGGAGACATTTCTGTTACAAAACAAATGAGGAAATGGATGACGGGCAAAGAAAAACAATATGTTTCCACTACAGTATCTTCCATTAACAGGTGATGAAACTAAGGCTCAGAGAGGATAGATGTCTTGACAATGTAGGTCTTCTGACACTGAGTCCAGTATGTTTTGCACAATTTCTCTCATTCGTTCAGTCATTCCTGTGAAGATTCAGGTTTGTAGGTAATTTACAGCAAGGACTTTTTTAGACCTGCAACATGGTACTCTGAGATAATGAAGAATCAGAAGTAGTGACTGGGTAAATTGACAATAGGAGACATGAGAATATTTTTTGAGTCTTTGGTTCAGTAGGATTCAACCTGATTTCCCAATTTATGGAAAAAGGCACCTTGATTTTCCTGACAGATCATACAAGTGAAAGCTGTCCCTGAAGTACTGGCAGTGATTTCAACAGAAACAAGTTCGGATAGCTTCTTTTTTTCTCTGCTCTCCTGACTATTGGAAGGATCTTATTTGCTTTGCTTTGGATGTGGTTCTGGTTTTGGTGAGAGTGAAGTGGCACTTTGGCTGAGGAACTTGTGTGTGTTTTAAAGAGTCACAGACATTCGAGCTGTCGGCAGCTCCCACTGCATAGGAGACATCTTCATAAATTCTGCATGATTCTGCATCCACATTTGCACAGAGCTGCACATCCTTGATAACCACATTTTATTTCAGTTTAGTTTTGTTGCCTTCCTGATTCAGTTCTTGCAGCAGTCAGTCTGGAAGGTAGGAAAAGGATAATGATTTCACAAGAACTTGAGTTGAACCCATACAGAGGAAGAGGGAGTTGGGGGCGGGAGGTCTGCCCTGAAATCAACCTGCTTATTTAAGTAGATTTGAAGGAAAACAGAGCATGAAAACAACAAATCAGCCTGACTTATCCAGGAGGAGTGGATAAAATAGTCCCTGCAGGAGGAAACGTGTAACCCAATCTAGTAGTTTATCACATCTTCCTGAAACCTTGGAATAGCTCTGTGAATTTATATTGTTTCCAAAAGCCATGTGAGCCGTGCTGTCTTGCCCTGCCCCACTGTGAACCCTGAAATCAATCCATTGCTCTCTCAAACTCTGGGAAAATGATATGCCGCTAATGTCAGTGAACTAGCTGCATTCACAGAATGCTTTTTCACTCCCCGAGTTTACTGAAGTGGAAGACAGAGCCTTCCTGAAAATAACCACATGTGCTCAAAGACCTGGATTTTCTAGGCATGAATGCATTTCCGATAAAATACCTCTTTAGCATGAGGAAACCTTGTTATTCTTCCTCTCCACAAATCGTTTGCCTCCTTTACATTTGTAAAGATTGTCAACTCCTATTTCTCTTTCGGAGGTTTGATAAAACAGAGGCCTTGGTGAAAGGAAAATGGATGCCATTCAAGGAAATCTACCTCCTGTAACAGAAGAGGTCAGAGGTGTTTCCTCGGTGCCCCGTCTTTCCACAAATCTCCCTCCTCTGCCTCAGTTTACATTAGTTCATAGTCATTATTTATATTATAGGTATTCTGAAGAGGCACTTCGTAGATGGATAAAATGCAAGTTAAGATTTCTGGCTCAAGAATAACAGCTAAAAGTTGTCAAATTTTGTATTTGAGTTGCACCACGTCTTAGAATATTTTCCTTATATTCTTTTTGCAAATTATCTTAGCTTGTTATTACTTGTTTGACAATAATTTTAACAGTGCTAATACCTTATTCTGAGGAATAGTTAACAATTTTCAAATTTCTCACACATATTATGTGCCACTATGTTTTATTGTTCCTCTCTGTATTGTGGACAATGATTTATTAAGTCTTTTTTTAAATTAGATTATATTGGATTGGCCAAAATGTTCCTTCGGTTTTTAAGTAAAAATAAAAGACACATTTTTCATTTTCACCAAAAACTTTATTGAACACTGTATTCACCCTTTTGTTCCACTACCTTCTGCCATTTTTCAGGCAACTTCATAATTCCATCTTCCCAAAACTTTTTATCTTTTTGAGCAAAGAATTGTTCTAGGGAACAGTCTTCCAGGGAATTGAAATTTTTTCCATTAAGAGAATTTTGTAAAGAACAAAATAAATTGGAAATCCGAAGGTACAATGTCTGGTGAATACTACGGATGAATCAGAACTTCCCTGCCAGGTTGGTCATCAGAGAAACATGTGGTCTTTCGTTATCCTGATGGAAGATTATGCATTTTCTATTGACTAATTCTGGATGCTTTTCGTCAAGTGCTGCTTTCATTTGGTCTAATTGGGAGCAGTAGTTGTTGGAATTAATCGTTTGGTTTCTGGAAGGAGCTCATAATAGAGGACTCCCTTCCAGTCTCACTATACACACAACATCACCTTCTTTGGATGAAGACCAGCCTTTGGTGTGGTTGGTGGTGGTTCATTTCGCTTGCCCCACGATCTCTTCCGTTCCACATTATTGTACAGTATCCACTTTTCTTCACTCGTCAAAATTTGTTTTTAAAACAGAACGTTTTCATTACGTTTCAGTAGAGAATCGCATGTGGAAATATGGTCAAGAAGGTTTTTTTCATTTAACTTATGTGGAACCCAAACATCAAAGCAATTAACATAACCAAGCTGGTGCAAATGATTTTCAACACTTGATTTGGATATTTCGAGTATGTCAGCTATCTCTCGTGTGGCATAACATTGATTGTTCTCAATTAACGTCTCAATTTGATTGCTATCAACTTCAACTGGTCTACCCAACCATGGTGCATTGTCCAGTGAGAAATCTCCAGCACGAAAATTCACAAAACACTTTTCACACATTCGATCAGTCACAGCAACTTCTCCATACACTGCACAAATCTTTTTTTGCGTTTCAGTTGTGTTTTTGCCTTTCTTGGAATAATAAAGCATAATATGCTGAAAATGTTGCTTTTTTTTCTTCCATCTTCAATATTAAAATGGCTACACAAAAATTCACCAATTTTGGTGTCTTTTTTTAATGCATGTTGATATGACAGCTGTCACATACAATCTAACAAAATTGTTTCAAATGAAGTTAAGGACAACAAAGTGCTACTAGAGCCATCTTACGGAAAAAAACCAAATGAACCTTTTGGCCAACCCAGTAGTTTTTACAGAAAATTTAAAGCAATTATTATAAATATGTTTGAATAAATTAGAAAGTAAACAAAATAAGAGAGCAATAAGAACACATCATTGTGATCTCTGAAGACACTAGCAGATAAGTAGGTATAAAATTATGTATTGAAGTAGTAGCATCTATATATCTCATTTTGACCTATAACTAATAAATAGATGTTGGTACCTCCGTGAGAAACTCCACAGAGCTGATTATTCATCACGTGATTCCCTAAGTCTGTGAGTTGAGTGTCAGTCAAAGGAAATTTCTGCTACTTATTAGCTATGTGGACCTTGGGCGAGTTAATTCTCTGTGCCTCTGTTTTTTCATCTTTACAGTGAAGATAACTATATTACCTATGGCGCTGTTGTGTGAGTTAAGTGAGGGTATAAGCCTAAAGCACTTAGTGGGCCACCTGGCATTTTGTAAATGCTTTAGAAGTATTTGTTCTTGTTTCATAGTTTCTATGTTGTTGTTAACAGTAGTACTGTAAGAGAACTAGGGACAGTGATTTGCTAAGTTACAAGTTTTCACACTGTGGGAGGCAGCATCACTCATAAAGCACACAGCCTTGCCAAGCCAAGAGTACCCGGATTCCTTTCCTAGCTCTTCCATTAAATGGATGGATAATCTTAGGAAACATATTCAAAATTTCAGAATCCAAGTTTTCATCTGAGAAGAACATAGGGAGCTCATTATAAAAAGCCACATCCCATGGGGCTTCCCTGGTGGCGCAGTGGTTGGGAATCTGCCTGCCAATGCAGGGGACACGGGTTCGAGCCCTGGTCTGGGAGGATCCCACATGCCGCGGAGCAACTAGGCCCGTGAGCCACAACTACTGAGCCTGCGCATCTGGAGCCTGTGCTCCGCAACAAGAGAGGCCGCGATAGTGAGAGGCCCGCGCACCGCGATGAAGAGTGGCCCCCGCTCGCCGCAACTAGAGGAAGCCCTCGCACAGAGACGAAGACCCAACACAGCCAAAAAATAAAAATAAATAAATAATAATGAAAAAGAAAAGCCACATCCCATAGGGTAGCTAAAAATTAAACAGCAATATAATGTTATTAAATAATATAGGGAACAATTGATTTCATGAAGAAAACTTCACCTCTTCTTAGAAAGTTTCTGGCTTTAAGCAAGTGGTAGTGGAGCCATCATTAAATCTCATTCAGTCTTTTGCCCTAGAGCTGAGTATCCTGGATCAACAACAAATGGTACATGCCTGATCTTTACGATGTAAAACAAAATTGAAGTAATATTTTCTGTTTATTTATAAAACGTAGGAATATGTTTAAAGTAATTGGCAACTTGGCAAGTTTTAATTTTATCTCAGCAGAGAAAATACTTAAGCAGTGCCGTATTCTCAATCTTAATCCCTTACTTTATTTGATCTTCACTTTTGTCTTCTAAATAGATAACAGCAATAGAAGTGCTGCTTAATTCTTCAGTCCAATATGACTTCCAGAACAAACTTATCAGGAGTGAGTTCAGCTATCCTAGTTGGTTAATCTTTTTGTGTTTTTGTTGAAGAATTTAATTATAGACCCCAATTAAACTCCTTCTAAATATAATAAAACATTTTTTAAAGTTGAACTGTTTTTACATGAGACTATAGTCTTTGGAACTTTTTGTTTACTTGTAAACTTCTAGAAATGCTGAAGCATTTGTCATATATCAGAATATACTCTTTATCTGAAATATCAAGGTAGATTTAGATTTTTAAAGATTTTTTATTTTATAAAAATAGATCACCTCTTTCACCTTCATGTAAAGATGGCAGGCTAGGCTAAAGTGACAAAGAATGCCTTAAGGGGAACTTTGACTGAATAACTTTGAAGGAAAACTATTTTCACCAAAGGCTTGTCCAGATTTAATTAGTTATGGGAGTTAAAGGCAGGGAGAAAAGGCCAGGAGCCTAAAGGGATTTCAGGAGTAAAGTGTCAAGGAGAAGTAAGGTCTCACATAGAGAAGGAAGTGTTGCTGCTTTAAGATTTAATAATTTTATGACCTAGTGTCAAGTGCTGTGATTTCCAGTGGCAGAACAGGTGAAAACGTAAAAAAATTAACCAACCCTGTATCTTGCTGGTGGTGATTCGTACCCTTACCATCTTCTTTAGTATGCTGGGTATATTATCTTTTGAAACAGTAAATTTTGGAAGAATGTCATTTGCTCCCATCAAAAAGGATAAAAATGTATGTATTGGTACATAATCAGTATCCTCACTTAATAAGCAGAATCCATAAAATATGAATTTACATCACATGCCACATGGAAACTATGATTTTAAAAAAAGACACATATGGATCCAGAATTCAACTATCAAAGCTAAAGATAACAATGGCATTAATAAATGCTTGTTTGTTTTTGTTATAAAACATCCGCAGAAATTTTGGTGTCACGCAAACACTTCCAAAGCCTTAAATGGACAGTTTCTTTCCACACTGGGTGTTAGCTTATACTAAACATAGTAGGATAACGGTTGACACATATTAGGCATATCATAGCACTCACTTTGGCAAGTGCTGGATCAAGTGAGGCAGAGAATCTACTATAAAAAGCAGTAGTCAACACAGAGCAACACGTACAGCATGATCCCATTTGTATTTCCTTAATGCCATATATATATATATATATATATATATATATATATATATATATATATATATATATATATATATATGGCATACACATTAACACACATACCTGCATAAGTAACTGCATAGAGAAAGTTCTGGAATGAAACTCACTAGTGTTAACAGTAGGTAGGTGTGGGGAGTGGGATGGAGCTCGAGGAGTGACTTGCCATTTTTGTTATTTGTTGTAGAATTTTAGCAACTAAAATCTGTACGTATTATAACTTTTTAGTAAAGAAAAATAACAGCATAAATAAGCAATGCCCATGGGGTAAATCAAAAATAAGAAGACAGCAAATAAACTGTCAGGTGAATTAGAAGGGGGTGTTGAGACAGTGCCACAGAGTTTACATAATCAGAAAATACACACTAGAGCCGTGAAATTTCAATATTGGCCTGGGAGGTCTGTTTCTGCTACTTAATAGCTGTGCAATCTCAGACAAACCACTCAAAGTGCTGGGCCTCAGTTTCCTTTTCTATAAAATGGGCCAACTCTCAAATTTTATGTAGATATTGAATTATGCAGCAAGTTACTTCTCTGCAACTGCAAGCAGCACTCGTGTTTTCCCCACCCCACAGTTCAGTGACAGCCACCTAGCCAGGGAGATAGGGCGCAAGGAAATGAGAAAATTCCCTTAGCATCTTTCTCCCACCATGGTAACCCTGGCCTCCCTCGCATAGTCCTGACACACAGTTGTGATGGAAGCACAGACTTCTAGACTAGAGGACTTCTAGAGTACTCTCACTTTTTGGAAGCTCTGCTGTTTGCACATATGTTATTCTCACAAATTGGATTGTAGTTCTCATGATACAAACCTTCCTATCAAACTACCTAACCACACTTACAAAAAGCAATAAATCATTGGGAAGTGACTGGGACCAGCACCAGGTTCCCAATTTACAGTGCAGTGTTTCTTTTACCACCTCCTCCTGGCTCCTCCAAAGCAGCAAAGAAAACATATTTTGGGAAGTGATATGGTAACAGAAGTTTGTATGTATGGAGACTATTAGTGAGAGAGCAAATCCAAAAATTTTTTTATAAATTATGTCCAAATTTCTGAAAGACAGAGAATTAAGGCAAGACAAAACTATTTTACATACCCACAATAAAGAAGGACTCTTAAGAAAGTGCTAACACAAAATCTAAAGTCTCATTTGTTACAAAGTAGAAAAATGAAGAGTATTGACTTTAACATTTTAAAAAATGTGTAACATAGTTTCAGTAATTTCTGTATCTCTTCATCAATTCATTCAATAAACATAATCTTTCACTTATATTTTGGTTCTGCTGTGTACCAAACGGCTGGGTACTACAAATTCTTTTTTTTTTTTTTTAATTTATTTTTATATTTATTTTTGGCTGTGTTGGGTCTTCGTTTCTGTGCGAGGGCTTTCTCCAGCTGCGGCGAGCGGGGGCCACTCTTCATCGCGGTGCGCGGGCCTCTCACTATCGCGGCCTCTCTTGTTGCAGAGCACAGGCTCCAGATGCGCAGGCTCAGTAATTGTGGCTCACGGGCCTAGTTGCTCCGTGGCATGTGGGATCTTCCCAAACCAGGGCTCGAACCCCTGTGCCCTGCATTGGCAGGCAGATTCTCAACCACTGCGCCACCAGGGAAGCCCTACAAATTCTTAAATGAAATACATATAATCTTGTTCAGAGAAGCTCTCTGTGCAGTGGGGGAACAGAAGAGGTCAGTGTGACACATTACTGTGTGAGGAGTGCAACAATATAAGAGTGCATGTTGTGCCTTGGTGGCAGAGAGAGAGGGCAACAAACGCTTGCTGGAAGGGTCTAGAATGACTTCCTGGAGGAGAGAAAGCTTAAGGTAAACTTGGAAAGAAGAGTTTATTAGGCACAGAAGGAAAAGGGCATTTCAGGAAAACGGATTAAAGAGATACTAGCACTAAAGTGTGTTTAGGAAAACGAGAGAAGCTTAGTATCCACAGTAGCAATTACAACAAGAAAATAATACAAATAGTTACCAGATATGAAGATTTTATCTGTAGTCAGCTCTATGCTCAGTCGTTCCTATTACCTTATTTCATGGAAACTGCACCCATCACCACATTGCTATACCTACCCATCTTATAGCCATGTAAGCTGAGATTGGGTGAAACCCCAAAAGTCATACATATATAGTAAATAGAGGTGCAGAGATTCAAACCCAAGTCTGTGGGGTCCCAACAGGGGTTTCTATTTTTGTGGCAATTACACAATTCATAGTCTATGAGAACCCAAAGTCTGTGGGTTCTTCCCTAGATACATTTATTCAGAAAATGTATATTCAGCTCCAAAGACTATAATAAGCACCAAGTATACAAAGATGAATAAGAGCCAGTTAGTTAGCTACAAAGTTAATTATAAAATGCAGTGCTAAAAATATGTATACGTTCCTACCAAAGTTGAAGGTAGGGGTGGGGAGAGGTAGGTTCTAAGCTGGCAGAGGTGAGGAAAGCAAAGAAAACTTCCTGGAAGAAATGATGCCTGAGCTGAGGCTTAGAGGATGAGGAGGGGCAGGTGAAATAGGAGAGGAATGTCACTGAAGACAGAAAGGGTGGAAACTGCATGTTGTGTCCAGAACAGGGTAGACAGTCTGTATTGTTGGAATGTAGAGGCAAAGGCAGGGAGTGGTGAGAGGAGAAGGTGGAATGGTAGGCATGCTTCAGATTAGGAAGGGGCTTGTATGCCATGCAGATGAGCTTGCATTTACCTCATAGGAAATGAGGAGCTTTAGGATTTTAAATAGAAAAGTAACTATAGACAGGAAACAAAGGATACCAATCACGAGGCTGTGAAAGTGTTCTGACAAGAAATGGTGATGGCAGTGGAATCAGAAATGGAGAAAAAGAGGCAGATTCAAGAAGCATGTAGGTGGTAAAATTAGTAGGACTTGATTGCTTTTATGTTGGAAGTGAGGGAGAGGAAAGACTCAGTGACAATTCTTAGATTTCTGGCTTGGGAAAGACTGAGATTTCATAATTGTGAAGTTTTCTATACTCATGAACTTCATCACTGGCTTATGGACTACTACTATATTGTTCAGCTATATTATTAATTATTTCATTAAATTTAAGGGATAATTTCTTCACTTTCAAGTCACTAAACGGGGTCTCTGATTTGTGTGGGAAATCTCAGATAAGCGTTTTTTAATGGTTATGTCTTGTCAAATATACTTTAACCTATGTAGTCCATCATTGATCATTATTATTTTTAGGTCTTTAGTTTATGGATGAACACTATACCCATAAACCAAGTATTCTTATTTTCCATGTATTACCATAGATTTTATTTTCATAGTTTCTGATATTATGAATTTAATTCTTATTCTTAATTTGGTGATATTTCTCCTTCATCATCTCAGTCTAGTACTCTGATATGTTGTTTCCGTTATTTATGAATTCTAAATGCTTAAAAACATTTTGTGTGTGTATATAAAACAAAATTAGCACACTGTTGAAATTCTTTGAAATTAGGCTATGGATAATTGAGGTTCTTTTCTATAATTTTGCATAGACTTGAAATTTTCCATCATAGTTAAAAATATATAGAGATTTTTGATCAGTAGATAGATATAGATTATATTCTGATAACTTGAATTATACTAATATATTATCTATGGAAATGACATTAATTTTCTTCATAATTCTTGAAACAAGTAATTAATTTTAGATATGTTCACCTCAAGTGAGAAACAGTTTTAGAGTTTACTGGATGTATGTTTGAGCCGGGCTGCAGTAAGGAATACAAAAATGATTGGGACTCTCAAATTGCATTAAAGGATTTTTACAATTGAACAGCAAAGAATGGTTTTCTCTGGGAGCATTAAGAATAGATTTTTGGGTGGTATTGAGATAGGCATTGAAGAGTCAATAGGGAATAAGGCACTATGTGCAGAGCAAATGTATGGAAATGAGAAAAAATGTTAAAGCTACGTTTATGGAATACGGAATTACCAAATTTAGCTTTGGTGAAGTGGTGGTAAATAAGCTGAAAATTAAATTAATTTGGGGCCATGTTTTGTTGAATACTGAAAGTTTCCAGCAAAAGCTGTTACGATTCCATTTTCTGTTTAGAAATGCTAATATAATGACGTGATATAGATGGGATTGAGAAAGGAAAGTCAGAAGCAAGCCAAATCAGTTACAAGGGTCTTGTAATAATCTCAGTGAAAATGGGAGGACCTCAGCTTGAGTTCTGGTGATGAAAAAGGAGAATAAGAGTTGATTGTGAGGGCTTCCCTGGTGGCGCAGTTGTTGAGAGTCAGTCTGCCTGCCAATGCAGGGGACGCGGGTTCGCGCCCTGGTCTGGGAAGATCCCACATGCCACGGAGCAACTAGGCCCGTGAGCCACAATTACTGAGCCTGCGCGTCTGGAGCCTGTGCTCTGAAACAAGAGAGGCCGCGATAATGAGAGGCCCGCGCAACGCGATGAAGAGAGGCCCCCACTTGCCGCAACTAGAGCCCTCGCACAGAAACGAAGACCCAACACAGCAATCAATCAATCAATCAATAAAAATTAAAAAAAAAAAAAAGTTGATTGTGAGAGAGACAATTTAGAGCAGATTTTATGCACTGTACATGTAGGTGAGTTCAACTTGATGGAGAGATGGGACTCCAGGCTTTTGACTTGAGGATATTATAGTCAGAAATAAGGAGTTGAGTCAAAAGAAGAATCTAGTTTTAGAGGGAAGATAAGTTTATCTGATGTTGAGGCTGAGGCTAGAGTGTTAAACAAAATGAGTAAAATTTCTGATCTCATAAAGCTTGGAGTTTTCTGGGAGGGGAAAAGAAAATACGAAACTAACTTGGTAAACAAGCTAATTTGAGATAGTGATTGCTGATAGTGTAATAGGGAAGAACATTTGTATTCTATTACAAGTTAATCACTAAAGGGATGTTGCCTGTAAGCTTAAATTATACATAATGGCCCATCTCCAGGAGCCCTGCCTCCCAGGTAATGAGCATTAAGGTAAAATGCCTTTGTTTAGATCACAGGAAACATCCTGACCAGGCCCGCCTGTGAATGACTGCTGGAAGGAAGAAATAAACACATACCCTCCAGGGGCTGACCAGAATCAGGAAATGTTTGACTTTACTCCCTCTACTTTTAGTATAAAAGGAGCCTGAATTCTAACTCAGGCAAGATGGTTCTTTGGGACACGAGTTCACCGTCTTCTCAGTCTGCCTGCTTTCCAAATAAAGTCACTATTCTTTGCCTCGGCAACTCATCTCTCGATTTATTGTCCTGTTGTGCAGTGAACAGTGCTAGCTCGGACTCGGTAACGATAAGAAGAAATCAAATAGAATGATGTGTTCTTGGAGAGAGACATCAAGAGATTGAGATTGGGGGGTCGAGAATATCTCTTTGTCCAGAAGGCATCTTGAGCTGAAGCTTAAGTGGCGAGAAGGAGAGGGAAGATCTTTCCTAGAGAAATGAGGCGCAAGTGCCAATGACTTCAGGTGGGACTGAGTTTGGCGTGTTCAGAGATATAAATACCAGTCTGTCTGTGTCGCGCATGGTGAGGAAAGGACAGAAGGGTTGGAAAGGAGATATAGAGGCTGGCAGCAATCAGGTCATGTGGGGCCTTCTTGGCCTTGGTAAAGAACCTGATTTCATTCTCAGTCAAGGCAAAGGCATTGAAGGATTTTAAGAAGCAGGGGCGGGGGGGTGGAAGGGAAGGTTGTGTGTGTGACATGATCTGATAATTGTAGCCGGAGTTGTGGATGAGATGCCCAAGGGAGGGACTAAAGGAGAGAAACTTGGTAAGTATCTCACTGTATTCGAGCAGCAAAGAAAGAAGAGAAAGGTCGAAGAGATAGGATGGGAAGCAATCTAGTGCTAATGCACAGTCCCCAAGAGAGGAGGAAGTTTCAAAAAGGATGGAGTCGTGCAATGAAGTCAAGTGTCAGATGAGGCCAAGAGGTTGAAGAGGCACTGTAATCGGATGTATCATGTTATTTCTCACTCACAAAATGTTTTAAATTCAACTTTGATTAGTGAGGGAATGTATTTAGTCGAAAGCTGTGCACACCTCATGATATATGACATTTACACTTGCTTAGAGGATAGATATAATTTTTTATACAGGAACTGGATCCGTACTTATAAACACTAAAGGACCACCTTTCAAATATGTATATTCCTGGTGTATTTCATACAAATATGTATATTCCTGGTGTATTTCCTGAAGTTCACGCCAGGCACTGGACTAGATGTCAGTTATGCAGAAATGAATAAGATAAACACTGTTCCTAACTCTCGAACTTGCCTTCTAGTGGGGAAGAAATATAAACAAGAAGAGTGGAGAGCAATGGGAGATGATCTCAGGGATTGATGTCCAGGCTTTGAAGTGGGGAGGCCTTCAGAAGAAGGGGTGTTTGATGTCTGAAGAATGAGTAAGAGTTACAAAGCAGATGGTGAGGAAGTTGTGGGAAGTGTGATGTCCAGCTTCATGTGTCAGCTTGGCTAGGCTACAGTCCCCATGATTCAACCAAACGTTAATCTAGGTGCTGCTCAGGGAAGCCTTAGCTCTGCTTACTAGGCCTTTCAACTGATGGAATCAGGCACACACATTATCTAGGATAATTTCTCTTACTCAAGGAAAATAATTTTGTACTTAATCACATCCAGAAAATACTTTCACAGCAACATCTAGATTAGTGTTTGAATAAGAATGTATTCCTAGCAACTTGACATATAAAACTGACCATCACAAAGAGTATTCCAGTGAAGAGATAAGCATGTGCTATGTGAATGTAATGTTGAATTTTCAAATCTTTATTGGATTCTTTTAAACTATAAATCATTCTTTTAGTTAACTAGTAAGGGTTAACTTTAAATTTATGCTGTCTTATTTATCTATTAATAATTGTTTAATTTCTTTAATATTCTTCTGAGTGATCTTATTTTATTCTTTAGATTCCTGAAGTTCAAAATAATAGTACAGGATTTGTAACTCTAACCATTAATAGAGAGTAAGAAAACGGTAGACCTTTTCCTTAATTCACTGTGTAGGTCTCTATACATGTTAGCAAACCTTTCTGACAACCTAAAATTAAGCACTTTAAAGTGAAAGTCAAGTACTAATGAATTATAAACATGTTATTTACATAACCAGACTAATAGGCCAATTTTTATTATAAATTCAGATTTTCATAAATTTAGTATCTTTTATTTCATTATTTCATTTTATAAGAAAAAAGGATGAGAGATAAAGTTCAGCTTGGCTATGACAGCTAGGACAGTCCTAGCATATAGAAGATGATCCATCAATATTTATTTTTGAACAAATTTTGAGAAAGATAGTAAACTAGTCTAGTTCAAAGTCAGAGATCACAGAGATGAGGAAATTACAACAATGGAATATAAGAGAAAAATGATATGAAACTAAGCAGAATGAAATAAATGCTGTACAGCTACAAGTAATATGGTCTTTGAACACAAGTTGTAGTGGAGACATCACATAAGGTTTTATGGAGTCAGGATCATTGATTCGGGAAGGTTTAGTTTAGTGCAGAAACCTGTAGTGGTTATTCTAGGCTGAAGCAATAAATTGCACATGGGATTATTTAAATTCTCCATCTCTTAATTTAAATAAAAACTCAAAAAACACATTAAAAAATAGAAATCATCCATAATCTAGCATTTGAAAAACCCACTCCAAATAGAGGATAAAAGTTCCCCCTAAAGCTCTTCGATTCTTCTCCCCAGGAGTAATTACTGTTACTATTTTTGAGCTTTGGGGTCTAGGCTTTGCCTTATGCTTCTTCTTGTGATTTATTGGTGCAGCCATCTACACACACACACACACACACACACATACACACTTCTTTCTCCCCTCTCTCCCTCCTTTTTTTCCTTTTTTTTCTTCTTTAACAAAAAGCAGCATCACTATACAGATTGACTGAAACCTTGTTTTATTTGCCTATTAAATAATGGATGCCCTTCTAGTTTAATACATACAAATCTGTCTCCTTATTTTTATTGGTGAAATAGTGTTCTCTTGAACGGATGTATCATAAATAATTATCTAATCATTCCTCAGTTTGCTGTTAAGTTGTTCTCAGACTCATTTAAATAGTTAATTACAGCTGCCTTTTGTTGCAATATATCATTTATTTTTTAAATAAACAATGCTGCAGTGAACATCTTTGTATACATTTACATTTTGATGCCATATGTCTGTAACATGGATTCCAAGAAGTGGGATAACCTATTTGGAGTTTTGCACAGATTTAATTTTTACTTCTATTGTCAAATATTCTCTACTGTGATACCAATTTACACTACAGTCAGTATATGCAAATACACATTTCCTCAACACCTCATCAGTCATTCAGTATTTTTTTAGCTAATCTGATAAACAAAAAGAAAGTTACTATCTTGCTTTACACTGCATTTATTAAACTGTTTGAAGAAGGGAGCAAATATATTTTTGAAAAATTTTTCTAAGAGCATGGTGTATAGACCACATGGCAAAAGTAGACATTGCAGGCAGGAAAACACTTAGGAGAATTTTATGTTAGCAAAAATCAGAAATAATAAAGGCTTAAACTGGGACAGAAGGAGATGCCTCTCTTTCACAGCTAAGTGCATGTCAAATAGCATGCTGACTTCATGTCACTATTAATGTATGGGCATTATTTGGAGATTATTTCTTTAAAAGCAGAAAAAAAGTTTTTTCTCTTGGAGTTAGAAATCATGCAGTACCTTCAAATTGTGCAATACATTTAAGGCATTATATCTTCAGCTACTTAAATTTAAATGATGAATCCATTAATATGTTACTTGAAATATAAGCCATAGTCTTTGTCTTTCAAAGGATATTTTAATCAAAATATTAAAAATAAGCTGGAGTCTCATTCAAATAGTTAATTCCGGTTGCCTTTTGTTGTAATATATCATGAATTATCTCTCTGATGGATGGGCAGCCAAATGCAGATAAAATTAGCTTTGCAGTCATTCATTTAAAATTGCTCTTGAATCATTTGGAAGTAAATTCCATTTCAGAAGAATATGCTTCAGGTCTCAGACAAAGAGATAATAGTCCTATATTTTATGATATGAGCAATAATAGTTTGTCTTATGATTTAGAAATATAGAAACTTATATATTAAGTTGATGAAAATTAAGGCTTGATATATAGCAATAAAACCAGAAACCTAAAGCTTCATAGATTGATGTTTATGGCATAATATTTTCCTGTCAAGAATTCGGTGGAATGAAAGTCTATAAAAATAATACATGGTGCAAAGCTTTCTCTTCTTGTATGTAATGAAAAACAAAAGGCTATATGAGATAACAGAAAAGGAAATGCTAAGATTTACCTGATATTAAGATAAAAATGGCAATATCGTTATTGAGTAATGCTAAAAAGTAGAAAATTAAGTCAAGTGTTAGGGGAGGGTAAAATGAATAATAATGTTGCATCTGAATCAAAAAGGTAGTATAGCTTTAGGTTGATACTGAATTCAATGTACAGAATAAAACCAACTTTGGAAATTTTACTTTGTTAATTTGAATGAACTACATGTAGAAAACTTGTTTAGCAATTTAATTAATCAAGTCGATTTGCCCTAGTAGCATAATGCAGGCAATATCAGTATCTGGAATGTGCCTTTATACAACATGTAATAACTTAGGATAGCTGTGCCACATTGTCAGAAATAACTTCACAGTCTGAAGTGGCTATTCACAAATCGAGTTCCTATCATCTCCCCGAAGACTTCAGGAGGCTCTTTGGAAATTTATATTAAGAAATAAAGTGGTAAGAGGATGCAGTCACTGGTCTCCCTTGCTGGAAAATCAAATTGTTCTTTTATAGCTTCAAGTTTTGCAGCATGACCTTAATAGTATCAAAAAGCTAGTTTATTTGTGTAGTAAAATGAATTGCATGCTAGGAAATGATCTCAGTAAACAGTCCACCAGTTCAAGGTAGAGTCTCAAACCTTCTTTATTATTCTTATGTACTAAACAGCCCTCTAGTGCCCTAAAAAAATTAACGTCGATGTGACAGGAATTTTACTTGTTTTGAATCAGGCCCTTGGATGGGCACTGGAGTATATCCAAAGGGAAAGCCAGGAACAGATAAAATCACACCTATCCCTTGTACACCATTGCAAACACACTTGCTTAGAGAATTGATTGGCAGCTGAGTCTCTCAGTCTGAAAAGCCATTTCATCTTCTAGAAAACATCTGATCATTGTATGAAGCCAGGAAATACCAAATAAGTTTTAAAACGGATATCCACTAAGATGTAATTTCAATTCTCAGACTTCACATGAAGTGGGACAATCAACTAAATGACATTTGTACAGGGCCAGCTTCGTGGTATGTGACCTGTGCTGTCACACAGGACCTGTGCTTGGTTAAATACTCTGCTGTCACATCTCAATTTTTTTTTAATAGATCTTTATTGGAGTATAATTGCTTCACAATACCGTGTTAGTTTCTGTTGTACAACAAAGTGAATCAGCCATATGCATACATAGGTCCCCACATCCCCTCTCTCTTGAGCCTCCCTCCCACTCCCTCCCTATCCCACCCCTCTAGGTCATTGCAAAGCACCGAACTGATCTCCCTGTGCTCTGCTGCTGCTTCCCACTAGTTATCTATTTTACATTTGGCAGTGTATGTATGTCAATGCTACTCGCACTTCGCCTCAGCTTCCCCCTCCCCGTGTCCTCAAGTCCATGTTCTATGTCTACATCTTTATTCCTGCCCTGCAACTGGGCTCATCATACCATTTTTTTTTTTAGGTTCCATATATATGCATTAGCATATGGTATTTGTTTTGCTCTTTCTGACTTACTTCACTCTGTATGACAGACTCTAGGTCCATCCACCTCACTACAAATAACTCAATTTTGTTTCTTTTTATGGCTGAGTAATATTCCATTGTATATATGTGCCACATCTTCTTTTTTTTTTTTTTTGACATACAAAAAGCTGTGCATTTTTATTGTATACAACTTCATAAGTGTGGAGATAAGTATACACCCGTGAAACCATCACCACAATCCATGCCATAAACCTGTCCCTCACAGCCTAAATTTTCCTCCCTCCTTTTAGTTTATCATTATTATTATTTTTTTTTAAACATCTTTATTGAAGTATAATTGCCTTACAATAGTGTGTTAGCTTCTGCTTTATAACAAAGTGAATCAGTTATACACATACAATATGTTCCCATTTCTCTTCCCTCTTGCATCTCCCTCCCTCCCACCCTCCCCATCCCACCCCTCTAGGTGGTCACAAAGCACCGAGCTGATCTCCCTGTGCTGTGCGGCTGCTTCCCACTAGTTATCTATTTTACATTTGGTAGTGTATATATGTCCATGACACTCTCTTACCCTGTCACATCTCACCCCACCCCCTCCCCATATCCTCAAGTCCATTCTCTAGTAGGTCTGTGTCTTTATTCCCGTCTTGCCACTAGGTTCTTCATGGCCTTTTTTTTTTTTTTTTTTTCCCCTTAGATTCCGTATATATGTGTTAGCATACTGTATTTGTTTTTCTCTTTCTGACTTACTTCACTCTGTATGACAGACTCTAACTCCATCCACCTCATTGCAAATACCTCCATTTCATTTCTTTTTATGGCTGAGTAATATTCCAGTGTATATATGTGCCACATCTTCTTCATCCATTCATCTGTCGATGGACATTTAGGTTGCTTCCATGTCCTGGCTATTGTAAATAGAGCTGCAATGAACATTTTGGTACATGACTCTTTTTGACCTATGGTTTTCTCAGGGTATATGCCCAGTAGTGGGATTGCTGGGTCGTATGGTAGTTCTATTTGTAGTTTTTTAAGGAACCTCCATACTGTTCTCCATAGTGGCTGTATCAATTTACATTCCCACCAACAGTGCAAGAGTGTTCCCTTTCCTCCACACCCTCTCCAGCATTTATTGTTTCTAGATTTTTTGATGATGGCCATTCTGACCGGTGTGAGATGATATCTCATTGTAGTTTTGATTTGCATTTCTCTAATGATTAATGATGTTGAGCATTCTTTCATGTGTCTGTAGGCCATCTGTATATCTTCTTTGGAGAAATGTCTATTTAGATCTTCTGCCCATTTTTGGATTGGGTTGTTCGTTTTTTTGTTATTGAGCTGCATGAGCTGCTTGTAAATCTTGGAGATTAATCCTTTGTCAGTTGCTTCATTTGCAAATATTTTCTCCCATTCTGAGGGTTGTCTTTTGGTCTTGTTTATGGTTTCCTTTGCTGTGCAAAAGCTTTTCAGTTTCATTAGGTCCCATTTGTTTATTTGTGTTCTTATTTCCATTTCTCTGGGAGCTGGGTCAAAAAGAATCTTGCTGTGATGTATGTCATAGAGTGTTCTGCCTATGTTTTCCTCTAAGAGTTTGATAGTGTCTGCCCTTACACTTAGGTCTTTAATACATTTTGAGTTTATTTTTGAGCATGGTGTCAGGGAGTGTTCTAATTTCATACTTTTACATGTTCCTGTCCAATTTTCCCAGCACCACTTATTGAAGAGGCTGTCTTTTCTCCACTGTATATGCTTGCCTCCTTTATCAAAGATAAGTTGACCATATGTGTGTGGGTTTATCTCTGGGCTTTCTATCCTGTTCCATTGATCTATATTTCTGTTTTTGTGCCAGTACCAAACTGTCTTGATTACTGAAGCTTTGTAATTTAGTCTGAAGTCAGGGAGCCTGATTCCCCCAGCTCCATTTTTCGTTCTCAAGATGGCTTTGGCTATTCGGGGTCTTTTGTGTTTCCATACAAATTGTGAAATTTTTTGTTCTAGTTCTGTGAAAAATGCCAGTGGTAGTTTGATAGGGATTGCATTGAATCTGTAGATTGCTTTGGGAAGTAGAGTCATTTTCACAATGTTGATTCTTCCAATCCAGGAACATGGTATATCTCTCCATCTATTTGTATCATTTTTAATTTCTTTCATCAGTGTCTTATAATTTTCTGCATACAGGTCTTTTGTCTCCTTAGGTAGGTTTATTCCTAGATATTTTATTCTTTTTGTTGCAATGGTAAATGGGAGTGTTTTCTTAATTTCACTTTCAGATTTTTCGTCATTAGTGTATAGAAATGCAAGAGATTTCTGTGCATTAATTTTGTATCCTGCTACTTTACCAAATTCATTGATTAGCTCTAGTAGTTTTCTGGTGGCATCTTTAGGATTCTCTATGTATAGTATCATGTCATCTGCAAATAGTGACAGCTTTACTTCTTCTTTTCCGATTTGGATTCCTTTTATTTCTTTGTCTTCTCTGATTGCTGTGGCTAGGACTTCCAGAACTATGTTGAATAATAGTGGTGAGAGTGGGCAACCTTGTCTTGTTCCTGATCTTAGTGGAAATGGTTTCAGTTTTTCACCATTGAGGACAATGTTGGCTCTGGGTTTGTCATATATGGCCTTTATTATGTTGAGGAAAGTTCCCTCTATGCCTACTTTCTGCAGGGCTTTTATCATAAATGGGTGTTGAATTTTGTCGAAAGCTTTCTCTGCATCTATTGAGATGATCATATGGTTTTTCTCCTTCAATTTGTTAATATGGTGTATCACATTGATTGATTTGCGTATATTGAAGAATCCTTGCATTCCTGGGATAAACCCCACTTGATCATGGTGTATGATCCTTTTAATGTGCTGTTGGATTCTGTTTGCTAGTATTTTGTTGAGGATTTTTGCATCTATGTTCATCAGTGATATTGGCCTGTAGTTTTCTTTCTTTGTGACATCTTTGTCTGGTTTTGGTATCAGGGTGATGGTGGCCTCGTAGAATGAGTTTGGGTGTGTTCCTCCCTCTGCAATATTTTGGAAGAGTTTGAGAAGGATAGGTGTTAGCTCTTCTCTAAATGTTTGATAGAATTCACCTGTGAAGGCATCTGGTCCTGGGCTTTTGTTTGTTGGAAGGTGTTTAATCACAGTTTCAATTTCAGTGCTTGTGATTGGTCTGTTCATATTTTCTATTTCTTCCTGGTTCAGTCTTGGCAGTTTGTGCATTTCTAAGAATCTGTCCATTTCTTCCAGGTTGTCCATTTTATTGGCATAGAGTTGCTTGTAGTAATCTCTCATGATCTTTTGTATTTCTGCAGTGTCAGTGGTTACTTCTCCTTTTTCATTTCTAATTCTATTGATCTGGGTCTTCTCCCTTTTTTTCTTGATGAGTCTGGCTAATGGTTTATCAATTTTGTTTATCTTCTCAAAGAACCAGCTTTTAGTTTCATTGATTTTTGCTATTGTTTCCTTCATTTCTTTTTCATTTATTTCTGACCTGATCTTTATAATTTCTTTCCTTCTGCTGGCTTTGGGGTTTTTTTGTTCTTCTTTCTCTAATTGCTTTAGGTGCAAGGTTAGGTTGTTCATTCGAGATGTTTCCTGTTTCTTGAGGTAGGCTTGTATTGCTATAAACTTCCCTCTTAGCACTGCTTTTGCTGCGTCCCATAGGTTTTGGGTCGTCGTGTCTCCGTTGTCATTTGTTTCTAGGTATTTTTTGATTTCCCCTTTGATTTCTTCAGTAATCACTTCATTATTAAGTAATGTATTGTGTAGCCTCCATGTGTTTGTATTTTTTACAGATCTTTTCCTGTAATTGATATCTAGTCTCATAGCGTTGTGGTCGGAAAAGATACTTGATACGATTTCAATTTTCTTAAATTTACCAAGGCTTGATTTGTGACCCAAGATATGATCTATCCTGGAGAATGTTCCATGAGCACTTGAGAAAAATGTGTATTCTGTTGTTTTTGGGTGGAATGTCCTATAAATATCAATTAAGTCCATATTGTTTAATGTATCATTTACAGCTTGTGTTTCCTTATTTATTTTCATTTTGGATGATCTGTCCATTGGTGAAAGTGGGGTGTTAAAGTCCCCTACTATGATTGTGTTGCTGTCAATTTCCCCTTTTATGGCTGTTAGTATTTGCCTTATGTATTGGGGTGCTCCTATGTTGGGTGCATAAATATTTACAATTGTTATACCTTCCTCTTGGATCGATCCCTTGATCATTATATAGTGTCCTTCTTTGTCTCTTGTAATAGTCTTTATTTTAAAGTCTATTTTGTCTGATATGAGAATTGCTACTCCAGCTTTCTTTTGATTTCCATTTGCATGGAATATCTTTTTCCATCCCCTCACTTTCAATCTGTATGTGTCTCTAGGTCTGAAGTGGGTCTCTTGTAGACAGCATATATATGGGTCTTGTTTTTGTATCCATTCAGCCAGCCTGTGTCTTTTGGTGGGAGCATTTAATCCATTTACATTCAAGGTAATTATCGATATGTATGTTCCTATTCCCATTTTCTTAAATGTATTGGGTTTGTTATTGTAGGTGTTTTCCTTCTCTTGTGTTTCTTGCCTAGAGAAGTTCCTTTAGCATTTGTTGTAAAGCTGGTTTGGTGGTGCTGAACTCTCTCAGCTTTTGCTTGTCTGTAAAGGTTTTAATTTCTCCATCGAATCTGAATGAGATCCTTGCTGGGTAGAGTAATCTTGGTTGTAGGTTTTTCTCCTTCATGACTTTAAGTATATCCTGCCACTCCCTTCTGGCTTGCAGAGTTTCTGCTGAGAGATCAGATGTTAACCTTATGGGGATTCCCTTGTGTGTTATTTGGTTTTTTTCCCTTGCTGCCTTTAATATGTTTTCCTTATATTTAATTTTTGACAGTTTGATTAATATGTGTCTTGGCGTGTTCCTCCTTGGGTTTATCCTGTATGGGACTCTCTGTGCTTCCAGGACTTGATTAACTATTTCCTTTCCCATATTAGGGAAGTTTTCAACTATAATCTCTTCAAAAATTTTCTCAGTCCCTTTCTTTTTCTCTTCTTCTTCTGGTACCCCTATAATTCGAATGTTGGAGCATTTAATGTTGTCCCAGAGGTCCCTGAGACTGTCCTCAGTTCTTTTCATTCTTTTTTCTTTATCCTGCTCTGTAGTATTATTTCTCTTCCCTGTTCGCACAGCTCCTGGGGTTCAGCTTTGGATTTGGACCCTCCTCTGCGTGTAGGTCGCCTAAGGGCGTCTGTTCCCCGCCCAGACAGGACGGGGTTAAAGGAGCAGCTGCTTCGGGGGCTCTGGCTCACCCAGGCCGCGGGGAGGGAGGGGTACAGAGGAGGCGAGGCGAGCCTGCGGCGGCCGAGGCCGGCGTGACGTTGCACCAGCCTGAGGCGCGCAGTGCGTTCACCTGGGGATGTTGTCCCTGGATCCCGGGACCCTGGCAGTGGCGGGCTGCACAGGCTACCGGGAGGGGCAGTGTGGAGAGTGACCTGTGCTCATACACAGGCTTTTTGGAGGCGGCAGCAGCAGCCCCAGCGTCTCACGCCCTTCTCTGGGGTCCGCGCTGATCGCCACGGCTCGCGCCCTTCTCTGGAGTTCGTTTAGGCGGCGCTCTGAATCCCCTCTCCTTGCGCGCAGCGAAACTAAGAGGCAAGAAAAAGTCTCTTGCCTCTTCGGCAGCTGCAGACTTTTTCCCCGGACTCCCTCCCGGCTAGCTGTGGTGCGCTAAACCCTTCAGGCTGTGTTCACGCCGCCAGCCCCAGTCCTCTCCCTGCGCTCCGACCGAAGCCCGAGCCTCAGCTCCCAGCCCCGCCCGCCCCGGCGGGGGAGCAGACAAGCCTCTCGGGCTGCTGAGTGCTACTCGGCGCCGAGCCTCTGTGCGGGAATCTCTCCGTTTTTTCCTCTGCGCCCCTGTTGCTGTGGGGTCCGCGCTGATCGCCGCGGCTCGCGCCAGTCTCTGAAGTTCGTTTAGGCGGCGCTCTGAATCCCCTCTCCTCGCGCACCAGGAAACACAGAGGGAAGAAAAAGTCTCTTGCCTCTTCGGCAGCTGCAGACTTTTTCCCCGGACTCCCTCCCGGCTAGCTGTGGTGCGCTAACCCCTTCAGGCTGTGTTCACGCCGCCAACCCCAGTCCTCTCCCTGCGATCTGACCGAAGCCCGAGCCTCAGCTCCCAGCCCCGCCCGCCCCGGTGGGTGAGCAGACAAGCCTCTCGGGCTGGTGAGTGCTGCTCGGCGCCGAGCCTCTGTGCGGGAACCTCTCCGCTTTGCCCTCCGCACCCCTGTGGCCGCGCTCTCCTCCGTGGCTCCGAAGCACCCCCCTCTGCCACCCGCAGTCTCCACCCATGAAGGGGCTCCTAGTGTGTGGAAACCTTTCCTCCTTCACAGCTCCCTCCCACTGGTGCAGGTGCCGTCCCTATTCTTTTGTCTCTGTTATTTCTTTTTTCTTTTGCCCTACCCAAGTACGGGGGGAGTTTCTTGCCTTTTTGGAGGTCGGACGTTTTCTGCCAGCGTTCCGTGGGTGTTCTGTAGGAGCAGTTCCACGTGTAGATGTATTTCTACTGTATCTGTGGGAAGGAAGGTGATCTCCGCGTCTTACTCTTCCGCCATCTTCTCCCTCCTCCGTGCCACATCTTCTTTATCCATTCATCTGTCGATGGACACTTAGGTTGCTTCCATGTCCTGGCTATTGTAAATAGTGCTGCAATGAACGTTGTGGTACATGACTCTTTGAATTCTGGTTTTCTCAGGGTATATGCCCAGTAGTGGGATTGCTGGGTCATATGGTAGTTCTATTTTTAGTTTTTTAAGGAACCTCCATACTGTTCTCCATAGTGGTTGTATCAATTTACATTCCCACCAACAGTGCAGGAAGGTTCCCTTTTCACCACACCCTTTCCAGCATTTATTGTTTCTAGATTTTTTGATAATGGCCATTCTGACCAGTGTGAGGTGATACCTCATTGTAGTTTTGATTTGCATTTCTCTGATAATTAGTGATATTGAGCATCTTTTCATATGCCTCTTGGCCATCTGTATGTCTTCCTTGGTGAAATGTCTATTTAGGTCTTCTGCCAGTTTTTGGATTGGGTTGTTTGTCTTTTTGATTTTGAGCTCCATGAGCTGTTTGTATATTTTGGAGATTAATTCTTTGTCTGTTGTTTCATTTGCAAATATTTTCTTCCATTCTGAGGGTTGTCTCTTTGCCTTGTTTATGGTTTTCTTTGCCTTGTTTATGGTTTCTTTTGCTGTACAAAAGCTTTTAAGTTTAATTAAGTCCCATTTTTTAACTTTTGTTATTTCCGTTACTCTAGGAGGTGGGTCAAAAAAGATCTTGCTGAGATTTATGTCAAAGAGTGTTTTTCCTATGTTTTCCTCTAAGAGTTTTATAGTTTCTGGTCTTACATTTAAGTCTTTAATCCATTTGGAGTTTATTTTTGTGTATGGTGTTAGGGAGGGTTCTAATTTCATTCTTTTACATACCGCTGTCCAGTTTTCCCAGCACCACTTAATGAAGAGGCTGTCTTTTCTCCATTGTATTTGTTCTTGCCTCCTTTGTCATAAATTAGGCACCTATATGTGCAAGGGTTTATCTCTGGGCTTTCTATTCCGTTCCATTGATCTATATTTCTGTTTTTGTGTCAGTACCATACTTGATTACTGTAGCTTTGTGGTATAGTTTGAAGATGGGGAGCTGATTCTTCCAACTCTGTTTTTCTTTGTCAAGATTGCTTTGGCTATTTGGGGTCGTTTGTGTTTCCATACAACTTGTAAAACCTTTTGTTCTAATTCTGTGAAGAATGCCATTGGTAGTTTGATAGGAATTGCATTGAATCTGTAGATTGCTTTGGGTAAAATAGTCATTTTCACAATATTGATTCTTCCAATCCAAGAACATGGTATATCTCTCCATCTGTTTGTGTCATCTTTGATTTCTTTCATCAGTGTCTTATAGTTTTCTGAGTACAAGTCTTTTACCTCCTTAGGTAGGTTTATTCCTAGGTATTTTATTGTTTTTGTTGCCATGGTGAGTGGGATTGTTTCCTTGATTTCTCTTTCTGATCTTTCATTGTTAGTGTATAGGAATGCAAGAGATTTCTGTGCATTAATTTTGTATCCTGCAACTTTACCAGATTCATTGATTAGCTCTAGTAGTTTTCTGGTGACATCTTTAGGATTATCTATGCATAGTATCATGTCATCTGCAAACAGTGACAGTTTTACTTCTACTTTTCCAATTTGGATTTCTTTTATTTCTTTTTCTTCTCTGATTGCCATGGCTAGGACTTCCAAAACTATGTTGAATAATAGTGGTGAGAGTGGACATCCTTGTCTTGTTCCTGATCTTAGAGGAAATGCTTTCAGTTTTTCACCATTGAGAATGATGTTTGCTGTGGGTTTGTCGTATATGGCCTTTATTATGTTGAGGTAACTTCCCTCTATGCCCACTTTCTGGAGGGTTTTTATCATAAATGGATGTTGAATTTTGTCGAAAGCTTTCTCTGTATCTATTGAGATGATCATATGGTTTTTCTCCTTCAGTTTGTTAATATGGTGTATCACATTGATTGATTTGCGTATATTGAAAAATTCTTGCATCCCTGGGATAAATCCCACTTGATCATGCTGTAAGATCCTTTTAATGTGCTGTTGGATTCTGTTTGCTAGTATATTGTTGAGTATTTTTGCATCTATATTCATCAGTGATATTGGTCTGTAATTTTCTTTTTTTGTAGTATCTTTGTCTGGTTTTGGTATCAGGTTGATGGTGGCCTCATAGAATGAGTTTGGGTGTGTTCCTTCCTCTGCAATTTTTTGGAAGATTTTGAGAAGGATGGGTGTTAGCTCTTCTCTAAATGTTTGATAGAGTTCACCTGTGAAGCCATCTGGTCCTGGGCTTTTTGTTTGTTGGAAGATTTTTAATTATGGTTTCAATTTCATTACTTGTGATAAGTCTGTTTATATTTTCTAATTCTTCCTGGTTCAGTCTTGGAAAATTGTACCTTTCCAAGAATTTGGCCATTTCTTCGTGGTTGTCCATTTTATTGCCATATAGTTGTTTGTAGTAGTCTCTTATAACCTTTTGTATTTCTGTACTGTCAGTTGTGATTTCTCCTTTTTCATTTCTAATTTTATTGATTTGCATACTGTCCCTTTTTTTCTTGATGAGCCTGGCTAAGGGTTTATCAATTTTGTTTATCTTCTCAGAGAACCAGCTTTTAGTTTTATTGATCTTTGCTATTGTTTTCTTTATTTCTATTTCATTTATTTCTGCTTTGATCTTCACGATTTCTTTCCTTCTACTGACTTTGAGTTTTCTTTGCTCTTATTTCTCTAGTTGTTTTAAGTGTAGGGTTAGATTGTTTATTTGAGATTTTTCTTGTTTCTTGAGGTGAGATTGAATTGCTATAAACTTCCCTCTTAGAACTGCTTTTGTTGCGTACCGTACGTTTTGGGTCATCGTGTTTTCGTTGTCATTTTTTTCTATGTATTTTTTATTTCTTCTTTGATTTCTTCAGTGATCTCTTGGTTATTTAGTAGTGCACTGTTTAGCCTCCATGTGTTTGTGTTTTTTACATTTTTTTTCCCTGTAATTGATTTCCAATCTCATAGCATCATGGTCAGAAAAGATGCTTGATACGATTTCAATTTTCTTAAATTTTCCATGGCTTGGTTTGTGACCCAAGATGTGATCTCTTCTGGAGAATGTTCCGTGGGCACTTGAGAAGAAAGTGGATTCTGCTACTTTCAGGTGGAATGTTCTATAAATGTCAATTAAATCTATCTGGTCTGTTGTGTCATTTAAAGCTTGTGTTTTCTTATTTATTTTCTGTTTGGATGATCTGTCCATTGGTGTAAGTGGAGTGTTAAAGTCTCTTACTATTATTGGGTTACTGTCAGTTTCCCCTTTCATGGTTTTTAGCATTTGCCTTATGTATTGAGGTGGTCCTATGTTGGATGCATAAACATTTATAATTGTTATATCTTCTTGGATTAATCCTTTGATCATTAGGTAGTGTCCCACCTTATCTCTTGTAACAGTCTTTATTTTAAAGTCTATTTTGTCTGATAGGAGAATTGCTACTCCAGCTTTCTTTTGATTTCCATTTCAATAGAATATCTTTTTCCGTCCCTTCACTTTCAGTCTGTATGTGTCCCAAGTCTGAAGTGGGTCTCTTGTAGACAGCATATATATGGGTCTTGTTTTTGTATCCATTCAGCCAGTCTGTGTCTTTTGGTTGGGGCATTTAATCCATTTACATTCAAGGTTATTATTGATATGTATTTTCCTATTACCATTTTCTTAATTGTTTTGTTTTTGTTTTTGTGGGTCTTTTTCTTCTCTTGTGTTTCCAGCCTAGAGAAGTTTATTGAGCATTTGTTTTAGAGCTGGTTTGGTGGTGCTGAATTCTCTTAGCTTTTGCTTGCCTGAAAAGCTTTTGATTTCTCCCTCAAATCTGAATGAGATCCTTGCCTGGTGGAGTAATCTTGGTTGTAGGTTTTTCTTTTTCATCACTTTAAGTATATCCTGCCACTCCCTTCTGGCCTGCAGAATTTCTTCTGAAAAATCAGCTGATAACATTATGGGGATTCCTTTGTATGTTATTCTTTGTTTTTCCCTTGCTGCTCTTAATATTTTTTCTTTGATTTTAATTTTTTTTAGTGTGATTAATATGTGTCTTGGTGTGTTTCTCCTAGGATTTATCCTGCCTGGGACTCTCTGCGCTTCCTGGACTTAGGTGACTATTTCCTTTCCCATGTTAGCAAAGTTTTCCACTATAATCTCTTCAAGTATTTTCTCAGACCATTTCTTTTTCTCTTCTTCTTCTTGGGACCCCTATAATTTGAATGTTGGTCCGTTTAGTGTTGTCCTAGAGGTTTCTGAGAGTGACATGAATTCTTTTCATTCTTTTTTCTTTATTCTGCTCCTTGGCAGTTATTTCCACCATTTTGTCTTCCAGCTGACTTATTTGTTCTTCTGCCTCAGTTATTCTGTTATTGATTCCTTTTAGTGTATTTTTCTTTACAGTTATTGTGTTGTTCACCTCTGTTTGTTTGTTTTTTAGTTCTTCTAGATCTTTGTTAAACATTGCTTGTATTTTCTCAATCTGTGCCTCCATTCTATTTCCGAGATTCTGGATCATCTTTACTATCATTACTCTGAATTCTTTTTCAGGCAGATTGCCTATTTCTTCTTCATTTATTTGGTCTTGTAGGTTTTTACCTTGCTCCTTCATCTGTGACATATTTTTTTGCCGTCTCATTTTCTTTTTTTTTAATGAGTGGGACTGTGTTCCTATATTACTGGTTGTTTGGCCTCAGGCTTCCCTCAGTGTAGTTTGTAGGCTGTTGGGTAGAGCTGGGTCTTGGTGCTGAGATGAGGACCTCCGTGACACCTCACTCTGATGAATATTCCCTGGGGTCTGAGGTTCTCTGTTAGTCCAGTGGTGTGGACTCAGAGCTCCCACTGCAGGAGCTTCAGCCCGACCCCCAGCTTGTGAAGCAAGATCCTACAAGCCGTGTGGCATGGCAAAAAAAAAGAAAAAGAAAAAAGAAAAAAAAAAGAACAATAACAAAGTAAATAATAAAATTAGACTTGGAAACTAACAGATATGTTAGAAAGAATATAAAAATAAAAATATAGATAAATCAACAACCGGAAGGTACAGCAGTACCACAATAGTAAAAACAGAGGAGGAGGGAAAAGAAAAAAAAAAAAAAGAAAGGAAATAAAAAGGTGGGGAAAGGCCTTGGCTGTGGAGGGCGGGGCCTAAGGCAGGGCAAGGTTTGGGTGGTGGGCGGGGCCAATGCTCAGGACCCACAGGGCTGGAAAAGGCCCTGGGGGCCGTGGGGGGTGGGGCTTAGGCTCAAGGAACAGAAGGGGCTCAGGCGTGCCCCCCACCCCTTGTCTCAGAGTGGGGGGAACCTCACCTGGGAGCCCAGCAGGTCCCCGGGCCCGAGTGGGCAGGGCATACGCCCTCCTCTCCTCTCCTGCTCCTTCCATTCTGGAGGGCCCCTCCCGCCTGCCTCTCCTGATCTCTCCAGCCTCCCTTCTATGCCCCGCAGGACCAACATAGCTGGGATGGGGCTTTGGAGGGCAGGGGACTGACTGAGAGCTCAGCAGGCTGCCCAGTCCCAGTGGGCCAGGCAATCGCCCTCTGTTCTTCTCCCGCTCTTCCTGGAGTGTCCCTCCCACCTGCCTCTCCTCACCTCCCCACCTTCAGGGGCGCCAATCCTGTCTGCCCTCCAATTCTCCTCCTCCCTTAGTCCCCCCACGTCCTACCGGTTCACTTGGGGGTTCTTCCCATCTCCTTGGGCATCAGGGTACCCCACCAGTGGCTGGCAGGCACCCTAGTTGTGGGGAGATGCTAACCCAGTGTCTTCCCACACCGCCATCGTCACCATCTCAGAATTCTTAATACATTTTTATACAGGGATCCCCAAATTGTCATTCTGCACTGGGCCACACAAATTTCATAGCCAGTCTAGTTTGTAGATATTACTATTGTTATGACACCCTATATTTGTAAATGAATTTGAAGCACTATAAACTCTAGAATATCTTGTGGATCTGTTAAGCATGATCAAAGTTACCATTAGTGTAAGCATTTTATTGATCTCCTATAAGTGCCTGACACTATACTAGACTTATGGAAAATAAAAATGAAAACTCAGTAGTCCCTGTCTTCAAAGAACTTTCATACTAGCGTTAAGCATTTGTTATGTATTTCTGGCTTTTGAAAATCAGGAATAGGGCTTCCCTGGTGGCGCAGTGGTTGAGAATCTGCCTGCTAATGCAGGAGACACGGGTTCGAGCCCTGGTCTGGGAAGATCCCACATGCCACGGAGCAGCTGGGCCCGTGAGCCACAGCTGCTGAGCCTGCGCGTCTGGAGCCTGTGCCCCACAACGGGAGGGGCCGCGATAGTGAAAGGCCCGTGCACCGCGATGAAGAGCGGTCCCCGCACCGCGATGAAGAGTGGCCCCCACTTGCCGCAACTAGAGAAAGCCCTCGCACGAACCGAAGACCCAGCACAGCCAAAAATAAATAAATAAATAAATAAATAAATATAGTGAGTTCTCACTGCCTGATTTCGCCTTCCAGCCACAGGAATACCAAAGTTCAACAGGGGCTTCATGCAAAGCGCCTTTATGGAATAAATGTAGAAACTCCTAATTCTCCCTGCACTAAAATTTAAAAAAAAAAAAAAAAAAAAAAAAAGAAAATCAGGAATAGTTGTATAACTCTGGTTTCCAAAACTGAAAAGTAGATTTCTCCATATGTGAGAGGCAAATTTGTAGTGCAGAACAGCTAAATGTTCATTTGTAGGTGATCATTTGCAGATAATAATTTTTTCCTTATTAAATATACATACTCGGAGATGATCACTTTTTCCTTGTTAAATACATGTAGATGTAACCATACTGGAGATTTAAATACTCATCCATTTTCCTTTATAGATTTTGGTTGAAGAGAATTGATTTGCTTGTTTGATTTTTTTAAATTACTCCAGAAAAAAATAGAAGATGAAATTTCAAAAAAGGAAATTTATGAAATACCCCTATATCTGGAAATTAATGCTGACACTTACCATTTTTTGTCCAGAGCAAAGAAAGTATTCTCTTAGCATGCTTAACCTGATGGTGGGGGAGTTGTTATCTGGGCCAGTTTCCATGGTTGAGCATAGTACCCAGGCCATCTGTTGCAAATGAAGAAGGGAAGAATTTCACAACAGCCTGTGAGCCCACTGGTAATCAGTTCATTCGCATTTTGTCATGTCTGTTTCACTATGTATATTTTACTGACTCAGGGTCTTGAAAATTATCTGTATAAATTTCATTCTTACATCTGACTTGAGTACTAGAAGTGATGTACCATATTGCCTGATGTGAATTAATCTAGGGCATAGACTTAAATATACTGTATATGTATTACAAGAAATATTAATAAACTAATATCCTGTGGCTGGTTAAGGCATCTCTGTAGATCAAATTTAAGAGATGGGGTTCAGACAGAGACTAGGATGATATATTAATGAAACACTGGATTTATATGATGAAAACATTCCAAATGATAGAAATCATTTCTTAATAAGTTACATATTAAGTGTCATTTAACAAATACCTTGAAAAATCAATACTTTATGAAGCCTCAAACCAAGACATAGAATTACTTCTGTTTCCTTGGAGTGATCCTCTTGTTTGAAAATTCCAAATTAAGGGAATGCAAAATTAGTTTGTCTATACATTTTCTAAATATATCAGATCATTACTGGGTTTTTTTCCCCAGCACTTAACAGAACGCTGTTTGACTTGAAAACACACGTGTGACTTTTTCTGAACGTCCGTTAGTCTTCCCAATAGTTTACAATAAAATAAGCAGAAGAATTTTTTTTGAAAGCAGTTCATATCATTTTATCCACATTTGAACTTCCCTGAAGTCAGGGATGAAGTGAAGGATGAAGAGATATATGCATTGGCCTGGCAGGGTAATCAGTTTTTAGTGCTTCTCTATCTTTCTATAGGATGTGAATATATAAGTACTTTTGCTACATTACTGAATAAGGTAAGGTGGTATACAATCATCTTTCCTGCTAAAGGAACAATGTGTCTTACAATCATCCTTCCTTCTAAAGGAACAAGTCTCACCTTCTAAAATAATGACTGAAAGAAAGACTTTTTATATTTTACATACCTGAATAAACATATTGTTATGAAATACATACATGTTGTTGTATGTATAAATATACACCAATAGTAAAAAAAAAATATCAAGTTGACCCTCTGCCTTCATGAGTAATAAAAATTAAAAACAACAGTAACATTTTACAGGATTTGAGTCTGATATTTTGTGGCACTTTATTGATTATCAGCACTGTCCGTCATTACATATAACAGTAAGTGCTTTGGAAGAGAAAAACAAGAAAAAATGGAATAAGGCCTTCAAGACATCAGCTTCACGCTGATGGATCTGTCAATACCTCAGTTCACCATTCCTTTGCCTTTCTGAACTATGTTTATTTAAGCAGTCTTGAGTGTTTTTGCATATTGACTAAAGAAGCTGAAATTGATGGAAATGAGGTTATCCTTTAGTAAGCTGAGAATTTGGGTCCTTGATGTTCAACAATTGAAAAACCAGAAATGATGCCTTGCCAGAAGAAAGTAAATTAAGGAAGTAAAGTGAGAAAGCAAATTAGAGACAGGAAACATCATTTACACTGTAGGGTCAGTAATTTATAATTGTGGAGCAGTTTTGAAAGTTAGTTTTGTCAGTGATGCAAGTGAAGCCAGTTTTGACTGCAAAACAGATTGGTAGAGACCAGATGTCATTACTGTTTGACAGCTGTGACGTGACCTAGATGAAAAAGGTCCCAGGCCAGGATTCTTCGTGAGCAAATGTCCCCTTTACCAATGGCCATCTCTCCAAGCAGGGCAACAACTGAATGAGCGATGCACTGAGTTCCAAGATAACATCTTAGCAACCAGTTTTCAACTACCAACACCATAAACTGCATTTGCTGCTGAATCTATGTGCTTTTAAAGAACTTGTAAAAACTTTTAATTCTGGCCTCAGAGTTTTGACCTTATATATTAGCCCAGGGTGCTTGATCAACTTAGGGAATTAATAGTAGTTTTGTTCTCCACTATCCCTCATAGGAAGAAAAGTATCAGGCCTAACTTAAGTATAGTGTATTAGACTCCTTTGACTTTTGTGAATTATAATAATAGGGTTTTTAAAGGCACTTTTATTCTTTTCTGTTTTTTATTTGGAATCATGCAGAACCCAAGTTAAAGGAAAACATACCTCAAAGTGGGCAAATATCTCTGATGGTTTTGGGATTTTGTTTATTCTGTGGTGTTGGGACAGCAGGGTGGGAGAAATATGTTTAATAAATTTCAGTGCTATAAAAAATGAGACTTCTGTTCTTCATGTTATTACTCTAATATTATTAATATTCTAATGAGAATAGGTGCGACTAGTCATATAACACATATGGAATTTGAGATATAGTTTCCAAATAAGACTAAACAGCATTTCTAGACTCTAGGCTCTACTGTGGAACTAATATTGGTTGACTTGATGCTGTCATCTATATTTCCAGTGTTGAGAATAATTCCGAGCTTAATAAATACGTTTGGTTGAATGAATGAATATATCATGAAGTGGCATCTTTTGAAAATAACGACAGATTTGAATCTGAGCTTAAAGATTTTTAATTCATATTTCTGTATTTCTTCTCAGCTCCTTGCATAGGATTCAAGATTTACCTAAGAGCCTTATACTTTTCTTTTATTTTAACATCTTTATTGGAGTGTAATTGCTTTACAATGGTGTGTTAGTTTCTGCTTTATAACAAAGTGAATCAGCTATACATATACATATATCCCCATATCTCCTCCCTCTTGCGTCTCACTCCCACCCTCCTTATCCCAACCCTCTAGGTGGTCACAAAGCACCAAGCTGATCTCCCTGTGCTATGCAGCTGCTTCCCACTAGCTATCTATCTTCCATTTGGTAGTGTATATATGTCCATGCCGCTCTCTCACTTCGTCCCAGCTTACCCTTCCCCCAGCCCCCGTGTCCTCAAGTCCATTCTCTACGTCTGTGTCTTTATTCCTGTCCTGCCCCTAGGTTCTTCATAACCATTTTTTTATTTTTATTTTTTGTTTTTTTTTAGATTCCATATATATGTGTTAGCATATGGTATTTGTTTTTCTCTTTCTGACTTACTTCACTCTGTATGACAGACTCTAGGTCCATCCACCTCACAACAAATAGCTCAATTTTGGGTTTTTATGGCTGAGTAATATTCCATTGTATATATGTGCCACATCTTCTTATCCATTCATCTGTCGATGGACACTTAGGTTGCTTCCATGCCCTGGCTATTGTAAATAGAACTGCAATGATCATTGTGGTACATGACTCTTTTTGAATTATGGTTTTCTCAGGGTATATGCCCAGTACTGGGAATGTTGGGTCGTATGGTAGTTCTGTTTTTACTTTTTTAAGGAAGTTCCATACTGTTCTCCATAGTGGCTGTATCAATTTACATTCCCAGCAACAGTGCAAGAGGGTTCCCTTTTCTCCACACCCTCTCCAGCATTTATTGTTTGTAGATGTTTTGATGATGGCCATTCTGACTGGTGTGAGGTGATACCTTATTGTAGTTTTGATTAGCATTTCTCTAATGATTAGTGATGTTGAGCATTCTTTCACATGTTTGTTGGCAATCTGTATATCTTCTTTGGAGAAATGTCTATTTAGGTCTTCTGCCCATTTTTGGACTGGGTTGTTTGTTTTTTTGATATTGAGCTGCATGAGCTGCTTATAAATTTTGGAGATTAATCCTTTGTCAGTTGCTTCATTTGCAAATATTTTCTCCCATTCTGAGGGTTGTCTTTTTGCCTTGTTTCTTGTTTCCTTTGCTGTGCAAAAGCTTTTAAGTTTCATTAGGTCCCATTTGTTTATTTTTGTTTTTATTTCCATTTCTCTAGGAGGTGGGTCAAAAAGGATTCTTGCTGTGATTTATGTCATGGACTGTTCTGCCTATGTTTCCACTAAGAGTTTTATAGTATCATGCCTTACATTTAGGTCTTTAATCCATTTTGGGCTTATTTTTGTGTATGGTGTTAGGGAGTGTTCTAATTTCATTCTTTTACTTGTAGCTGTACAGTTTTCCCACCCCCACTTATTGAAGCGGCTGTCTTTTCTCCATTTCATATTCTTGCCTCCTTTATCAAAAATAAGTTGACCATATGTGCGTGGGTTTATCTCTGGGCTTTCTATCCTGTTCCATTGAGCAATATGTCTGTTTTTGTGCCAGTACCATACTGTCTCGATTACTGTAGCTTTGTAGTATAGTCAAGTCAGGGAGCCTGATTCCTCCAGCTCCGTTTTTCTTTCTCAAGAATGCTTTGGCTATTCAGGGTCTTTTGTGTTTCCATACAAATTGTGAAATTTTTTGTTCTAGTTCTGTAAAAAATGCCATTGGTAGTTTGATAAGGATTTCATTGAATCTGTAGATTGCTTTGGGTAGTATAGTCATTTTCACAATGTTGATTTTTCCAGTCTAAGAACATAGTATATCTCTCCATCTGTTTGTATCATCTTTAATTTCTTTCATCAGTGTCTTATAGTTTTCTGCATACAGGTCTTTTGTCTCCTTAGGTAGGTTTATTCCTAGGTATTTTATTCTGTTTGTTGCAATGGTAAATGGGAGTGTTTCCTTAATTTCTCTTTCCGATTTTTCATCATTAGTGTATAGGAATGCAAGAGATTTCTGTGCATTAATTTTGTATCCTGCTACTTTACCAAATTCATGGATTAGCTCTAGTAGTTTTCTGGTAGCATTGTTACGATTCTCTATGTATAGTATCATGTCATCTGAAAAAAGTGACAGCTTTACTTCTTCTTTTCCAGTTTGTGTTCCTTTTATTTCTTTTTCTTCTCTGAATGCTGGGGCTAAAACTTCCAAAACTATGGTGAATAATAGTGGTGAGAGTGGGCAACCTTGTCTTGTTCCTGATCTTAGTGGAAATGGTTTCAGTTTTTCACCATTGAGAGCGATGTTGGCTGTGGGTTTGTCATATATGGCCTTTATTATGTTGAGGTAAGTTCCCTCTATGCCTACTTTCTGGAGGGTTTTTATCATAAATGGATGTTGAATTTTGTCGAAAGCTTTCTCTGCATCTATTGAGATGATCATATGGTTTTTCTCCTTCAATTTGTTAATATGGTGTATCACATTGATTGATTTGCGTATACTGAAGAATCCTTGCATTCCTGGGATAAACCCCACTTGATCATGGTGTATGATCCTTTTAATGTGCTGTCGGATTCTGAATGCTAGTACTTTGTTGAGGATATTTGCATCTATGTTCATCAGTGATATTGGTCTGTAGTTTGCTTTCTTTGTGACATCTTTGTCTGGTTTTGGTAACAGGGTGATGGTGGCCTCATAGAATGAGTTTGGGAGTGTTCCTCCCTCTGCTATATTTTGGAAGAGTTTGAGAAGGATAGGTGTTAGCTCGTCTCTAAATGTTTGATAGAATTCACCTGTGAAGCCATCGGTCTCAAATTCAGTGCTTGTGATTGGTCTGTTTATATTTTCTATTTCTTCCTGATTCAGTCTTGGAAGGTTGTGCTTTTCTAAGAATTTGTCCATTTCTTCCAGGTTGTCCATTTTATTGGCCTATAGTTGCTTGTAGTAATCTCTTATGATCCTTTGTATTTTTGCAGTATCAGTTGTTACTTCTCCTTTTTCATTTCTAATTCTATTGATTTGAGTTTTCTCCCTTTTTTTCTTGATGAGTCTGGCTAATGGTTATCAATTTTGTTTATCTTCTCAAAGAACCAGCTTTTAGTTTTATTGATCTTTGCTGCTGTTTCCTTCAGTTCTTTTTCATTTATTTCTTATCTGATCTTCATGATTTCTTTCCTTCTGCTAACGCGGGGGTTTTTTTGTTCTTCTTTCTCTAATTGCTTTAGGTGTAAGGTTAGGTTGTTTATTTGAGGTGTTTCTTGTTTCTTGAGGTAGGATTGTATTGCTATAAACATCCCCCTTAGAACTGCTTTTGTTGCATCCCATAGGTTTTGGGTCATCTTGTTTTCATTGTCATTTGTTTTTAGGTATTTTTTGATTTCCTCTTTGATTTCTTCAGTGATCTCTTGGTTATTAAGTAGTGTATTGTTTAACACCTCCATGTGTTTGTATTTTTTACAGGTTTTTTCCTGTAATTGATATCTTGTCTCATAGCATTGTGGTCAGAAAAGATACGTGATATGATTTCAATTTTCTTAAATTTAGCAAGGTTTGATTTGTGACCCAAGATATGGTCTATCCTGGAGAACATTCCATGAACAATTGAGAAGAAAGTGTATTCTGTTATTTTTGGATGGAATGTCCTATAAATATCAATTAAGTCCATCTTGTTTAATGTGTCATTTAAAGCTTGTGTTTCCTTATTTCTTTTCATTTTGGATGATCTGTCCAGTGATGAAAGTGGGGTGTTAAAGTCCTCTACTATGATTGTGTTACTGTCAATTTCCCCTTTTATGGCTGTTAGTAGCATTTGCCTTATGTATTGAGGTGCTCCTATGTTGGGTGCCTAAATATTTACAATTGTTATATCTTCTTCTTGAATTGATCCCTTGATCATTATATAGTGTCCTTCTTTGTCTCTTGTAATAGTCTTTATTTTATTTTAAAGTCTATTTTGTCTGAAATGAGAATTGCTACTCCAGCGTTCTTTTAATTTCCATTTGCATGGAATAACTTTTTCCATCCCCTCACTTTCTGTCTGTATGTGTGCCTAGGTCTGAAGTGAGTCTCTTGTAACAGCGTATATACGGGTCTTGTTTTTCTATCCATTCAACCAGTCTATGTCTTTTGGTTGGAGCATTTAATCCATTTATATTTAAGGTAATTATATGTATATTCCTATGACCATTTTCTTAATTGTTTTGGGTTTGTTATTGTTGGTCTTTTCTTTCTCTTGTGTTTCCTGCCTAGAGAAGTTACTTTAGCATTTGTTGTAAAGGTGGTTTGGTGGTGCTTAATTCTCCTAGCTTTTGCTTGTCTCTAAAGGTTTTAATTTCTCTGTCAAATCTGATTGAGATCCTTGCTGTGTAGAGTAATCTTGGTTTTAGGTTTTTCCCTTTCATCACTTTAAATATGTCCTGCCACTCCCTTCTGGGTCGAAGAGTTTCTGCTGAAAGATCAGCTGTTAACCTTATGGGGATTCCCTTGTATGTCATTTGTTGTTTTTCCCTTGCTGCTTTTAATATTTTTTCTGTGTATTTAATTTTTGATAGTTTGATTAATAAGTGTCTTGGCATGTTTCACCTTGGATTTATCCTGTATGGGACTCTCTGTGCTTCCTGGACTTGAGTCACTATTTCCTTTCCCATATTAGGGAAGTTTTCAACTATGATCTCTTTAAATATTTTGTCAGTCCCTTTCTTTTTGTCTTCTTCTTTTGGGACCCCTATAATTCAACTATTGGTGCATTTAATGTTGTCCCAGAGGTCTCTGAAACTGTCCTCAATTCTTTATATTCCTTTTTCTTTATTCTGCTCTTCAGTAGTCATTTCCACTATTTTATCTAACAGGTCCCTTATCCGTTCTTCTGCCTCAGTTATTCTGCTATTGTTTCCTTCTAGAGAATTTTTAATTTCATTTATTGTGTTGTTCATCATTGTTTGTTTGCTCTTTAGTTCTTCTAGGTCCTTGTTAAACGTTTCTTGTATTTTCTCCATTCTATTTCCAAGATTTTGATCATCTTTACTATCACTCCTCTGAATTCTTTTTCAGGTAGACTGCCTATTTCCTCTTCATTTGTTTAGTCTGGTGGGTTTTTACCTTGCTCATTCATCTGCTGTGTGTTTCTGTGTCTTCTCATTTTGCTTAACTTACTGTGTTTGGGATCTCCTTTTCACAGGCTGCAGGTTCGTAATTCCCGTTGTTTTTGGTGTTTGCCCCCAGTGGCTATAGTTGGTTCAATGGGTTTTGTAGGCTTCCTGGTGCAGGGTACTAGTGCCTGTGTTCTGGTGGATGAGGCTGCATCTTGTCTCTCTGGTGGGTAGGACCACGTCTGGTGGTGTGTTTTGGGGTGTCTGTGACCTTATTATGATTTTAGGCAGCCTCTCTGCTAATGGGTGGGGTTGTGTTCCTGTCTTGCTAGTTGTTTGGCATAGGGTGTCCAGCACTGCAGCTTTCTGGTCATTGAGTGGAGCTGGGTCTTAGAATTGAGATGGAGATCTCTAGGAGAGCTTTCGCCATTTGATATTACGTGGAGCCAGGAGGTCTCTGGTGGACCGAAGTCCTGAACTTGGCTCTCCCTCCTCAGAGGCACAGGCGTGACATCTGGCCAGAGCACCAAGACCCTGTCAGCCACACGGCTCAGAAGAAAAGGCAGAAAAAAAGAAAGAAAGAAAGAAAAAAACAAAATAAAATAAAATAAAGTTATTAAAAATAAAAAAAATTAAAAAGTAATAAAAAAAAGAAAGAAAGAAGAGAGCAACGAAACCAAAAAACAAATCCACCAATGGTAACAAGTGCTAAAAACTATATTTAAAAAAAAGCCAAAAACAAACCAGAAAAAAAGGACAGGTAGAACCCTAGGACAAATGGTAAAAGCAAAGCTATACAGACCAAATCACACAAAGAAGCGTACACATACGCACTCACAAAAAGACAAAAAGGAAAAAAATATATATCGTTGCTCCCGAAGTCCACTGCCTCAATTTTGGGATGATTCGTTGTCTATTCAGGTATTCAACAGATGCAGATACATCAAGTTGATTGCGGAGATTTAATCCGCTGCTCCTGAGGCTGCTGGGAGAGATATCCCTTTCTCTTCTTTGTTTGCACAGCTCCCTGCGTTCAGCTTTGGATATGGACCCGCCTCTGCATGTAGGTCGCCTGAGGGCGTCTGTTCTTCACTCACACAGGACGGGGGTTAAAGGAGCAGCTGCTTCAGGGGCTCTGGCTCACTCAGGCCGGGGGGAGGGAGCGGTACGGAGGAGGCGGGGCGAGCCTGCGGCGTCAGAGGCGTCGTGACGTTGCAGCAGCGTGAGGCGCGTCGTGCGTTCTCCCGGGGAAGTTGTCCCTGGATCACGGGAGCCTGGCAGTGGCGTGCTGCACCGGCTCCCAGGAGGGGCAGTGTGGAGAGTGACCTGTGCTCGCACACAGGCTTCTTGGTGGCGGCAGCAGCAGCCTTAGCGTCTCATGCCCGTCTCTGGGGTCCGCGCTGATAGCCGCGGCTCGCGCCCGTCTCTGGAGCTCGTTTAGGCGGCGCTCTGAATCCCCTCTCCTCGCGCACCAGGAAACAAAGAGGCAAGAAAAAGTCTCTTGCCTCTTAGGCAGCTGCAGACTTTTCCCGGAATCCCTCCCGGCTAGCTGTGGTGCGCTAACCCCTTCAGGCTGTGTGCACGCAGCCAACCCCAGTCCTCTCCCTGCGATCCGACCGACCGAAGCCCGAGCCTCAGCTCCCAGCCCCGCCCGCCCCGGCGGGTGAGCAGACAAGCCTCTCGGGCTGGTGAGTGCTGCTCGGCACCGATCCTCTGTGCGGGAGTCTCTCCGCTTTGCCCTCCGCACCCCTGTGGCTGTGCTCTCCTCCGTGGCTCCGAAGCACCCCCCTCTGCCACCCGCAGTCTCCACCCATGAAGGGGCTCCTAGTGTGTGGAAACCTTTCCTCCTTCACAGCTCCCTCCCACTGGTGCAGGTCCCGTCCCTATTCTTTTGTCTCTGTTATTTCTTTTTTCTTTTGCCCTACCCAGGTACGTGGGAAGTTTCTTGCCTTTTGGGAAGTCTGAGGTCTTCTGCCAGCGTCAGTAGGTGTTCTGTAGGAGTTGTTCCACATGTAGATGTATTTCTGATGTATTTGTGGGGAGGAAGGTGATCTCCATGTCTTACTCTTCCGCCATCTTGAAGGTCGAGCCTTACACTTTTCAAATAAATTTTTCTAATGAAGTTCCTCTTGCTCTTGTCAGCTCTCAAGGCTACCACGGTGTAGTGGGAGGTGTAGTGCTGTGTTGGGAAGAGCACAGTTTTTGAGGGAGACAAAACTGGCTTCTGATCCCAGCTCAGCTATTTACCACCTGTGTTTTCAGGTAGTAAATAGCAGAGCTGGGATCAGTGATCCTCCCGGATGTTGAGTTTTGCCAGGTGTGAAAATGAGAATAATCATCTAAATCCTTAATTGAACAACCAGTCAATAGACCTAACATACTGCCTGGTTCATAGCAGGCACTCAAATTACTTAACTAGATGATTTATGAATCATTATTGTTATCCAACCAGGTTTGTTTGCCCAATATGCAGCAAGTCAAAATGCAGAGATGCCTAGGTTTGCAGCAAAGAGAGGGTTTATTCACAAGGCAGCCAAGTAAGGAAATGAGGAACAAGTCTCAGAACCACCTCCACAAAGGCAAGGGCTTGGGGGTATTTATGAGGAGAAGTAAAGAAGCAGGGTGGTCTAAGGCATGGGGAGCATGGGGAAAGGTGATTGGAAAAAGGTGCAGTAATTGTTGTTCCACACAGGTGTAACTCATCTATAGGCTTCTGTTCACTCAAAAATGAAGGCCCTTAGCAAGATCTGAGGGTGGAGTTTTCAGCTCTTTGATGTCAAAAGATCACCCAGTGTACACTCACGTGTGCCCAGTTCAAGGGTCAGTGGTCCTATCCAGTTTTAACCAGCTCAGCTCAGAGTAGACACAGCTGACTCCAAGTTCCTGGAAAATGGCTCAGGCAAACATCTTATTGTTTAGGCGAGGTGCTCTTGAAGGACATGCAAGTCTTTTGTAGACCTTGATTAATGAAGGCAGGTGAAATGGATTTGACTAATGATTACCCAACAGTTTCATTATTTTTGAAAGAGTAGCAAGTGAAAGGAAAATGGCTACAATGTTTTGAACATTTTTCACTTTCTTCTTGTTTTACCAGAGGACGACTTTTTTCATGAACTCCCAGAAACCTTTCCATCTGATCCACCTGAGCCTCTGCCACATTTCCTTATTGAGCCTGAAGAAGCTTATATTGTGAAGAATAAGCCTGTGAACCTGTATTGTAAAGCCAGCCCCGCCACCCAGATCTACTTCAAGTGCAATAGTGAATGGGTTCATCAGAAGGACCACATAGTAGATGAAAGAGTGGACGAAACCTCTGGTGAGTTTTCCATTGCATTTGGACTGCTGTTTAGGATTCACTTACTACTTTGCCATGTTGTCATATTGTTCTTTCAGTTATTGAAATTGAAAATAGAATTATTATCCTTTGGTAAAAAGTTTTAACTCAGTTTGGTTAAGATTTGGTGATCTCTTTCCATGCATTGCAAAGTAAAATGTGATGAATAAATCTTGACTTGATTCCTGTTAGACTGCATAGAATTAAGGCATGGTTCATGCTTAAGAAGATAAAGAATGAGAGTGAATAGACTGAATTATGGTAAATAAATACCCTAGTAAAAGATGCCCTTGAATTTCACTTGTGTGTCAAGTTTGGTGTCAGGTCCAAATATCCTGGGATTGAGGAACATGTTCAATTAAGGATAAATTGTAGATGTTTACATGACTGTCAAATGTTAATTTCCATGCATAGTTTCCCCTTATATATTTTTAAACAATTTTAAACACTGTAGATTCAAAATATTCTGTACCGTTAACTTACATCTAAAAATGAATCCTAATTACCTAATTCTTGGCTAAAGTTAAATCAAGAGTGATTGAGAATAGTGATATTGTGGGATCCACAAAGAGAAGTTGTGAGTGTAGACTCCATCTGGGTGGGTTTTCATCAGAGTATCTTTGCTTCTGGCATTGTTAAAACTCCTGACTTTATTGCTCTGTAAACATCATTCTTTTTTTTTTTAAGAAATTCACGTTCTTTTATTTATTTATTTATTTATTTATGACTGTGTTGAGTCTTCGTTTCTGTGCGAGGGCTTTCTCTAGTTGCGGCAAGTGGGGACCACTGTTCATCGCGGTGCACGGGCCTCTCACCGTCGCAGCCTCTCTTGTTGCGGAGCACAGGCTCCAGACGTGCAGGCTCAGTAATTGTGGCTCACGGGCCCAGTTGCTCCGTGGCATGTGGGATCTTCCCAGACCAGGGCTCGAACCCGTGTCCCCTGCATTGGCAGGCATATTCTCAACCACTGCGCCACCAGGGAAGCCCAGCATCATTCTTAATAGTAAAATACTAAAGGCAAAGAGGATGAAGTAGATCTTAATAAATGGTGGGATTTACACTGGCTATAAAGGAAACTTTCTTGATAGGAAATCTTTATTCCACAATGGGTAAGTTAAGATAGTTCTGGAAACCCCTAGAGTTATTTTAAACTTAAAAGATATATATCTTTCTATAGTGATTTAACAGTTTTTGGTCTCCAGTAGGGAGAATAACAATTTGAACTTTTACATCCCTTCTAGATCTGTGATTTTATATTGACATGTATTTTAAAAATTAAGACTTTATTGATCAATATGTCCAAGCTAAATAGTGACAAATATGATAAAAGTGAAAGCATTTAAATATCTTCATTTTCTTTCATAAATATCTCTACGTACCGAAATGGATACATGTTTTCAAAATTCAGTTGTAATTAATTCATATTTGTATCTAAATGTTGGTTAATGAGGGGCAAGGAGTGACCAGCATTTGAAGGAGATCTGCTTTCAGTGTCTCTAATAATAAAGAGCTATTAGGTGATGGAGCATACATAGAACAGACTGTGAGAGGCCTGAGAAGAGGCATCTTTTTAAAAAAAAGCATGCGAGACATATACTTATGTAACACAAATGGTCTTAGAAAATCAGGCGGCAGCTCTACATAATTGTCAATTTGTGAATCAATATGCTCACTGCATGCAAGCTGATGACTATAGAAATAACTGGGTATCCAACTGTATGGTGTCTTCCTTCAGGGAATTGGTCTATTACACCTCTTGGTCTAATTACTCAGTAAATAACTCCTCCAGATGTCTTCAAAATCTCATGAATTGAGTTTTATTTGTTTCAGCTCATTTATTTGTAATTCACAAAACTAAAATGAGAGTCATAAACATACTTAGGCTTGTCTTTACTAGATTAATGAAAAAGCTTTTATAGGAAGACTGTAAATAAAGACAAAACTGCTCTGATATGGAGCACCTCCAGCAGATTTATGCTATCTTGGTAATGTATGTGTGTGTGTGTGTGTGTATGTGTTTGTGTGTGTGTGTATTTTTATTTTCTTTTTAAAAGACATTTCCTCTCCATAAAGCATTATAATTTTTACTATTTCCACATAAAATTAATTACTATTGCATATACCAATGATTAAAAATACTTCTTAAAGCAACTATAAATGAAAATATATGGCATGTTTCAAATTCAGAAGGGAATAGATTAGAGCTAAGGAAAGATTTGTCAGCCCTAATACTTGCGTAGTATTCATATTTGGAGTGGGACACAACATACTTTTTTGTTGTCTTTTGTTTTGATCCAAAACTGTACAAGATAGTGAGCATCCAAGAGAATGATTATCTTTAGATTTAGGAAAAAGACAGAGATACCCACAGATACTAGTATTATTTGGTATTGTTCTTAACACACTAGCCAATGCAATTAGACAAGGCAAATAATTGAAAAACATAAAAATTATAAAGCAAGTTGAAAACTATCATTTGGACAAATATGATTTTGTAGGTCTGGAAAACTTATGCAGTTTCATAGGAAAAAATTGAAAAAACATTAAGAGAATATAGAAAACTGGCTGATAAAAGATATACATAACCCATCAACTTTTCTAAGTACAGTCGATTCAAATTATAATGGAATAAAATATACCATTTACAATAACAGTGTAAAAAATGTAGATAAAAGCTATCAAATTTGTAGAGTTTTAAAAGAATATAAAAATCTACTCAGAGATCAAAAAAAAATACAATGACTTGAATAAATGGAAAGACATATCTTGTTCTTAGATAGAAAGACAATATTTTTAAATATTTGCTATTTGTAAATGAATCCATAAAGTCACCAACATTGTATGAAAAATAATTTGTGAAAATAGCTGGAAGAATTCTGAAATAGTAGCATAATAAGGAAATATAAGCTTTTTATAAGTGTATTATAAGGCTAAAGAAGTTTGATTGTAGCAAAGAATAAGATACACAGATTAATGGACCAAAATCAAAACCAGGAAATAAAATGTAAGGCATTTTACAGCATGTTGAAGATGATTTTTAAACCCACAACGTAGGCAGTTGGAAAAGTAATAAATAAATAAAGCTTGAGTTCTAGATCATTCTTTAGAATAAAATAAATTCTAGATGTTAGGGCTTCACATCTTCATCATTATCATCATCACTGTCATCGTTGTCATTGGTAGTCATCACCATCGTCACTAGGAGAAAATTTTGGCAATTTGTTGGTTGTTTGGTTTCAATGATGATCAAAGCTTTTTTAATGAAGACAAAATCCAGAAGCTTTATAAGAAAACATTATTTTTTTAAAAAGCATTATTAAATTTAAATAAAGCAAGAAAACCACCAAAACCAAGGGACAGATATATACTAATCAAAGGGCTAATTTAATTAATATATTACTAGCTCTTAAAATATGTTTAAGAAAAAGATCTGCAACCCAGTATAAAAAATTGAGCAGAGTTTGGAAATGGAGATATAGGAAAAGAAATGTAAATGGTAAATACGCATCTAAGAAAATGTTGTCAAGATCAGAACAGTTCTTAGTATACAGTGTTGATGAAGGAGCGGGATAGGGGTATTTCATACTTCGTTGATGAGGTTGCAAATTTTTTTTTTTTTTTTTTTTTTTTTTAAATTAGGGTTACAAGAGTTCTTCATGATTTTGGTTGCTGTCATTCTGGGAAATTCAGTACACAGTCTTGTGTTTTTAAGTTATTATTCGGGGGTGGGTTTTTTTTGTTTGTTTGTTTGTTTGTTTTTTATTATTTATTTATTTATGGCTGTGTTGGGTCTTCGTTTCTGTGCGAGGGCTTTCTCTAGTTGCGGCAAGCGGGGGACAGTCTTCATCGCGGTGTGCGGGCCTCTCACTATCGCGGCCTCTCTTGTTGCGGAGCACAGGCTCCAGACGCGCAGGCTCAGTAGCTGTGGCTCACGGGCCTAGTTGCTCCACGGCATGTGGGATCTTCCCAGACCAGGGCTCGAACCCGTGTCCCCTGCATTGGCAGGCAGATTCTCAACCACTGCGCCACCAGGGAAGCCCCGAGGTTGCAAATTGATGTAATCTTTTTGAAAATCAATTTGAAAATACCTATCAATATTTAAATGTATACACTCTTTCACTCAGTAACTACAAGTTTAGGAACTGTCTAAAAATAAAATTCCTAATGAGCACAAAGACTTGTATGAAAGGTGGTCCATTGCACCCTTGTTGCAGTTAGCATATCAAGGGCTGTTCAACTCTAGGATGGAATACTGTGCTGCTTTGTAAAACAGTGAGGTTTCTCCATATGTGAAGCTGTAGAAAAGTCTCTCAGGTAAAATATGAAATGAAAACCGAAGTACAGAACATTGTGTGCAATATGTCCTTATTATGTAAAAAAGAGAATGCACATGTATTTGTCTATGCATTGGGTTTTTTTTGAGAAACATACAAGCAGTTGACAGCTCAGAATCTGGGGCAGTAAGAGACTTCTTTTATTGTTTGATTTTTGTTCAATCCTGTGAACGTTTTATTTTCTTGATAGATAATGAAATCTGAATTTTAAAAGCCCAAACTACTTTATTGTGTCTCTTTGCCTGTTATCATACATCTTCAATCTCTACAACTACCGGAAGTGGGGAGATTTGTAGGCCTCACATTAGAGCTCTTTGCTTTCCTGTGAGATCAGAACACCGTGAATGGAATTGAACTGCTCGGTTTGGGGGTTTTTTCCTCTGAAGTTAGATTCACCTGCAACTTTGGTGCTCAACTCTTTATTTAATACAGTCTGAGTATTGTTTTGTTATGGGCCTTAGTGATTCTTAATATCAAGAAATGTTAAGATACATTCTCTTGAAATATATTACAAATTAGAGAAATTTTCTTGGCATTTTAAAAATCAAGTTGGTTCTCAGATGATAAGACAGAGAGAAGTCATTGCAAACAAGTTTGTTTTTATAGGTCCCTCTACCTTAGAATAATGATATCTGGAAGCATGTGGCAATCAGGTACATTGCCTTGCAACTAAGAAAAATCAACTGCATTCAGTAAAATCTCCATCAGAAGTACGTTTTAATTAAAAAACTACAAAATAACAAAACAAAAAAGAACAAAAGTTTCTCTCCAATTCACAAAATTCTTCCTTTTAATATGCTCTCTTGCTCTGAAGTATTAAGTAAATGATTATTTATATTCACTGAGCAAAGCTATTCCATTGATCATAAAATATGCTGATTAAAGATCATTCATTACTGTTACTGTTTGCTTTTCCATCATTTAAATCACATTTGCATTTCTTGCAAACATGTAATATTAAGAAACAGAAAAGTGGAAAGCAGTATATATTAGGTGGTTTAGAAATTTTCAATGTTGAGAAGCTCTTGATTTGATAATATAGTAATAAGTACCCATGTTCCTTTAAGGATTCCAAAGAAATCTTGATCTACTCAAAATTTTATGGTTACATTTTTACGAAAAGCTCAGGCTTGGTTGCTTGCTTTCTATTTACTTGAAGCCTTTTCAACCCTTGTTTCCATGGTACCTAAGATTCACCATTGAAAAGTAAATATCTCCCCTCTGTGAAGAAGCAAGGGAGTTTAGAAAACCTCGATTGGCTTGAAATTTTACTAAACCCTAGGTTTTCCCTTTTCATCTTTTTTGCTCACAATAGCAGAATATTATCAATAGGACCAACACAACAACAACACAGAGAGTTCCAAGCTTTATACTGAATGTCATGTATTATGACATTTAGTCATCACAGCAATCTTACGAGATAATTTTGGGATTCTCCTTTTGCAAATGAGAAAACTAAGGCTCAGCAGAATAAAGAAACTAATTTGCCCCAGTTGCATAGCTAGGAGGTGGCAGAGTCAAGATGTGAACCCAGGGTTCTCTGATTCCAAAGCCTCTGCTCTTGGCCCTCTAGTCAGTGTCTCCCTAAATTCTGCCATAACTGAACACAGGACTAAATTAAGCTAAAAAAAGAGCTATGTAATACAATTATCCCTTTTCTCAGGAAAGAAAATCTGGTTCTAAATGTCAGCTAAACATTTATCTTTCATGCTATTCATCTCCCTTCTTGCCTTGTGTCAAGTTTTTCATATGTGACCCTTTGTGGTTCTTTAATAATTAAGATAGTGCTTATTAGGATTTGATTATTTTTATTTGTGAAGGTATTTAACATTTGGACAAATAGCAAAATTAGAAAGAATTTTAATTGGTGAGCAAAAGGTGAGCCTTAACAGAAAAAAAGAAATTGATGAAGAGAAGCTATACTTGGATACAAATTAAATTGCCTTTACTCAAGACAGAGCTTTTAAAAAATATATTGTGCTCACTCAGATCCCCATTTGTTACAAGAGTGGCACAGTTGAAATTCTTTGTCCTCCTATTATTTGTCTTCCTATTTTAGATACCTCTTTATTCCATTCCATCAGCAAAAACAGAAATCTCAGCTTTATCCCTTCTTCCAGTAGCCAAAGTGGTCATCAAATACTGCTAATTCCTTCTCAGAGTTCTCCCATAAAACATCCTTCTGTTTTTAATTCTTGCTGCTACTCCCCTAGTATAGGCCTTAATTATATACCTCTTAGAGTATTTAAATAGCCTCCTACACTTTCTTGGTGTCAGTCTTTCTCCTCAGCAATTAATTCTCCAGGTAGTTATAGGCCTAAAGAATAGGCCCGAGTGTTTTTATCATTCCATTTCTTAAAATATATGTCTTTCCTTTGTCCATGCAGTAAAGCATATCCTCCTTGGTCATATATTCAAAAGCTTCAGTACAGTCTGTTCTTAATCAAACTTTCTAGCTTTATTTTAATAGTTTCTCCCCCACCGCATGCTCTGTATACTAGGCCAGTTTGTTTGTTTTAACAACAGCTCCTGTTTATTTTTTTATTTTTATTTATTTATTTTATTTTTGGCTGTGTTGGGTCTTCGTTTCTGTGCGAGGGCTTTCTCTAGTTGCGGCAAGCGGGGGCCACTCTTCATTGCGGTGCGCGGGCCTCTCACTATCGCGGCCCCTCCCGTTGCGGGGCACAGGGTCCAGATGCGCAGGCTCAGTAGTTGTGGCTCACGGGCTCATTTGCTCCGCGGCATGTGGGATCTTCCCAGACCAGGGCTCGAACCCGTGTCCCCTGCATTGGCAGGCAGATTCTCAACCACTGCGCCAGCAGGGAAGCCCCCAGTTTGGTTTTTCCTCTTAAACTGTGTTCAGTGAACCACCAGTGTCTTATAAGTGCTATTTGGGAAAAAAAAAACAAAAAGGAAACAAACAAAAAGCTTTGCAGTCAAATAATTTCGGAAACACTGCAATAATTATATTCCCCTTTTGGAGAAAGTATAAAGTATATTTGCATGTAGAAGTCCCAGGAAAGCGCTGAAGTGGAAAAATATTTTTTAACCTCATATTGTTTGGTAGCTGAACTCTTTTTCTCAGAACCTCTGTTAAAATATCATGAGAACTTAATGTCACACCAGGACATGATTTAGAAAATGCTGCTTATACATTTTCAAAGGGAAATTATGTAAGATTTGTTTAAATTTTATTAAATGAATGCAAACACTCTACACTTTTGTGTCTTAGGATCCTGGAAGGTTTAAGCTGTGAGACTGTAACAGTCATTTAAACTCAATGAATTATTGGCCTGTCTCTCATTAAATTATATTAAAGTGAGCATTATCAGTTTTCTGTTATCATGACTTAATGGTGCTACTTTTGTCATATGGAACTTTAGGAACTAGGTCTGGTCATCTCCTGGCCTATTCCTAATTTTAGTTATTTGAAAGGGACAGTTATCACTTCTCCTTTCCCTAGTTCTCTCTCCTCTTCAGTCTAAACATTATGAGCTGAAGAGTAAGCTCCATGAATTCAGGGATTATGTCTATCTTTTTTGCTATTCTAGTTCCATGCTTAACTTGGTGTTGGGTTCTTAGTAGGTGCTCAATAAATGTGTGTTGTATGAAATAATGTTTCTTTATACCATACTTTGCTCCATCCTACTTCTGTTAAAATCCTACTCACTCTTAAAGAAGTATCTCAAAAGCAATATCATAGGTGAATCCTATAAAACCCCAAGTCATAGCATAAACATGTCCGCATTTCACTTATTTGTGCTTCCATTTTCATTATACTCATAAATGTGAAATGTATATTATACATAAGAAGTTATCAATATTCAGTCATTTTTGAGGTACAAAAATGGCAGTTTCTTGTAATTCAATATCATATGTTATTTATGATATATATAAAATCTCTGTCTCTTCAACAGATTGGAATGGTATGGTAGGGCCTGTGTTTTGTAAAGCTTTGTCTTTTGTAGTTTATAACATATGGCATTAAGCACAAGAGATGATGAATAAAAGTTTGTTTGTGAGATTGTAGCCATTCATCCTACTAAATTTGGGTAACTGAAATGTAGTGACACATACTAATGATGTTTTTATTTGGAATACTTTGTGAGTAGGTAATTTGAGAAATGCACAAACAAAGCATAATCTTCTATAAGAGTAGTTACTTTACACATTAAATACACACAATTTTCAGACCAATTGTTATTCTCCATGTAAAATAATTACTGTAAACTTAGTTCTCATTAATAGAGTTAATATTTTCAAAAGGAAGTTAGGTGGGCTTTGTTTAAATTTTAGTAAATGATGCATAAAATTTGGAAGCCCTATTTGAACTTTATTCCATATTTTGTTATGTAATTCAGTGGGAGTATTGCCTTTGCAAGAATAGAGCCTTATATTTGTAATATGTTTGTCTGCCAGTGAAGATAAATGATTCTGGAATATAAATCAATTATTTATTTGATTTCCTTCTCAAAGGTCCTTCTTTCAATACTAGAAACTAACAATTTTTCTTTTTGGTATGAGGCTAGCCCCAAAATAAAAATAGAAAACTGGCAAGGATCCATGTAGTACATTAAGGCTTTTCCACTGAGTCAATCAGGTAACTTGGCAAGAAAGTAGTTACCAGTTAGTGATAACAGAATATTAATTATCCCGAAATATATACTTTTTCATGTTCTTCATTTTTTAGTGTTCACAATTGATTTATCCTAATTTCACATCGACATTTTCTTTAAACACCTGGGTTCACATGGCCAACATAATCCCAGCTGCAACGACAAAAGTTGGTTGGATTGGAGTTCCAGAACTTGGATTTTAGTTGCTTTCATTCCATTCTAGCATGAAAATAGTCTTGGCTAGCTGAGTGATTTGGGCTCTCACTGTATATAAAGCTGGCTTTTGTTTCCATTCTTTTCCTAACTTACAAACAGAAGTGAGTACTTGAAAAATTTGGGGCTACACATTTGGATTCCTTTTGTTTCTAATATGTCATTGTCATGAAGTTTTTATTTTTGTGTGTTTTATAATTCCAATGTTTGCAAACATCAATATTATAGATTCTGTACGTACTGCAAAACACCCTGACTACACCATATTTACAGAACTATATAATTTTAATTTAGTTCTATCCCATGGGGAAGATTTTTAAGATTTGAATTACATACTGTATAGAAAAATGTAACACCATGTATTTTTTAATACATGATTGTATTAAACATGATTGTAGAGTAAGAACATGATTGTAAAGTAAAGGCAAGAACACATCACATCTTTCAATGTAGTTCTAGCTAGCTGTGTTTCATTAGAGGAAACAGAAATTTTCTAAAATTATATACAGCGAGAGTTTTTAATGTAATGAACACAAAGGAATTCTCCCCTGCCAGTTAAAACTTAGGGCAAGGTTACTTGTAATGCATTACTCCTTTTTCTTCCTACAGCTAAGATGAAAGCATTGATTAATACAGTGTAATCAAGAATATGCATATAAGTTGATATGTAAGTACATACATATGTATATCTGTGTGAGTGTGTTTGTGTGTGTGCCTTTCTAAATTTTGAGAAGAGAAGATCAAATGTTACCCACCCCTAGGCTCATACAGAGACTACAATAAGAAACAGGAGTCTAAGAACCATTCTTCACTAGATTACTTGCTACCCAAACAGGGCATTTCAGGAGCACAACTAGTGATTGTGTTGCTATAGCAATTTTGCCATGTGCCCAGCAATCATGCATATGCCCACTTCAAAGTGAGAATAGCACAAGTGTTAAAAGCCATAATGTCTTTTTAATCTAATGTTTGCCTAAAATGTGTAAGGGTTTTAAAGAGAGTTTCTTGTTCTTTATTTTCATGGGAAGGAACATACTTAACAGAGTTCCAGATTATAATATGAAATGGATTTATCATCTTATTTAAGGAAGTTTGAGAACAATTTCAGCTTAAAAAAGAGGGTTAGCTTCCTAAAGAGCATGGCTTTCTCTCCAAATTTAAATGTTCTTTTTTGGTGTCTGTGCCTATTATGCTAAATATGAATAAACCTGATTGATAATTATGCAATAACGACCCAGGTTGCTGTCCTTCTTATTTTGTGATGTCAGGGATTGTTACCCATTCTGTTTGAGGCTCTGTATCTATCACTAAATCTTCCTATTCAGTATTCTCCCAATACTTGGCTCAAAATTTTCTCTCTCCTCACCCCACGTTTTTGGGGCATCTTAAAAAATAGAACAGATAAATTTTTAGGTAAAAAAATGTTGCAATCAATGAATAATCTAACGCTGAAATTTGAGGGGTGAAGCCTTTACTTGCTCTGGATTCTTTAGTCTTCTCCCCCAAATATCATCAATCCAGAATCATCCCTTAGCTAGGGATTTTCAGAGCCCTCTTGGGGATGCCTGTTGAAATAACCAGTCTTGCCAATTCCTCTGAAAAGCACTATTTGGAGATACAAAACCAGCATATAAAACATGAGAACTACAGTTAGCAAAATATCAGGGTCTGGCAAAAAAGCAAGCACAGCATGTAGGAAGTATAATATCTAGCAATGAAAAACAATTCAAGTTAGGGAAGTCTTAGACTCATTCCTAATTTCATTGAGGGTTTAACCTGATTTTTAAAATCTGTTTTAGAAGAAATCTCCAAGAACATGAAAGCAAGAGCAACAAGGAAATATTAAGGCATTTGCTGTCAACCCTGGCTGCATTTGACAATCATCAGTGGGAGATTTTTAAAAATACATATGTCCTGGCCTCACCCCCAGAGAGAATGGTTTAATTGGGAACAGGGCATAGCTTTTTCTTTGTCTGCTTGTTTTAAGCTCACTAGTAATGCTAATGTACAACCAGGCTTGAAAACTGTTGAGACACTGTTTTGAAAATGCAGCATAGAGGAAGTACATAGACTTTCTATTCAAAAACCATGACCCAGATACTTTACTTGGTGCTGTAAGTAGACATAAAACTAAGACCTGATGCACTTAAGGAGATCACAGTCTAGAGAGGGCAAAATAGAGGTGGGAAAAGAGAGAGTGGAAAAGAGTATGTTTTACTGTTTGCTTGGGTTCTCCTTTCATGATGAGAATAAATTTGTGAACCCCCTTGATATTTCCATGGTATAGAGTTACATGGTAGAGAGCCCCTGCTTTCTTCAATATCCTTTCGCCTGTCTCTGCCTATTAAACTTCTCAGGCTGAGAGATAGCAGCCTCCTGACGGAAGAGGGGGGAACTCCAGGGCTTGAGTGAATTAAAATTTAGCTGGAAAAACCCAGGGGAATGTTCTGTACAAGGCAGTTCCAGGAATGGCAGGGAATGAATGGCATGCCTCTTTTTATAGCTACAGCCTTGATGATTCTAGACAATGATGCCCTCTGTCTGAAATGACGTGAGTGACCAAAAGGCTACCTCCCCACACCCATTCCATGGGGCATTTGTGAAACCAGAAAAACACCGCGTGGCAGACAGCTTTTCCTCACCTTTTTGCTCTGTCAGATTCTTGAGTCTACTCTTCGAATGTACAGGCAGAGAGTAAATGCCCTTAGTCACTGTATTAATTTCTGAGGGCTGCCACAATAAATTACTATGAAATTCGTAGCTTGAAACAACAGAAAGGTATTCTCTTACAGTTTTGGAGACTAGAAGTCTGAAATCCAGCGGAGTCACGCTCCTGGGGACTCTGGAGGAAACTCTGTTCCTTGTCTCTTCTCGCTTCTGGTGGGGGTCCCGGCATTCCTGGGCTTGTGGCCCCATCACTTCAATCTCTGCCTCCGTCTTCACATCACTTTCTCTTCTTTGTCTGTCTTATCTGTATGTCTCTTATAAAGACACTTATCACTGGATTTAGGGCCCACCTTGATAGTTCAAGATCTCAAAATCCTTAATTTAACTATATCTGCAAAACCCTTTTACCAAATAAGGTAACATTCACCTGTTCTGGGGATTCATATGTGAACATAATCTTGTTAGCCCACTATAGTCACCAAACATCTGTCAAGAAAAAGTCAATATGACAGTTCAAAAGGGCAACGAACCTTAACAGACACCACACCAAGGGGACAAATAGGTGGCAAGTAAACATATGAAAAGATACTCCACGTCATATGTCAGGGAAATGCAAAATGAAACAATGAAATACCACTACAAATCTATTCGAATGGCCCAAATTCAGAACACTGACGACACCAGTGCTGGCAAGAATGTGGGACAACAGGAACTCTCATTTATTTCTGGCTGGAAAGCAAAATGGTACAGCCACTTGGAAGGCAGTTTAGCGGTTTTTTACAAAACAAAACATACTCTTACCATATGACACAGGCATTGCACTCCTTGGTATTTACCCAAAGGAACTGAAAACTTATGTTCACACAAAAACATGGATGTTTATAGCAACTTTATTCATAATTGCCAAGACTTGGAAGCAACCAAGATGTCCTTCAGTAGGTGCATGGATAAATACGCTTTAGTCCATCCAGACAAGGGAATATTATTCAGTGCTAAAAAAAATAAAATAAGTTGTCATGTCATGGAAAGATAGAGAGGAATCTTAACTGCCTATTACTAAGTGAAAGAAATCAATCTGAAAAGGCTACATACTGTGTGATTTCAACTATTTGACATTTGGGTAAAGGGAAAACTGTGGAGACAGTAAAAAAAATCAGTGGTTGCCAGGGAAGGGGGAAGGATGAATGGTGGAGCACAAGAGGATTTTTAGGGCAGTGAAACTACTCTGTATCATACTTTATTGGTGGATATGTGTCATTACATATGTCCAAATCCACAGAACATACAATACCAAGAGTGAACCTTAATGTCAACTATGGACTTTGAGCGATGATGGGTCAATGTAGGCTTATCAATTGTAAAAAAAATGTACCACTCTGGTGGGAGATGTTGACAACAGGGAAGGCTATGCATGTGTGGGAGCAGGAGGTATATGGGAAATTTCTGTACCTGTCTCTCAATTTTGCTGGGAACCTAAAACTGCTCTAAAAAATAGTAGTAGTCTATTAAATACCAGGACCAGAAAAAGGCCATGATGGTGGAGGCATGAGTAGGGCTGCTGGGGGCTGAAAGAGAAGGCACTTACCTGGCTATTTCCCCTCGTTTAGTCAGTATTTCTAAGTTAACTATACATGTAGCAGGCAATGAAAGCATTTCCTCGTGTTCTTTACCAGCTTTCTGAAGCCTCACCCAATCTGTTGCGTTGTACTGTGGGCCAGATGCAGGGAAAGAGCTGCACAGCCAGGCTCTTGTATCGCTCACTTTTCTCATGCCATGGCATCCTTGCCAGCCTCTGTGCTCTAACAGTTGTCCTGTCTCATGGAAACGTAAAAATTCTCACAGCCACGTTTCTCATGAAAATTCTTGCCCCACAGAGTTGCCAAAACCAAATCGAAATAGCCAATACAACCAAAAGAGCTGCACTTGATAATTTCTTCTACACACACACACACACACACACACACACACACACACATGCACTTTTGCTTGGCCTAGCAACACAATGGGAATGTAAACACATTGTTAATGCAGTCGCTCTCAGTTGGCTTCCCAGATGGCTTAAGTTCAATAGATTTTTCCCCCTGATTTCCTCAGCTTCTCCTAGCAAGTGCTAAACAACCATTATGCCTTTTCCTGCACATTGAGATTCATCTGCAGCTACTAAACTGCCTCCAAAGTGCTTCAATTTTGCATGAGTGCTAAGCTGGGGACTGGGAGACATTACCCAGTGCTGAAGGCCCAGATCATTAGAAAGAGCATGTAAATCCTCTGAACCAGAAATAAAAAGTGCAGAGATTTCCTTTGTGAAATCCCAACTGCAGCTTTATGTAAAACATGAACCTTTGGCAAGATTTTAGGTGTTTCTTTTTACCTTCTCAATTGTAATTTTGCCTGACTTTGGCTTATGTGTTCTCATTTTTTAAACAGATATTTATTTCACAGTCAGAAGCATATGAAATAATAGCCATGTGCTGTCATTATTTCTCTTCTCAGGACACCGGAGCCCCCTTCACTTTTAACGGGGATGGAACTTCAAAGTATTGCTAAGGGATCACCCACATGATATATTTTTAAAACAAACCTGAAACCAGCTTTGAGGGGATGGGTGGAGATATATGAGATATGTGCAGGGGACATAAATCTGTATTATTTAAGTATAGATGTAGGAAGTGTACCGATACTGGATTATGGAGAGAGGTTGGGGTAGAATCAGAAGAGGATAGTGAAAATTATTAATGAGAAAGAGGTGGTTGTGTACTCACTTGTCAATAGATACATCCCTGCACATTATTACCTAAAAGTCTTGTTTGTGTTTTTCAAGGTGAGCGTCATTTTATCTGTACTTGATCTGTGTTTCCATGTCTGCTATCCTCCCAGCCTGCTTGTCAGACTGTCTCGCTGCAGATTAGAAGCGTGCATGTGGTCAGCTGGAGCAGTACCTGTGGGGGAGCGGGCCCAGGAGGGCTGGAATTCTGAGTGTCCTGCAGCTCTGCCTGCTGTGGGGCTGGGCCGGGGCCCTAAGCCCGCGGACGCGGAGTCGTGACAAAAGCTCTATGATGGGAAGGTTGACTCTGCATCCTCATTGAGTATTTCCTTTGCAGCAAAATTTTGAGAACAGTTATGAGAACATTTTACTTTTTTGTCTATAGTATATCCATTCAAGAGTAATGAACCAGGCTCCTTTTACATGATTGGTCTGTAATTATTTCTCTTTTTCCATATATGTATGTAATAACTCAGGCTATCTTTCTTTTAAGATTCTGAGAGTAAAAATATACATTTAAGATGAGATACAGCAGTTCACTATTTACCTCTAAACATATTTCCAAGGACATTTATTTATTTATTTTAATTAATTAATTAATTTTATTTCTGGCTGCGTTGGGTCTTCGTTGCTGTGCGCGGGCTTTCTCTAGTTGCGGCTAGCAGGGGCTACTCTTCGTTGTGGTGCGTGGGCTTCTCGTTGCGGTGGCTTCTCTTGTTGCGGAGCTCGGGCTCTAGGCCTGCGGGCTTCCGTAGTTGTGGCTCACGGGCTCAGTAGTTGTGGTGCCTGGGCTCAGTAGTTGTAGCTCACAGGCTCTAGAGCGCAGGCTCAGTAGTTGTGGCGACGGGCTTAGTTGCTCCCCGGCATGTGAGATCTTCCCGGACCAGGGCTCGAACCCGTGTCCCCTGCAGTGTCCACTGCCCCACCAGGGAAGTCCTCCAAGGACATTTATTAACCACTGATTTTTTCAACACTGCATATGCAAGTGGGATCTGACAGAAATGTGACTAAATGGGCTTGTAGGATAAGAAGTAAATGCATTCCAACTTGGAAGTAAAAAGAAAATACTAGATGAATGATATGCATATAAATATACATAGTATTATTTGGTGCATATGTATACTGCTTATATAACATAGCCACTTTATGCTGAAACCAAGTTTTGTTTGTCAATATGTTGTATCTATCCTTCAGACTGAATAGTCCTATCCATTAATTTCATTTTACTAAAAACCTGGCTAATCATGCAAATGTCATCTTTATTAGTGTATCATCACAAAATATTAATTATTGTGATTCCACACCTTATGACACTGAACTGCACATATTAAATAGCTAGCTTTCCGGTTCTCCCATAGAGATTGTTTATCCACTAGGGTATGTATCCTTTGAAGGGAATACATTTATAAAAGAAAGGAAAAGAACAAAACTTTACCTGGAGATATGAACAGACACATGATTGAAGCTGTTTGTTCAGTTGGCAGTATTATACAGTTACATAAATATCTCAGGAAATCGGAGCTCGTGGTGGGAAACAATCATTTTTCCTTCTTTATTTTTCTTTGTGGTGCTAGTGCAGAATGGACGTGAAGACGTTACAAGTTACACACGACATTCAGAATCAGGCATCACTCTTACATTATCTCAAGTTTTAGTTTTCCTATCTCTTGTGAAAACATCAAAATAAGATGTTGGACTGTAAAGAAAATTATAATAGTAACTAAACATTATAACCTAGATTTTCACATCAATTTCTTCAACATTTATTTTAGAAATAGTATTTTGAAACACTGTAAGCACACTATTTGAAAATATTTTTCTTACATAATAAGCCAATTATACTGTTTTATAGCATTTGGGGCATAATATTAAAATCACACATTCAGATATTTGAAAACTCAATTATATTGTAGAAGGCCATCTAATATTTATGTCGTATTCTCTCCTTCCTGGGCCCACAGGAATATTACAAGTCCCACTTCCTTGCTGTGCAGCTTGGCCAAGCGATTACTTCTAGCCCATGGGCTATAAGTGAGCTATGTTGAACTTCAGAGCCAAGCCTTTTAAGAGCAGGTGTGAGCTCTCTGTGCTCTCTTCTCCTTGCTTGGAGACCCTGGTAGCCATGGTTGAGAAGATGTAGGTTGAAGATAGACGTAGCCTGAATTACTAAGAAAGCTCACACAAAATAGCTGCCCTGAAGACTTCTGTGATGGAAACATAGACTTTAATTTTGTAAAGCTCTGAAATGAAGGGCATTGTGTAGTACACAGCATGGCATAAACTATTTTAGCTTCTGAAATCACATTAGTTAGGCTAGTTAGTATCGTATTAAGGGCTTACTCTGCTAAGAGTTTTACATATATCACCTCATTTAATCCTTAAAATAACCCATTGAGTTAGGAATTTTAATTCCTATTTTCTAGTTGAGGAAAGTGCTATTTAGTGAGGTAGAGGAATTTTCCCAAGGTCATACATCTAGTCATTTGAGGAACTAGAATTTGAACGAAGTCCTTCTCCAAAGATCATACTCTCGATTAAGTTTGCCAAGGATGAATTAAACATAAGGTTTTACTGGCAAATAATGTAGCAGTATTGTCTTCTGGAATTCTACCTAAAGCCTTATGTTTATCAAAAACTAAGTATATGTAACTTAGAATCAGCAGAAGGTCAAAGAGACATTCTCTGCATTTAAAAAAAGGAAAAAAGTTTAAGTGCATTATACTTATTTGCATTATTTTATTAAACCATCTTTCCCTTTGGAATAATAAAAGAAAGATTTGAGGCAGGGATCTCAGAATATATAAAAATATTTTGGAAATATCAGAACAAATAGTTATTTCTCAGTCTCTCTATAAAGTTAAAATTGAAAATTGTCTCAGCAGGAGTTCAGTACATACTCCTGGCTTGAAAATATGAAATGCTAATATTTTTCATCTCTACTTAGAATTTCACAAGTTAAATTTTTTCCTTCTTGTAAATTGAGTCATTCTCGCATACTAGAATTCTTTTTTAAAAGGATAAGAAAAAAGGATCTTCTCACTGATACTTGATCCGTTTTCACTCAGCTTTTACTGGAGGCCCAACAATTTTGGAGGCTCTAAAAAGCATTACAGTAACTCCACTTTTTGTTCCCTGTTCTTAGTGCAAATACCAAACATGTTCAAAATTTAAATCAGAGCTGTGTTTGATTATGTCTTTCTGGCTAGAATAGGAGGTACAACTGCCATCATGACTGAAAGTTCCTTTCCGCTAAAGTCTAAGGGAACACAATCACATATCTTTTAAATAAGTATATCATAGTGTACTGGGGGAAATATTCTTTCATTAATTCAACAAATATTTATTGTATGCCTACAATATGTACCAGGTATTATTCTAGGCCACAGCAACATCAGGTAACACACAAAAATTTCTACCCTGATGGAGCTCACATCCTAGTTGGAAAGTGAAGAAAGACTCTAGAAAACGTGATTGTGTTTATCAATTTTAAGTCTTCTCTAAACGATGGAAGTTTGCTTATTCTGCCCCAAATTAGTCAGAACTACCCTAGTTAGTTATTTCTGTTCAGTTGCTTAGCGTCCCTGCCTCACCTGGGTACTGGGATTGGGATGTAAGAAATTCCTGATGGGTGAGCTGTGCAAGCTTCTTCGTTCCTGAAATCAGTAGACTCTTCACTCATTCCATCAGGGTAGCTTTACTTTATCTGTGCTCTAATGTTGTAGGCGCCTAGGGGGTGAGTAAAGTCCTGGGTGATTTGGCTGAAGGACAGGAAACTTAAAGGCAAATCACTAGAACTTATTCCTGCTGTTCAGATTTCATTTCTAAATATCGTAGCCACACCTGCATTGCCCTGGACAGTTCACATCCCCACCCAGACTGAACTCTCCCAACTCTGTTGAAAATTTCCCAAACCAGCCATGTCTTTCTCATCTGGGTATGTGATTAATACAATTTCCATTCAGGGTGTTCTTCCCCCCTTCCCCTCCCTTAAAACTATGTTAGTACCTCCAATGGTAATTTTGTTAACAGAATGTAGTTTTATTTTCAATTACTATTTTATAGGATATTTAAAAGGAATTTTATAGATTTCAAGAACTTTTGTAGCTGTTATTTCATTTCTTTCCTCACAAACCAATGGAATGAACAAATTCTTAACTTTATTTTACAAGTTGGGAAACCATGGCTTGATGGATTTAAGACTTTCTAGAAGTCAGATAGTATATACAAAGCAAGAATTTATTCTCTTATCTAAATAAATCACTGGGTTGCTGTGTATTAGACAAGTATTTGTCTAGTCCCTCAGTTGTCATAATAATTGTCTGGATGATTTGAATTTTTTTAAAAAATGAGCATTTATAGTTTGACTTAAAAATTTTTTTAAAGAATATGAAATGTATTGCTTTTAAGATAAACAAGTAGCTGTCCCCAATATCCTACATATGAACTGTTGTAAGTGGCAGTCACTCCAGAGGTGATGGCTCTTAATGCTTGTTTCTAAATCATTTGGGATAAGAAAAAAAAATAAAAGCCTGACAGTATGAGTAATTATTATTCTGAATATATGTACCTGATTTTTATTGTCAGACTGTTTTCAGAGGGTCACCAAGAATATTGCTCTTAACACTTATGATTAATGACTTGTTGTAAGATCATTGATCTGAAAAGAAATTTGTAATGATAATTAAAATTAAAATTAGTAAAATTCAATTCAAGTAAATTAGATTAGTTTTGTTTACTAGTAAAGTCATATTAATCTTCCTAAGGCATATGTCATTTTTAAAAATGTCATTTCACCACTGTACAATTTTCACAGGCTCCCTTCTCCACAATACAGTCTTCTTTAACTTGCATACAAGGCTCTCCAGGAATCTCTCTTCTAATTCCATGGTCTTCTTTACTTAATTCTTGTAAACTACTCTGCACGGTGGTCACCATGCTTTTTCATCTCTGCCCTTTGGCTTCTTGCTGTTCTCTTCTCCTCAAGTGTCTTTGATTCCTCTCTAAATTTTTAAACCCAAACCATGCTTTGGCTTAAAACTCAAATATTCCATTCCCCAGGTTTCCCGTGATCTCTCCTTCTAAAGAAATTTCTCTATAGCTTTCTTTATGGGGTTTTCAGAATTTTCCAAACAATGGATTACTTTTATTCAATAGATCAACATCTGGTGAATGCTAAACAAAACCACATTGAAAGCTATGATGAAATGGGTTCTGTGTTTATGTTGACTGTAGGGTTCTATGGTTTAATAAATTTGGGGGGAATGGTGGCAATCCGAATTAAACCTACTTCTTTATGGCAGAACTTCTGACCAATGCCTTCAGTATACTAATGGGCACTCTGAGTTTCTAAGAGAAAGTTGTATTAAGCAGAAATCCCCAAACTTATTTGAGCAAAAACCACTTTTTTAAGACACAGTTTAAGGAATATTGGTGTAGTGAAAGGAATAGGAACACTGGATTCAGACAAATGTGGATCTAAATCCTGATTTCAGTAGTTATTAACTGTGTGAACAATTGTTTAAATTCTGACCTCCACGTCTTAACCTGTATTAGAGGTGTAACAATATTAATCCCAAGGATTATTATGCAGATTAACTGAGACCCATGGTAGATGTTCAATAAATACTAGTTACCTTTACTGTTCTGAGCTACAATTAAATTTACCTGTAGCTTGGATTTAACACTACTTTGTATTATAGCTATAACAAACAAATCATTCATTCATTTAACATACGTTAACTAGACAAATATTTGTGCCAATTACTATACTGTTGGATATACAGTGCATATGACAGAGCCCCTTTACTCAGTAAGCTACTATTTTTATCTCTAGTATCAGACAGTAAACTTCTGAAAAAGGGATCCATAAGCATTTCATCTCTATGCCCACCTTGGAAACTACTATGCCTGAAACAGTTGCTCAAGAACAAGCTCCACAATAGAATGTAACCCATAGGAGGATAGAATCCTTATCTATCTTCTTTACCACTGTGTCCTCAGTACATAGAAGAGTGCGTGGCACATAGTAGAGTCTCAACAAATACCTACTGAATGAATGACTGGACAAAAGTAATAGTAAGGTCTATAATTCATAAGTCCACAGTTAACTAATCTACAATAACATGTTATTATTCCCCACCCTTATTGACAGGAATCTTTTTTTTAAATTTTGTTAAAATTACTTCTATTGAAATTACTAACAAATTACATGAAATAGGGACAGAAAGGAATGCATGTAGTTAGATTTAAATAATGATTAAGAATTATACTTTTAAAGAAAAATGTTGGAATATACATTCAAATATATATAATGTTTGATGTTTTAGGAAAAATATTTAGATGAATAATATGTTTGCTTTCTCAGTGGAATGTGCTTTGTGTCCTTCCAAACTGAACACATTGCCATCATCATATTTTCACAGAATAGCTTCTTTATATTCTAAAGAACATTGACATATGAGAAGAGATTAATTACAGAAAGCATTTTAGTTCCCATTTTGGTCTCAGAAAGGCTTCTTGGAACAGAGATTCAATAGGTTTTTCATCACCAAAGTCAAGAATTGGAATTACATGATGGGCCAAAGCTGGTAAGATTAATTTCTGTCAACTAATTCATACAACTCTTTAAGTAAGAGAAAATATTTCGTATACCCACCACTCCAATTATCCTTCATACTTACAGCCCTAGGTTTGATGGGGTTAGAAAGTCAAATCAAAAGTAGGAGCACTGTTTCTCCTGTAACATCTAGAACCTGACATTCCTAAAAAGAAAAGGGAAAAACAGTGTCAGCATTGTCAGGGTAAGTATCATTTGTCACTCTATTTTAATATCATCTTGCAATTAAATTTTCAAGTTTCAGGGGGGAAGACTGCATTTATCTATGGTTGTCATACAGCTTTCTAGAAGCACTAGATGTCTCCCCACTCCAGATACATAATCCAATGAATAATTTTTTCTCAGCTCTAGACAAAACAAAAATATAACAAAACAAAACACAAATCCCCATTGGACACAGAATGCCAAACCAGAACCAAGTGACTAGAAACTATCACATAAAAGGTAATCAAGTCAATGGCCTAGGTATGAAATGCTTCCAAGCAAATCTCTTGAACCACTAAGTCCCAGCCATGTTATTCCTTGACTTTTTGGTAAATTCATCTTGATCACAAAGATAGTAAATGTAACTTTAACAAAATTATACTCATAATAAATCAAATACACTGGTAAGTTGCAATTCCCAATTACAGAAAGTAATTTTAGTTAATTAGATGGACTGTTTATATATTAAATATTATATTAAAAATTCAAGGAAAACATTTCAGAGAGAAGTTGGTAAATTATGCGTTTACAGTGTCTTCTTTTCCTGATGTACTTTAAAGATTGTCAGATGACTTTATGTAACATAAAACAATGTCTTAATTATAAAGTTCTACCTTTTGAGTTTTCATATTTTGATTATCTTAGTAAGAGTTATAAGTTGCTAAAATAACAATCAGTTTTTTTTATGGTATGACATCCTTTTAAACAATGATAGCATTTTGTGTGGTTAAATTTATATTAAGACATCTTGAGCTGCTATGTTTCATATTTTAGATATTAGTGAAAACTAATAGGGTTAAGCTCTGGAAAAAAACATGAAAAAGAGACCACACTAATTCAATAAAATGTTGTAATCTATTCCAGAACATCCTTCCCTGCAGCTTTGTGCATTTCCCACCAATCTGTGTACTAACTTTGAATATACCGTAATGAGATTTGGTAGAGTCACGTCTGCAGCTCTTCTCCCAATAGAGAGAGTGCTGGAAGAAATAGAATTGCCAGCTCTGCACAACATGGTGTCTCAAAACTTCCCTTTGCGTATGAAAGATAAAGTAATTGGGAGGAATGAGAAATGCAACTCAGGCACACATAACACCTAAGTCTAACATGAGGTGAGGATGCTTTTTCGTGAAACATACATGGGGTATTAGAAGATGCAGATTTGATGAGCATATTTTAAAAATCTTTAAGATAATGCATGATTTTTGAGTATCACCTAATAAACATGATAAATGAATAGCACAAGGCTGGATGTGATATTTTATACATCTTTACATTTCTGGAACAACATAATTTTTGACATTAGTGGACTTTTAATATTTGTTGACAGCACTGCAGATTACATTTCTGGGGGAATGTGGATATTGTTTTAAATAATTATGCAACAGGATTAATCATGGATTTTTTTTTTTTTTTATAAGGATTTTCTTTTTTTAATTAATTAATTTATTTATTTTTGTCTGTATTGGGTCTTCGGTTCGTGCGAGGGCTTTCTCCAGTTGCGGCAAGCGGGGGCCACTCTTCATCGCGGTGCGGGGACCGCTCTTCATCGCGGTGCGCGGGCCTTTCTCCATCGCGGCCCCTCCCGTCGCGGGGCACAGGCTCCAGACGCGCAGGCTCAGCAATTGTGGCTCACGGGCCCAGCTGCTCCGTGGCATGTGGGATCTTCCCAGACCAGGGCTCGAACCCGTGTCCCCTGCATTAGCAGGCAGATTCTCAACCACTGCGCCACCAGGGAAGCCCAATCATGGATTTTTGATCACATTATAATAATCTCTAGAAAAACACTATTTGTGGTGCTTGACTATTATGAAGTTAAATTTATGCTAAAGATAAGGAATAGATGTCAATTACCAGATTTTATTGCCAAATTCACATATAGCCTCACAAAGATCCAATCAGAAGGTGGCATTTGCATCTGAATTTCTAAAATCATGTGAAACTCCCTATTAACAAGTACATGTTCATGCTCATTATAAGACTTCTTGGTAAAGTATGCTAATTACTTTGCTGCACTCTGGCTCCCAAACCACAGCGATTCCTATTATAAAAGCAAATCACTGCAAACTTCAAACAGCATGCATCCTTGAGATGCCGCTATTAAAGGAAGAACAGTGATGGGAAATCTTTGACGTTATCAGACAGGATGGAAAATACACATTTGTATTTGAGTAAATCCTGTAGACCGAATCATTTCCCCCCACCCTTAAATAACCTGAAACCAATTTCAAGTTCCCAAATGCTCTTCAAAGCAACCTGCTTGGAAGTAATGCTGGTGGCATTTCAAATTTCAAGGCAGGTTGCTTTTTCCATCTCAAGACTTCAAGCAGGTTGGAAATTGCACTTTCAAAGAAAAAGGATATTACCTACTTTTAGCCAAACCACTAGCCTCTGGTTTGATGAACAAAATGTCATAGGTAACGAACTTACCTATGGTAATGAAAAGATGATATGTAACTGAGTAACTCAGAGTCTGAATAATGCAGCTAATTCTAGAGAATTCTAAAATGTAAGTGTTTAGATAACTTCATGCTCCAGTTTTTTCTTGTTCTGGTGTTGTTGACTACACGTTGGAGTGTAAACTTTGGGTATGTGGTGGGTCCAGTATACAGAGCTGTAATTAATCCATCTCCTCCTGGATGGGGCATCTGTGAAGTTGAAGACAAAAATCGGTGTGTGCTTGACTCCTGTGCCCATGGGGAGCCTGGGCCACACAATTCAGAACATTCGTATGATGAATAATCCCTGTAGCAGGCGGGTCTGTGGCTTCTTGAAAGGATTTAGATTTGTGCTCAGTAGAAACATCCATGAGTCTCTTAGGGCAAAAGGACACAGTGGCCCTCATGAAGTTCTCCTAGCATTTAATTAGGTTTCCTGTAATTGCTTTAAGTAAAAGGTGGGGTGGGGGGAATGAAACCTGAAGTTATCACCTTGGGACACAAAATATTTGTATGCGGTTTTACTATCCTGAGCCCATTTGTTGCTGCTCTACTTTTTGGAAAGAACCATTATAGTTCTAAGGAAATACTGCAGGTTTATCCGCCCTTTGGTGACTGCAGCAACCTTTAGAGGAAGAGTTTCATTTCCAGTAACTGACTTTCTGCATGTACAGAGAAGGTATAAACAAGTAAAACAGACAAAAGTTTTAAAAACCAGAGAGTGGAGTAAAAAGAAAGGAGGCAGGAGAGGAGGGAAGGCTCTGCCCCATCTTTGCACAGATTTCTAGATATCAGAAAAATGAGAAAAATTACAATGAGACAGGAAAATGAAAAGCCCAAGCAAGTACCAGGAAAGAGGAAAGAAATTAGTGTTATTTGTTATTAAGTTGGTTTTTTACTGTGGAGACTTGTTTTATTGGTTGGACATTGGCTAAAATAATATAGTAATCTTTTCATTGAAGGGTGAGGGATTGGGATATGCCAGTTACTTGAAAATTCTTTTCAAACTTATCACTCTATAAACATAAAAACGTTACTAATTTCCAAAATGTTAAAATAATATTAAATATACTTAATTAACTTTTGTAAATAGAGTCGCCCCATCAGGATTTTGCCGTGCCTTGGGCTTATCAAACCCACTTTCCTGGGCTTCATTCCAGTTCAGGGACTCACGAGTGGACCTAAGGACTTAGTTGTTTCTGTGACTCAACTCCCATCAGCTTGTGATAGGAAGAATTGTTTATCCCCCAATGGGTCAGCACCTACTATTGTTGGGTGGTTGTTAATTTCCCTGAGTGCTTTTACCCATATGAACATGTCCTAGATTTTAGGGTAAGTACTGGAATACCCTTTTTTAGGCTCTCCAGATGACACCTCTTTCATGTTACCTATACCAAGAAGTCATGATCAAACATTTTAAAATATCATAACTTTTAGGAACTAGTTAAACTTTGTATCTTGTACATATCATTATATCATATATATCGTATATATATTTATATCTGTATATTTTTTAATTCTCATCTGATTATGTCATCTTTTTGGTTAAAACACTTGGTTCTCAGAAAGACATCCCAGATCCTAAACATGGTGTACAACAGTGGTTCTCAAACTGTAGCATGCATCAGAATTCCTGGAGGGCTCGTTAAAATATTGCTGGGCCGAACTCTCCATTTTTCTTGTTCACTGAGTCTGGAGTGGGGCCCAGGAATCTGCATTTTTTTTTTTTTTTTTAGCTTTTTTTTTTTTTTTTTAAAGATTTATTTATTGATTGATTCATTACTATGTTGGGTCTTTGTTTCTGTGCCAGGGCTTCCTGTAGTTGCGGCAAGCGGGGGCTACTCTTCATCGCGGTGCGTGGGCCTCTCACTATTGTGGCCTCTTTTGTTGCGGAGCACAGGCTCCAGACGCGCAGGCTCAGCAGTTGTGGCTCACGGGCCTAGTTGCTCCGCGGCACGCGGGATCCTCCCAGACCAGGGCGCGAACCCGTGTCCCCTGCATTAGCAGGCAGATTCTCAACCACTGCGCCACCAGGGAAGCCCCAGGAATCTGCATTTTCAACAAGTTCCCAAGTGATGCTGATAAAGCTGTTTTGTGGGCCATAACTTTGAGAACTGCGGGTTTACAAGAATGTATGTAAAGTGGTCCCTTTCTTGTCTCTAGTTTCATCTCATGCTAGTATTCTCTGTGTCCAGTGCTCAGTTGTCTTCTCCTGGGTTCTCAGTCTCCTCCTTCCCTTTCCTACTTCTTCCCATGTGCCCTGTCCCTCTCCCCATAGGATTTAATCAACCTAACTCATGTTGGAGACTTTTATGTATCCTCCTCACAAAAATAAAAGTTCGGGCTTCCCTGGTGGCGCAGTGGTTGAGAATCTGCCTGCTAATGCACGGGACACGGGTTCGAGCCCTGGTCTGGGAAGATCCCACATGCTGCGGAGCAGCTAGGCCTGTGAGCCACAACTACTGAGCCTGCGCGTCTGGAGCCTGTGCTCTGCAACAAGAGAGGCCGCAATAGTGAGAGGCCCGCGCACCGCGATGAAGAGTGGCCCCCACTTGCCGCAACTAGAGAAAGCCCTTGCACAGAAACGAAGACCCAACACAGCAAAAATAAATAAATAAATAAATTTATTTTAAAAAATAAAAAAAAATAAAAAATAAAAGTTCATTGAGGGCAATGACTATTTGACTCATCAGAGTTTCACAGGTACCTAGTGCAATATGTTATACATGATTGATACTCAGTAGATATTTGGTGAATGAATGAATGAATAAACAGTACAGAGTAATACATTGAACTTCTCTTACTGTGCTCATACTCGACCCAGAGCAAATTCTCCTACCCCCTAAATGGTGCCCCTGCCAGTTCTCTCAGTAGACACTCCATGCTGGAAGTATGTGCAAGAGAACTGGCAGTTGCCCACATATATTGTTCAGATAATCCTTCTTGCTCGTGCAAAGAGGCATATTGCAGGATGAATACCCCTAAAATGATAATCCCAGATTCTTAGTTCAATTTTTGTTATTTTAGGATTACATAATACTGTGAAATAAATTCCAATTATTTGAGCATTTTAACTAGAAGCCACTTTATTTTTAACAGGATTTTGGTTACATTGTTATCATAGAGACACACTTGGGCTTTCAAAATATTACTCATGAAAACCTTAAAGTCATACATTCTTTGGATAGAACAGCAGAGGTTTGTTAACTAAGGCTAGTATTTCTTTTAAGAAAAACAATGGGCCTTAATAATAAACAAAGCTGTTTAAAATGACTTAGTTTTAAAAAATTACCACATATTTATAAAGTACTAGGTCATGTAATAAAAACTGATACACATATTTGTGCATATAAATATATATATTGATGATTTATATACTTACGATTATAGTTTTAGGTCATTCTCTCTCATTTCATGTAAAGAATTAGGTAGACTTAGTTATTGTAAAGCTGTGTACAGCATATGGGTATCTTACCCACAATCTGTATAATTGAGATAGAATCCTTAGAAGATGTTAAATTCAAGTTACTGTTTCAATACACAGAGGAAGATACCTTGGTAGAGGGTGAATGTTACGCTATAACGGGAAAGGTGTAATTCTGTGGAGTGATAGACCAACTCCACTTTCATTATCTGGTGAATCCAGAAGATTTGAAATAGCAAATAAGAGAATGAAAAAGGTGTGGATCAAGTAACTGTATCCAGAGGAAATCAGAGGAGATAAGAGGCAGTATCTAGGATGTTGGTCTATGGCATCAAGAAGGATCACTGGAGGAAAAATATATGTATGGTGTTTTGTATTTTGTTAGTACAAGTCTTCTCCTGACTTAAATCTTCCTTTGCCTTGGCAGGTCTCATTGTCCGGGAAGTAAGCATTGAGATTTCACGCCAGCAAGTGGAAGAACTCTTTGGGCCTGAAGATTACTGGTGCCAGTGTGTAGCCTGGAGCTCGGCGGGTACCACCAAGAGCCGGAAGGCCTACGTGCGCATTGCATGTGAGTCATCGCGCAGGGACACTGTGGATTCCAGAAGCTGATGGAAAACGGGAAAATTTAGACCATAACTGCTCTAGTGTCAAAGAACCCTGGTTAAAAATTGCTCCCAGATTTCTGAATTTGAGCTACACTTTCCCTTTAAGTCACCAGAATATCATTTTATTTTGTTTCAAGCACTGAGTAATTTTCCTTTATGGGTGTGCAAGAATTCGTGCTACTTTCAAAAGATTGAATTTTCTTTTTTAATCTGGTAGTAATTAGGCTACGGGAAAACCAACTGTATTCCTTTAATGAGTTTATTCTGCCAATTTGTTAGGACAGTGTTGACTAGTTTTGCTATTAGAAATAGAAATTACCCAGACAAAGTTTCTCTGTTTATTTTAGAACTGTTCTAGTGCATCAGAATACACCACTGTTTTCCAAACCGTGTTAATTTCTAGAGTATTTTTGTTGAGGGAGAGGTTAAAAGGTGCCTCACACAAAAAAAAGTGTTCCATAATCAATAAATGTGGGAAATACCTTTTTTTTGGACAAAGTTAAAGAGGTTTCTTCATTGCAAAACTTTCCAGATTCCTTAATATGCTAATGTGATATTATCCCCAAGGAGGAGACGTAGTCTGCAGCTCTTTCTGCAGACCCTTTTCTCAACGAGTACTATTCACACCTTGAGCGGCATGAATGCTGCTTTAATCTGTCTTTAGGTTCCATACTGAGAAATTTTCTCAAGTATGAGACCACTGAAACCCATGTTAATTTTTATTATCTGAATTCCTTTGCATGTCTGTATTTTACTAAATTTCAATTTGCGTTGATGTCAATGTCACTTACCTGTAATATGTCACTAAGTCCCAACAATTTTGGCTCTGATGCTTCCCCCAATTCTGTTCTCGCCTCTTCCTTCCCTTCTGCTTGATCTAGATCCCAACCGTTGCAAACACTTCCCGGTTAGTCTCCATGACTCAAGTCTTTTCCCTTTTCTAATCCTTCCTCCATATTACCACAAATGCAAGATTTCAGAAGATTCCTAAAACTCAGGTCTCATCTCAGCTCACCTCCATCTCTGCTAAATTTTTACAGTGGCTCGTGAGATAAAGTCAAAATTTCTAACAATGGTATATATCACTGTATGAGTTTGCTACGGCTGCCATAACAAAATTCCACCGACTGGTGGCTTAAACAACAGAAATTTATTTTCTCACAGTTCTGGAAGCTAGAATTCCAAGATCAAGGTGCTGGAAGTATTGGCTTCTTCTGAGGCCTCTCTCCTTGGCTTGTACATGGTCATCTTCTCCATGTCTTCATACTGTCTTCCTTCTATAACTGTCCATATCCAAATCTCTCTTCTCATAAGGATGCCAGTCATATTGTTTAAGGCTACCAGTATGGCCTTAATGGCCTCATTTTAACTTAATCACCTCTTTAAAAGACATATCTCCAAATAAAGTCACGTTCTGAGGTACTGAGGGCTAGGATTTCAACATGTGAATTTTGGCGGGGGGTACACATTTCAGCCCATGACAGCCATATTTCATTGTTTACATAAGGTAACCTAAATTTCCAGCTCTGACCACAAAGAATGTCTCCAATCGAGTCACACTAGATTAGAAATACTTCCATTTCTATACTTTCTAGCTATTGTTCATACTGAAGGGCTTCACCTTTCTCTTACTTCATTATTTGTAAAAACTCATTTATTCAACAAATATTTAGTAAGCATTTACTCTGTTCTTGGGACAATTGTAGGTATTGGGTATGGAGCCAGAATCAAAACATGTAATGATCCCTGCCCTCAGGAGGCTTATGTCTGGTGAGCAAGGGCACACTCTGTATGAAATAAATAATCAGAGACAGAGCAGATGGTAAGTGTTATGAAGAAAGATAAGTGGGAAAAGGGGGTATGTTGTGCTGGGGAGGGTGGTCTGGGAAGGCCTCCAGAAGAAGTTGACAGTTGAAGAAACCTGAAGGAAGGGAGAGAGGAAGTCAGGCAGAGGGGACAGCAAGTGGCATAAGTACAGACGCCCTGAGGCAGGTATGTGCTGGCGGGTACCAAGAAGATCGAATTAGCCAGAGTGGCTGGAAGAGAGTGAGCGAGAGTAGACCCCTAGGTGAGCTGAGAAAGGTACGGACAGGAGGGCAGTGTGGAGATGGCCTAGGCCCTGTGGGTGTAACATCTTTGGTCCTCAGTATGAAATGAGAACTTTGGAATGTTTTCAGCAGAGGAATTCATGCCACGACTTCCATTTTAGCAGAACACCTGACTGCTGTGTTGAGACTAGACCATGAGAAGCAAGAGTAGAAGCAGGGAGACCAGTTACGAGACTGTGGATGTGGGCGATGTTAGGATGCATGGATTAGAAGCTGTGGAGTAGTGAGACCTGGATTCTAGATATATTTAAAGGCAGAGGTAGTAGCTTTTCTTTGAGAGGTTAGATGTGGGATGTGAGAGAAAGAAAGGAGAGAATGATTCAAAAGGCCTGAGCTTGTTGAAGGATTTCTTTCAGTTGTCCTTAGTGAAGTCATTCCTGCCTCATCAGTCTCCAGAATGATAGGTGTTCCTTTCTCAAACCTTTCAGAGCAGTTCGTCCATCCTCTTAATACAGGCTTGTCTCCTTTGAATTATATTCACTTGTCGTCATGTCTGTGTTTCATGCCAGCGAGTTCTCTGAGATCAGTTTTGCTTAATTCAGGTTTGCTTAACTGTATATCTTCAGTGCTTAGCACAACGCCTAGAACATCAAAGATGTTTAATAAATTTTGTTGAATGAAAACCATTATAAAGACTTGCTCTATATTAATCATTCCTCTCTGAGCATGTCTAAAGGGATTTTTCTCTTTGTCTTCTGTGGATTCTCCATGAAATAGACTCTGAGATGGAGACATGCACGCGGGCAACGTATTAGCGAGGGCTCTCTGGAAAAATATCCGTGGAGGAATTAGAAATGGGCAGAGGGAGAAATTGAACTGCCGTACAGGTACAACAAAAGATGACCCCATAGGGACCTCTGGAGCTAGGACGACCCTTCAGAGTTGCCCCACCTTGAGGCACAGGAGGTGAGCAGACCTTTCTCCCCAACATTGACTAGTCAATGCATGTGGGCCCATCCTTTTCTCCTCACCCTCACCAACTTGTATGACCTAGGTCAAGTCAGCTCTTCTCAACTGAGGGCAAGTCCAGGAGGGAGAGGCTGGGAGCCTCCACCTTCAACACTCCCAACAGGTGGGATCAGTCCTGAAAACGTATGTAATCCACTACAGTTGTCTACCACGAATCTTGAAGATTTTATGTTATTAGTTTTATTTTGTGTTTTATGTTATGAAAGTATCTTGAACATACTTTCAAACATTTTAAAAAGAAACAAGAAACGTATTGTTTTGGTCAGATAATTAAATGAATTCAAAATTACCTTCTAGTTATAATCAAAAGAGGCACAATGATATAAAACTATATCTTGCATTGCTATGTGGTCATTAATATCAAGTGTAATGAATATTTAAAGTTGCCAATCTACACTCTATACTAAATTGGCTTGCCTAAAAGCTGAAGTTTAAGGGCTTCAGAGTTACAAATGATGGCTCTTGTGTGGTGCCAATTTTATATATGTATACATAAATAATATATAGTATTTAATAAAATAGCATATATAATATTATCTTTATATAACCCTATTCCCCACATTAAAAATTAAAAACATATAAGAACCTCATCTTTCTTTGCAACGTATTACATAAACTTTGCTATTTACTTCACAGCTTTTATACCTAGTTTGACATTTTCAAATAATAAGATAAACTCTTCTTCCAGTAAGACATTAATTTGCCCATAGTACCTTTTCGTCTTCATGTATTAAGACTGAAGAGAAGTTTGCTTGTACTTCCATAAGTAACTGAACGCATATGTGTGTGGCCAAGGAACAACATCCAATATATAAAGATTTACTCATATAGATTTACATCATGATGAAAAAAAAAGTTAAATTTCACATTCTGTCTGTCTGGGCTGATCCCTACCAAGTGAGTCCTTGTTAATGTCGCAGGAAGGTTGAAGATTTTCTGGTTTGCTCTGTTTCAAGCGAGCTGTGGTGCTTTGCCCAGTAATATCTGACCGATGGCTGTCACATCAACTGCAATTAAAGTTTAAATTTTTCTCAGGTAAAGGTAACCATGACGCTAAAGTTAAATAAGTGCAATTAACCTCTCACCTAATTCGATCTATACTCATTATGTGTTCTGTGGAGGGGCCCATAGTCCTTTCATGAAAAAGCTCTATTTTCAGAAGTTTATAAAGCAGAAATGAATATTAGCTATTCACTCATTTAAGTTTTCTTATATTTTATACATTCAAACTACATAAAATACGAAAATAAGTTTGTGAGACAATCGGGGCAGAGGGAAAACAGGAAATGGGAAAAAGTTAGGATTCGGCCAGGTATGAGCTGAGAACATGATATGCCTGCTCTAGAACCGAACACATTTAGCAGAGGGCAGTGTCAGGTGTCCTTAGTGGGTGCTGCAGCTTCCATTGCAGAGAGAGGAGTTCCTTCTGAGGGGACTCAAGTGGACACTATAATGACTGTCCAAAGTAGAACCCTTATGGTGACGCAGCCGCCAGTTTCATTGGGTTGTTTCTTCCAATGTCCCTTGTTATAGGCCAATGGGAGAATTCTGAGTGTTAAGGTAGGAAAACGAAATTCAGGCAGAATGTCAGCAAACACTGTCTTTCTTCAGGAAATGTCTTGGCTGCTATTGCTGATGTTGGTTGTGATTGTTGATGTTGTTCATGGTTGCTTTTGTCAGGGGATGGTGGGTATGATGTGAAAAGAGTAGCAGAGTGGAGTAGTTAGAGCACACGTTTGGGGCCAGGTTGACTTACTTATTCAAACCCTGGTTCCATCACTTACTAGTGTGACCTTCATCAAGCGACTTAACCCCTCTGAGACTTAGTTCCATCAACCATGAAATGAAAATGATAGGGTTAGTTTAAGATTAAACTAGAATAAACTTGTAAAGCATATGGCATAGTGCCAGACACAAAGCAAATGCTCAGTGTATGATAATAATGTTCATAACAACGGAGATAATGATTCATACAACTTTATTTGTGCATTTTGAAACTTACCAATACTAAGTTAACTTTAAAAACTAAAAAGTTTTTCCTTCTTTCACCATTTCCTGTACCAGGCCTGGGCCGTCAGTCCTAGAGGTTGAAGTTCTCTGCCGATTCAAGTATAATTAGACTGTAATTTTGTCCCTAAGCCTGAGGTTAGAGGAGCCCTGTAATACGGTCACCCTTCTCCTCAATTCAGTAGTTACAATGGATTTATGTGCACGGACAGTCCATCCTCCTGGGAATGTCAGGGTAGTTCCTGAGGAGTTTCTCTTTCTTATGTGTGCAAAGGCCACTGACTATGGATTGGAATAGGATAGTTTCTGGGAGGAATTAAGGAGGATCAGAGTGGCCCTCTCCGCCCTCCTCTCATAGCTCCCTCATCCTTTTCCCTGAGATCAGAGCCACCTTGTGAGCCATGGGTAGGTTTGGACCAAGCCATGTTTACATCTGTGAGTCTGTAGTGTCTAGCATGCTGTCCAGAACAACAGTGTCCGAGGAAATATAATGCCAGCCGCACGTCATTTCAACTTTTCTAGTAGCCACTCTTAAAAAAGTAAAAAGAAAGAGGCAGAATTAATTTTAATAATACGTTACTTAGTCTACTGTATTTAAACTATCATTTCAATAAAATAGCCAATGTAACATTCTTTTCTCATATTAATCTTTGAGATCTGGTGTGTTTACACTACAGTGCTTCTCAGTTGAGACTAGCCACATGTCAACTGCTGCATAGCCACGTTTGGCTCGTATTGGACAGATGGGCGATAGAATAATAATAATAGATACACTGTTTCAATCACTTTTTCACCTCACATAGTTACCGTGTGTGTGTGTGTGTGTGTGTGTGTGTGTGTGGTGAAAACACTTAGGCTCTACTCTCTTAGCAAATTTTATGCAATACAGTATGATTAACTATAATAACCATGCTGTACAAAAATATCCCCAGAACTTATTCATCTTGTACCTGAAAGTTGGTACCCTTTGACCAACACTTACATGAATTAGCTCATTCAGTACTTGCAACAATTCTGTGTGACAGGTGTTATTATCCTCATTTTACAAATGAGGAAATGGAGGACAAAGGGAGATGAAAAAGCTGCCTGAGTTCAAAGCTCATATATGGAGAAGTAGGTCAGACAAGCAAAGGAGTCCATGCTTTTAACCAACACACTGGATACAAAGAAGAGAGGAGGTGACCATGATTTTGTGTCAGGTGGCAGTTCACAAAAATATCTTATTTTCCACATGCGTAATGACATAGGCTATTATTTACAATGCAGAAGTGAAAGAAGGCCTTGGGTTCCTGCCTGTCTCCTGTTGCTTGGTCTGCTCCAACTATACCAGTTTGTTTTTAGCAATGTTTAATACGCTCATTCCAGATACAGGCTATTGGCAATAACTCTTCCCTCCCACCTGAAACATTCTTCCCCAGTTCTACCAGTGGCTCACCTCCTTCTTTCATTCAGATTTCTGCTGAGACATCAGCTCTTTAGAGGGATTAACCCTGACCAATTTACCTAACACCCGCTGTCGCCAACTCTGTCACTCTTCTAACCCCAAGCCTGCTTTATTTTTCTTGAGAGCATTTCTCTTCATCATTATTCATGATCTTTTAGGCTGACTAGCTCCACCACTGGAATATAAGCTTCACTAGAGCAGGCACTTTATTTTCTTCATCATTATATCCCCAGTGCCTAAAAACAGTGCCTTAGATGTGGCTGGTGCTAAAGTAACTGAAGACGTAAGTAAATGGAATGAAACCGAATTAAATTGTAAGCATATGATAAGGCAAAGTGATGCTGCTATTTCATGCTAATGATTTGTTGTTTCAGTAAAAATGTTTTATCACCCAAGGAATTTGAGGACATCAGATAGACTGAACTGATTGCCTCTGTGCTCCCCCCACTTCAAATTCCCATTACACTTTTGTCTTATTTATTTTCTCCATAGCACTTATCAACTTCGAACCTACTATATACTTATTTATTACGTTCATGACTAGTGGTCTATTTTCCCCAGCCCCTTAGAAAGTAAGATCCACATGAGCAAAGATTTTTGTTTGGTTTGTTCACTCATGAATTCAGAATGCCTACAATGATGCCTGACACTGTGTAGGAACTCAATAAATATCTGAAAGGAATGAATGAACTAATATTTCTATAGTAGGGGTGGTAGTATCTCCAGTTAAATATATATGTGATCTTGTCAATTATTGTGTTAGTTTGTATATACAGAAGTCATTATTTGTGGCCTTGTATGTTACTTTTCCATTTCCTACCTGTCTACTCTACTTGGCATAATCAAAATTAAAAATACAGTTTAACCAAATAATGCAGGTGTTCTGCATTAACCAGGTGTTCTGAAAGACTTAGGTTATACCATGACAGGATCTGGCAGCCTAACACCAATGTCTTGGTAGAGCTCAGCAAGCTTGCCACCACACCAGAATAAATGGCCTGTTTACTAACGTGCACTTCTGAGCTGTGGTTTGATCCCCTGTATGACCATTTAAGTCCCCAGTAAACCCACTGTAAGTTACAGAGGCCGGTTTTTTAATTAGATGAGATTAATTGCACAATTTAGACATTTTTAGATAATAAGACAAAAATTTTAACAATAAATGTCTCCTTGTGTCATATAAATCTCAACCGTTATATTAATTAGTCCATCATGTGGTTCCTATTTCAAAATTAAAAACCATAACACATACCTGATTGCATCAGTCTGTATTTTTCCAAACTTATTTGCTTTTGTGTTTAGACAGAAGTTCTCAAGATTCATGGAGGCTCCACAAAACCCTAGGCATTTATAGCTCATATTTGTTCTGAGAGGTAGACATCTAATTGATAAAATACTGTCTCATAAGTTATAGTTTGGGAAAAATCATCCATCTATGTGCTATAGGAAGGGCTGGTAACCCACTGGACTAAAATATGTCATTAAAGTAATGTTTTATGCTGTATGAAATGGGAAGTTTATGGCTAAACTGCTTATTTGCAAAAAAGCTTGTCTGCAATCGTGTTCTTTTTTTGTACTCTGAGAAAAGAGCCTTAACTTTTTGATATATCGGGTTCCTCATCCATAAAGTTGGCATGTTTCTTATTATTTACCCCTAAGACATACCTTAAAAAATATTGTGATGACATATAGTCATTTTTTTTTCTGAAAATAAAGATGCAGTGTGAATAGAAGGGTAGCTTATATGGGTTTTTTTTTTTTCTTCCTCTTCTCTGTAATGGATGTCTTTGGAGTTCTAGCTGTAAAATATTTATTTTTTTTAAAAACCCTTTAGCAAAACTATCTGAATACAATATATTCGTCCTATAAATGCCCCAAAGCCAAGAAATAAAGAAGAATGGCTGAAATTGTACTTCCCTTTGCAGGGACTTTGCTTACTCAGAATTTCTGTTTAAATGACCCGGTGCAGTAAGGGATAGCCATGCCTTGGCAAAACTAAAGACACTGCCAGATAATCTTTCTGCTGATTTGCTCAGATTATTCTAACCTCTGTCCCTGCCTATAACTATGATATTATGAAAGTGTTTGTGGTAAATTCATAAGATTGGTCAAAAACATTAGTTTTTTAAAAAGTAAAAAGAGGTTGCAAAACAATAACAGGAACAAAATAAAAATCTTTCATCTTCATTCTTTTGTCTTTAAAAAACCCTGTGTCCTAGTAACCAACATTTATGGCATGCTTACTGTATGCCTAATTCTATAAGCCCCTTGTGCATGTTAATTTTTCTGATGCCTCCAACAGTCCTTTGGGTAGGATCTGTTATTATCCTTATTTTGCAAATAACGAAACAGAAGCATGGAAACGAAATATTAGATAACTTACCCTAGTCACTTGTTTAGGAAATGGTAAATCTGAGTTTTAAACTTTTCTTTTTACAGTCCAATTCATTGTACAGGTTTGCAGAAATGTGATAGTTCACTTTGCAATCTAACCATAGAGGAAACTTCATGTTTATGCTGATTGGTTCGTGGGTTTTTGTTTTGTTTTGTTTTATCTTTTGCAATATTTGAGAAGAAAAAGCAAGTTAAAAAGAAAACTCCTTCCAACATTTTTTATATACTGTGTCCCTTCCTTTTAAAAACCACATTAGGAGTTGCTGAATATAACATTTTTTTCATGATTTTTTTTTTTTAATTCCAGCAAAGATACTCTATTCCTGGAAAAGAAAACCATGGCAAACTTTTTAGGGTTCTATAGCATTGTCAGGACTTTTTCACTTTTAATAAATGCTCAAAGCTCAGAAGTCTAATCTAGTTTTCCCAAAATATGCTATCCTGGTTGGTTCATGGCAGTTATTTCCTGTTAACAGCCAGATTTGGTGATTTAAGCATAAGTTATACTCTACTATGACAACATAATTATCCCCTTTTATCATTATTGAAAGAAAGGCACACTTTTTCCCTCTAAGAACACAAGTATTGTTACTATATGTGACCATAGAATTATTTTATTTGCTAGAGGGACACTTTGAAAGTACAATGAAACAGAATTTTAAAAACTAAAAAATGTTTTTACTACCTTTGTTCATTGAGCATGAAAAGAATTAATTGATTACTACTTTCTGTCAAATATGGGGTCTGTGGCCCACCAAGTCTGCATTCCTATATGGCAGCATAGAGCTGAGTAGCAAGTAAAAAGTTAAGTGAATTGGTTTTGTACCCATGTCTCTATTAAAATTTGGAAAACCTAAGACAGCCCAGGTTGGTGCTATGTTTTAAGAAAAAAATAATTCTTGTGCCTAACTTTCTTTCATTTAAGTTACCTGCCTGTCCCCTAGACACATATGAAATTTCAGTGTCTGTGTTAGACAATGTCAGCCATCAACCTGCACAAAAGTAAGTACTGACACTGGGGAAACACCAACAGAGACTCACTGTCTTAAGAGCCACAGTGTAGAAGCAGGTCTTCTTGGTTCTCACGGCCTCCCAGGCCCCTCTCTCCCTCTGCCTACAGAGTCTAGCACAGTGCCGTGCATATCATGGGTATTCCATAAATAATCAGTCAATCAATTGGTAGTTCTCAGATTTTAGTGCTGTGTGTAAAACACACCTGGGGGCCAATAAAAACTGTGGATTCCTGGAGCCAAATCTGATTATGAAATCTGCATTTTTTTCAAGCACAGCATGGTAATCCCTAAGTTTTTCTTTGTGACACATCACTTTCAATCATTAGTCTTCCACGCTCGTAATTACTTTGTCTCACTTGTTTATGATTATTTTGACTAACAATGATAATGCCTAATGTTTGTATAGCATACTAAAATTCACTAATACTGGGGGGGAAATGGTGTGGGGATTACTATCTTTTGAGTGCGTATTATATTTAGGGCATGATGCTAGAGTTTTATAGGTGCTTCTTGCTATAAAACCCTGTAAAATAGTTACTATTATCATACTCATTTCTTAGCTGAAGAAACTAAAGTAAGAAGAGGTTAAGCAGTGTGCTCAAGGTCACACAGCTAGTCAAGGGGTAAAGTCAGAACCGGAACCCAAGTTTGTCCATGCTGAAGATCTTGCTCTTGGCTGCAATGTTATCTTGCTTTGCAGGAGCTTTCAGACCTCTTTCACAGTGACCTATACTAAAAAATATGTTTATATCATGATCCACTAAATAAACGTATACCCATCTCTTCATACCTACAAATACACAGAGGTGTGTGTGTGTATGTACATATAAACACACATAATAATACTATGTATGATCACTTGACATTTTCTATTTATTCCATTTCATATTTTTAATGCTGGTTTTTAATCCCCTAAATTGAATTCATAATCCTCTAAGGGGTCATGACACACAGTTTGAAAAACTCAACAATAAACCTTAAATTCCATAAGAATAGTAAGGAATATTAGATCCTATAGTTTATAGACCAAATGGCCCAAGTGTGTAAGCGAATGACATGTTGAAATTTACTCAGATGAGTAATCATCTTTCATGCCAGAACTCTCTAATAGTAATAGAAATAGTTGTAATGATTTATTACATGTGTTTTGTGCTTCATAATCTTCCAAAACCTTTTCAGATTCAATATCTCTTTTAATATTCACAAAACTCTATGAGATCTAATATTCACAAAACCCTATCAGATCTAAAACAAAAAGCAACCAACCTTAATAAGGTAATACTATGTCATTTATATCTTATTACTCAATGGAATTTAAGGACTTTAATTTCCATTAGAATAATCTTTTGAAGTATACGCATCCACGAACTCTTAACTTCATAATATCAGTTTATCACATTGTCAAGATTTTGTCTTTTAAAAAATATTTTATTCTAATAACTCTTTCTGCATAATGAAGTAGCATTGCTAAGGGGATAAACATTTTTAACAAATGTAAGTTATTTTTTTTTTAACTTGGAGTGAGAACCTGTTTATTTTCTTTTTCAAAGACAATAGTATCAGCAACCTGCCTGCTTAGACACCATAGGGAGATTTTTGCTGATAGTTTCTCCTGGTTTCCTTCCCGAATCAGCAGGGCTCACAGGGGCTTGGTAGTATGACCTGTTATAGTCAAAGCTCCCACCTTTCCAGCCTCAACTTTCCCATTGTAGGCCACTTTCACCCTTTTCAGATGGTGTTAGGCAAAGATGTTTGAGGGAGGTCACTGCGGAGGAGACTTGATTTTGGGCCCCTTTCATAAATATGCGCTTTGGTGTGACAGGCTTTCTTGCATGCTATTTTGGGTAGGCATTTCCTTCCCATCTCTCCATGGAGAGAGAAAATTAGTTTTGTCAAAGTAATTCTCGGGCTTCCCTGGTGGCGCAGTGGTTAAGAATCTGCCTGCCATTGCAGGGGACACGGGTTCGAGCCCTGGTCTGGGAAGATCCCACATGCCACGGAGCAACTAAGCCCGTGAGCCACAACTACTGAGCCTGCGCGTATGGAGCCTGTGCTCCGCAACAAGAGAGGCCGCGACAGTGAGAGGCCTGCGCACTGCGATGAAGAGTAGCCCCCGCTCGCCGCAACTGGAGAAAGCCCTCGCACAGAAATGAAGACCCAACATAGCCAAAAATAAATAAATTAATTAATTAAAAAAAAATAATAATAATTCTCAATGCATTCATAATCATCAAAGCTTTAATATTCATCTGCTTTTGTGATGTATATTATATTGCTCCCTTGGATTTGTACAAAGAATTTTCTGATATTTTTAATATGGAATCTTCTGGAACCCATCCATCATCCCATTTTTCTAACTCTTACCCATACCTGTATATTGAAGTGTACAAAAGTTGCATGAAGATTGTCGTAAGAGGAAAATATATAAGCTGTTCTTTCAAAGATGCATCATCTCCTAGATTATTGAAAAATAATTTCTTCTATTATTTCTCTTTGATAATTGGTATAAATCCTTAAAGATCTTATCTTATTTCACAAAGGATAGGCTGTTTTCCCCTAAAATGCATATTTAAAACGTTAGTCTACTCAGGCATAGGCCCTTATGACAAAAGAGACCTTCAAAAGCATTCCGTCACTTACTTTCATTTTACAAATGAGGAAGGTGAGGCCACAGTCTTCGAACTCCCAGGTAGCCTTCTTTTCTGCCCACCACATTGTCAAAAAGCAGAGTCCATGTTTGTAGAATGCCATAAAATTAGTGGGTTTCACATCATAAATATTTGTAACCACAGTATTATTATTGTGCAAAAAAATTCATTGACAGCATCAAAATTCTACCATAAAAAACGAGATGCCGTGTACACCCACACATGTGTGTGTTCTAAAAGGCTTTCTTCGATTACTGTGTAAATGCTAAATAGAAATCCATATAGTTTCAGGTCTGATTCTACATCTGCTAATTGGATTTCTCTGTATGGATTTAGTAAGCCAATATTCATGTTCTTAAGTAAACATCTCTCTGAATGAATGCATATGACAAGGCTGATTTTTCTTTTAATTGATGGAGTCAATGACTAAATCAGAGGTAAGCCAAGTTTACTTTGCAAAAGTAATCTAGGTTATAATGAAAGGACTTTATACTTATTTTAGTAGCAGCCTTAGAACTAATGGAAGGAAAACAGAAATGTAGAATCCTAAAGGTCTTCCAAGGGCAAAAAATTCATCTTTTTTCCTGACAGGAATACCCACATTATTCTAAAACATTCTGTTTTACATCTAATTCCTAGCTGACAAGTGTCCGTTTTTCATGCTTATCCATTCGTCACCCTCGTGTTCTCTCTGCCTGCAAGTCATCCAGCCTGCCTTCTATCACATCTCTCCAAATGATAAAGGGTATGCTTAAAATGCTACTCACCCCCTTACCAGAGTACCGTGGAGGCATATGAAAGGAACAGCTGCCATGCTGGACAGCACAATATATTCTGCGCTCTTTACACAACCTGAAAGCTAGAAAAGAGGTTTGGGGCAGGAATTAAAAGGATTTTTCAGGAAGAAGTACTACCTTGTGGGGGGTTAAATGTGAATCATTTTAGAAATTAGATAAAATTTACATAGAGTTTAAAATTAAATAACATCACAACAACAGAATTATATGGTATTCAGTGATGGTTCAGTTAAACCTGTCTTTTGAAGTACATGACTCTGATGCGTGGTCACCATTCTCAGTTAGGGAATGAGGATTCTCAAAAGGTGAGCCTTCATGTGGCAGGAATGTGAAAACTGTGCCCAAAACTATAGCACATCCTAAGAAGAATTATAGCCTGCTACATTCGAACCCATCATCCCTAATGGTGCTGCTGACTTCCGTCACCATAAAATCTCGCAAAAGAGTAGGAGTTCTCCTGATGGTCATTTTCCCAATTCCTGTGCACCCTCAACTCAGCTGGGCTTCTACTCCCCCTTCACTCCTTAATTCCCCAAACTTCTTCTCCTTCTGAGTCCTTTGCTGCATTTGTCCTGTTGGCCTCCCAACTTCTTAAAACTTTATTCTCCTCTTGGCTTCTCTGACACTTGTCTCGGTTTTTTCCTCCGACGTCTTTGTTCACACCATATCATTTCTGCAGGCAGGTTTTCCTCTTGAATGTTGGTGTCCTCTTTTTTTTTTTTTTTTTTCCTGCCCTGGTAGTGTCATCTATTTCTAGTGCTTCAGCTGTCTCCTAGACAATGAAGCACAGGTCTTTTACCAGGCCTTCTTTTCCAAACTCTAGACTAGTGGTTCTCTACTTGAGGTGATTTTTCATGTCAGGAGACATTTGGCATTATCTGGAGGCGTTTGTTTTGTCATGGCTTGGAAGGGTGCTACTGGTATCTGCTGGGTAGAGTCCAAGGATACTGCTAAGCAACTTACTGTGCACAGGGCAACCTCACAACAGAATTATCCAGACCCAAATGTCAGTCGTGCTGAGGTTGAGAATCCATGATATGGACCTACTGAACTTTTCCACTTGAATAGCCTACCGCTGCACCAAACTGAACATGTACCAAAATACATTTGCTATCTTTCTCACCACTTTTCTGCCCCATTTGGTATTATTTCATCTAATGCTGGTATCAACTTAACAATTGCAGTAGCTAAGAATATAGTATTACCTTTTCCTCTTGTCACTCTCCAAATACCTAGGTGTTCCTCAACATATGATCTATTTATTATTAGAATCTGCTTTCTCCCCTTCCTGTACACTGTCACTAGCTGAGATCAGGACCCCGTCATCCCTCCTGATCTATTCAGATGGGTTCCTAACTACCTTCGGCTTCTTCACCACCACCTCAATCACACCGAGGGCAATATGACATCCTATCTCCCTCCTCTGCTTAAAAGCCTTTGAGGGTTTGCCATGCCTTAGCATGGCAGGAAGGCTTTTCTTAAATAGATCTCAGCTTACCGTTCTAGTCTTGATTCTGAATCTTACATATCTTCATCCTAAGTACCTAATAAAGTGTCTACCTTAAGGAGATAATTTACAAATGTTAAAGGAATTTGTGTTGACTATTTGGATATATATGTGCCTCACTCTTTCTAATTCTCAATCCTTATTTTGTGATATGCTGGTTAGTTTAACTGAGAGTCAATATGTTATTTGATTTGAGAACTAATTCCAGTCTTTAGGTCTTCACCCTACCCTGCATCAGATGGGAGTTTTTTAGAATCATTTTTCACCAACAAGATCTACCCTGTTAAGAACATTTTATCCCATTAAAGTTGTTCACTGCTGCTATTGCTTTTATTAATATTTGGTGTTTTGCCAAAATTTCATCTTAATGCAGATTAAAAACAATGAGAAGCTACTATATGAGAAAAGAAAGAGCAGAAGAAGTTTTAATGTTTCTGTTGAAAAGACACAAATTAACCAAAAGAGATGTGAAGGGATGTGTGGGATAGAAAAATATGTATCAAATCTGCAGGTTCTAACGCAGCATCAATTGTTTTGCTGTGAGGCTTTGAGTAATTTGAGAAATGTGTTTCTCATATGTAAAATAAGGACCTGGTTTAGATCACTTTCAAGTTCTAATAACTCTGTGGATTTTAAGTGTTCATTCCTGCAACATACTCAATTTCTTGATAATCAAAATAGAAATGCCCTTCTGACAGAAATTCTGTCACCATTGGTAGAGTCTCTTGTCTTACTCCAGACCCACATAGATCCAGTAATCTTTTCACAACCCCTAAGCTCTTGAAGGTTTTCTTCTGCCAAGAAATTCAACCAAAAGGCAAGTATATGACAATGAATTTTTTTCTCACTGCATTTTCCAAGTGGTGCTTTCTAATAGCTCCTTGAAAGACATTAAAGGCACACCTCCAGAGTCTTCAGATTTCCACTCATTAGTTCAGTAGGCTGAAATGGTGCTTTTAGGTTCTGAAGTCATTGCTGGGGACATGGGATGAAAGGAAAGAGGCATTAACTTTTTACTAAAATCAACTGGGTAAAATTCCAATAACTTTTAATGGGAAGGAGCTGAAGAGTACATGTATGAAATAATTTTTTTGCTTTGCTTTAAAAAAAAGATGCTCCTTCAAAGCTCTGTGACTGACTCATGTACTTTTTAGCTTTGGTGTTTAAAATGACAAACTGGTTTCTAACATTTTCGTGTCCATCAATAGCAGTTTTTAAAATTGTACTGCATATTGCTGTAGCAACTATAACTATATAAATCAGGGGTCCCCAACCCCTGGTCCGTGGCCTGTTAGGAACCAGGCCACAGAGCCGGAGGTGGGCAGCGAGTGAGCAAAGCTTCATCCGCGGTTCCCCATTGCTGGCATTACCTCCTGAACAGTCCCTCCCCCGCCAACCCTCCCCCGCCAACCCTCCCCCGACCCTGGTCCGTAGAAAAACTGTCTTCCACGAAACCGGTCCCTGGTGCCGAAAAGGTTGGGGACCGCTGAAATAAATACGTAATTAGATTCTTGGTATATTTGAGCAGAAATGACTGTTTAATCTTCTAATTGCAGAATGGTCACATTATTACATATTGAGATATTTCTAGACTCATCCCAATAATTACTCTTTTCCCTGTCTTGTGTTTGAGACACCTCAAGAAGCTGTAGTCATTCTTTCAGGACTCCAGCATTCTGTTTTTTACTCTGAACAGAAACTTGCTTTTGAGTTATCAAAAGATCTCAGAGTTAGTACAGCTTCAATAGTATCTATTGGGAAGAAAGAAAAAATAAGAATATACCTCAGGGACTTTATGAATAAGCATCATGACAATGGGATTCTCTTGATTAAAAATGTGATCATTATAGTTGATTATTAAGAAATAGTAAGGAAGTGCAACGAATGAGTTTCACTAATTGTTAGAATGAGGATCTCCAAAGCATTCCAGTGAAGATTAAAGTAGGAACAGTTAATAGCCTCCAAGTTTCATAATTTCCAGTACACAGAATATAATCACCCACATTATGGTACAGTACTAACATGATTAAAAAATACAAAGAAACATCAAACAAGAAGCTGCAGAATGTTTATTGTACTTCCAATAAATGAATAAATGTTAATTCGTTTTGTCTTATATTTTGTTACTTGTGCTTTCCAGATCTGCGGAAGACATTTGAGCAGGAACCCCTGGGAAAGGAAGTATCCTTGGAACAGGAAGTCTTGCTCCAGTGTCGACCACCAGAAGGGATCCCAGTGGCTGAAGTGAGTAGCAAAAATGCTTCACATTTAGCAACTGGCACTTAAGTTATTCTAACAGAGACCTAGTCCATGGCTAATGGTGCAGTGAATTAGGGTATGGCATGATGAATGGTTGGTAATGGAGTCCTAACTGCTTGCTACTGGCAAAATAGATTGATTGGGAACTGATTAATGACTTGGAGTCAGTTAGAATGCCCCACTGGACAAAGCCACAGGCAGCTTGGTTTAATTTTGTCATTGTCTTTTAAGAAATCAGAAACACTGTTTTATTTTATCTGGCACTAATCATAGAGAAGGGTGGTATGACTTAATAATGTGCCATCAACTTTATTATTTTTCTTGATACTTTGCAAAAAATGTAAGAAAGGCGTGTGTGTGTGTGTGTGTGTGTGTGAGCCTGTGCACTCCACGTATATATTTCCTGCTCTGTGATATATTTATGGACATACCTAAAAGCCATAGCCACACACCATGAATAAAAACATGTTTGAGGAATGTCAGTTAGTTTCATCCTGTAAGCTTTCCATTAGCTCTTTATTTTCATCTTCTGTTTTTGGTGAAACAAAGCCTATTGATAGTTAATGAAATATTACAAATCAGATTTATACCATGACTTTTTATTAGCACCAAACAATAAAATGCCCATTTTTCTGTCAAGTCATCCATAGCTCCAACGTATCAATGCAAAGACTCTAAGTGGCACTCTTAATGAAATTTCCTTTTTTCTTTGAAAGAAGAGAGCTGTTTTTTGCCTTGTTCCTGGCATCCCATGGCACTTTCTAGCACTGTATCAGAGACTTTGTATGATTGTTGCTGTTTTATCCAGCCACTCCAAAACCTTATCTTCCAACACTGACACACAATATGATTTATTGTGATTATAAAGGAGGCAGCTCTTCTCTCCTCAATATTTCCTTTCACTTAGGACAATAAGGGCATCTGTCTCCTGAACTGTATTTCTAAAATTCTAATGCAAACCTCCACCATTAAACTACCTTGAAGACCAAAACATATCCTGAGTAACATAGGTATCCATAGACTCTTCTTGACTTGATGTTTCTTAAAGAGAGCAAATCCCTGCAGAGATTTTCAGTGAGGAGATTCTATAATTTCTTCATTTCTTTGGTCTCCTCAGCAAAGTGGTTCACTTTGTCAAGGAGTAAAGATTCAAGAGTGCAAACTAATTGGCTGTGAATTTTATCTGTATCATCACTGGGGAAGAGACCAATTAACATTTGGCAAGCTCAAAAATCATATACCCATTTGACATTCACAGAACTATAATCTGAATTTTTTTTCTTTTTTTTTTGAAGTCAAGAGAGAGATCAAACACACATGCTTGAGAGCAGGCTGATAAACTCCTGTGTTGATTATTTTCAGCACCCTTAGAATCACCAAGATCAGAAATCTAATGAATACCTTAACGTGACACGTTACAACTGTCATTTGCTCAAGAGGGGCAGATAAATTAAAGAAGAAAGGGATGAAATGTAACGTGGTGAGTTAAGGGATTATAAGATTGTTTTAATTTAATGATATATATATTCATCATTTAATATTTTATTTATTTATTTGAGGAATTTAAAAGCATGAAAATAGCATAAAATGGAATATTGATCTTAAAAGGAAACCAGCAGGTAAAACTCTCATGTTTTACTATAAACAAAATCAGTCCTTAAGACATCAGGCCATGCTGACAAGGATTTATGCTTCTTTTGTATGCAAGGCAAATGAATCTGAAAAACTCAGTAAACGCTCAACAAATACATAGTTGACTGATTCAATTTATCTTTGTTTAATAAGTATCTATCTAGCATCATTGAATAAGTAGTCAAGTTCATTCTTTGCAGAATATCAGGAGACAATAATTTCCTTCCCATAAAAGTCAGTAGGTTTCCAAAGAGCTCTACTAATCTTAAGTTACAGAAGCATCACCTTTGGTGCATATAATGGCACAGGCATATCTGAGGTAATAAATAACATTTAATTTTCTCCCCTATTTTGGCTTTAATTTCTGCTACAGAACGTTAAGCTAATTTCCTTTACAGAACTCTAGGTTTAAACTCAAGTGTCCCCATTTTTAAGTCTTGGACTTTAGGCAAGGTATTTCAGCTCTCGGTATCTAAGTTTCCTCAATTAAATTACAAAACGGAGATAATAATGAATGGTGTCTCTCCAGAATGTAGCCGAAGGTTAAATGAGATATATGCAAATCACTTAGACCATGTGGAAGCACTCAATAGCATTATCAGTGCTATTAGTGTATCACCTGTTGATTCACAGAAGACTCAGTTCGACCTCTTGAGTTCAGAGCAGTTACTGAGTACAGTGCGGCTGTGTTGGGCGCTGTGGGGTGTGCAGAGATGAAGCTTCTGCCCTACGAAGAATCACAGGGAAGCCACAGAGATGCCCTCCTGTGTCTTCTAGCCATTTACTTTGGTCAGAGTCCATAAATGCTACAAATGAAGATAACGTTTGAGCTTTAAAACAAGGAAATTCCCTTATTTATGTAACATATTTACTTTACAGATGACTTGTTAACGTGAATATCTACAGCAAGTCCTGATGTGCTGCTGTCCTTACTCTGATTTTTCAAGTGGTCCGTTTAGTCATAATGGACCCAGGACATTGGACCAGACTTCATATTTTTTCCCAAAGAGGAAATTTGGGCTGGAGCTACTGTTGGTAGTTCTCCTTTTTCCAAGCCAAAGGAAAGAGAGGGACAAAGAAAGTGTCATAGGAGGAAGAGGCCAACCCAGGATTCCTTATATGCTATCTCTCCAGGTGGTAGCAGTTTTGACTAAGAACTCCTCTCAGTACTCATTAGTTAAGAGAAAAATATGTCAGTTATTAAGTAGCAGATGCAGAACTATTCAGTATCTGACATCTGGTATGAATGAACCAGTATAACTGCCTGAACATCAGCCCCTAGGTACCCTGATTTTTTACAGCTCCAACTATTATCTGTGTTGAAATGTATCTGTTTACTACTGTCCTACCTGATTAGACTGGGATGAAATAAGGAACAAAACGGGATTTTTGTTCATGTTTCTAACACCAGCAGACTGTAGGTTGCATCGTAGATTCTCTAAGTATATTTAACGAAATGAAATAAAGAGTCCCTGTTGGATGTGACACAGAGGCTGCACCTCAGGAAATGGAACTTCTCAGAGAAAGGATGTTTGTCACCTCTGAAGACGCATACTGAGAGAACTCAGTGAGGGTGGAGTAAGGGAATCTATCAGTCTAGGGCTTCTGACCCACTGGATGGGAATAAAAGGCCATTGAGAGTTACTTTAGTTCAAGGACTGTAGGACAGGTTAATAATAATTCTATTTAAATTAAAAGTAGACTAGGTGAAAGAAAGAATAACAAATCCCAGAAATACTCTAAAATGGTATTGCTCAGTATTTTTAATACCTCTTTTGCTAGGATCAAGCCAAAAATATAATGCTTTTCTCCCATGTCTGGGGAGGCATTTGCCTGCCTTTTGGCAGAAACCCACCATCTCCCCAAAGAAGCCAGAAAATTAATATGCCCATGCACGGGTGCTGGGTTGCTCCAGTGGCATAACAGCAGCACTCTATGAAATGAATCCCTCTTTGCTCATTTTAGTTTCTGCCTGGAAAATGTTGCTGTCATATGGTGAGCCAGAAATGTACTCAGAGATGCTTTATTTCATCAGATTATCTCTTTTGGAGAGTAGTGGTATCAGAACATCAGTGGATACAAGATTTGTTGGCATGGCAGAAGGAGCAAAGCTGAATTTTTCACCAAAACAAACCTGTGATTCGTGTCACCTTAAACAAGGGGATAATTGCTCCTCTAATTATAATCGAACTATTTCTCATAGGAGTCTAATTGGAGGAACAGGGCACAATGTTCAACATATTGACCCAGTTGTGCTTAAAAACGTCATCTTTTGCATCTCTAATTAGCAAGTGGGAAAATATGGGGTGAAGTGCAAAAGAATAGATTATTTTGCTGAGTTTAGTCTTGCTAAACAGGAAAGAGATTTTTTAAAAGCAGCATCAGCTTCATCAGGGGAAAAAGCTGCTGGCAGCTGGAGGCCTCACCAAATGTACAGCATCAGGTAGCTCTCCATCTAATTGATTATTAATATGGCTAATGAACATTTTGTTTCATGAGAGGAGTGCATGTTTTGCTGCCCTTCCCTCATAGCTGGAACTTCGTGTCGACGCATTTCCATGCAGGTGCATTTTCTCCCAAGCTGTGCTTTATATTCCTTGCAGACAAAAAAGGTTTAGAGAGAAAAGAAGAGTTTGAATACTAATTTGGAGGGAGACATTGCTTTCAGTGCCCAGTGATATCTGCTGGAATTTTCTCCTAGCATGTGTGTAGCAACAAGAAGGGGTTTTGCTTATGAGATGAGTATCAGCCTTACAAACAGGTTTGCCACAAGTATCAGGTTCCCTGACTGGTAGTCAGCTTGCAAGCTTTGCATTGGTCCAGTCAATATTTGCCAACGTTATCTCTTTATTTTGGTCACTTGATATGTTTTTCTGCCAGTGTAAATAATGCGCCTCTAATAGTTATGTACAGAGAGCACCACAGCACAGATAACTTTGTGAACCAAGTTAAAAATTATAATAAAATTAAACACAGGAATAAATAATAAACCTCTGATTTATAATAGATTTGTGGCTTGACTTCTGCATATACACAGTGGTTCCTTTGAGCCTACAGTACAAAATCCTGTTTTTATTTTTAATCACTAATTCATTTATTCAAGGAATATTAATTGTCCACTCACCGTGTGCTGGATACTCTTCTAGCTAAAGGAGATACTTGTCAGTCAAAGTCCCTAAAGGGTAACAAAACCATAAACAAGAATAGAAATAAAAGAGCAAGATATTGTCAGATAATTGCACGTTAAAGGAAATAAGACAAGGTCGTATCTGAGAGGTTGACGGTTGTTGGGGACCAGGAGTCACTTTAAAGTTCAAGGAGAATCTATCTGAAGAGATAACATTTGAGCTGAGATCTGAATGACAGGAAAGAGCCAGACTTGAAAAGATCTGGGTCAGGAAGCTCCAGGTAGGGGAGCAGAATACCTCAGAATGTGGTTATGGTTTAAAAAGGAGGCCAGTGTCTCTGAGACACAGTGAGCCATCAGGAGGGCAGGAAGCCCTTCAGTCAAAGGGTTAGGATGAGCTTGGGGACTAACACGTGGTAATGGTAAGGGATTTGGAATTGTTTCTGAATATATGCAGAGTCATTGGAGATTTTAAGTAAGGAATTGTCATGACCTGATATATATTTATTTCACAGATCATTCTTGCTGCTCTAGGGAGTATAGATTTTAGACGTGTAAAAATGGAAAGAGAGACACCATTTAGGAGATCTTGCCTTACTTCAAGTAAGAGAAGATAGTTGATGGTCTTAGGGTAGAAGTAGAAGAGAGAGAGAAAGGTGGAGAAATAAAGGATATATTTTAATTCCTGTGGGAACAGAAAGTTCTGAACTTGGATTTTGAATCTGATTTTATTAAATGAATAAAATCTAGAAAATATTTGGTCCTTCAGAAGAAAGTGAAATCTTCCATGCTAACGGTCAGCAAACCCAGTAGAGTGAGCTTTTCTTAGCTGACCTAAAATCAGTGGTCAGTAGACTTCATCTGTTTTCAAATACATTCTTTCTCTCTCAGTGATGCTTCAGTAACAGGCAGTGACCTAGCCCGAGTACATAATCGCAGGGCAGGAGGGTCTTTTATTTCCACAGCCTTTATTTCATGAAAAAAAAGTTTTTTTTCTTGGGTAAGTTCTTTGCTTTGAAATTTCTTTCAATGATTCTTCATATGCCTAGAGGCACTATTTATTGTAAACTGATTGTGGATGAAAAATGGCAGTCATAGCAAAAAGAGCAAAAAGCCAGTGTTTTTTAAAGGTGGTCAGACTTAGCAAGAGTCCCAACGCCCTTAATTGCTAAATATGAGGAAATGCTGAGAGTTACTTAACCTGAAAGGCAAGTTTATAGTAAAGACTGGTTAGGAACTATCTCAGGACTAATCAATTTATAGTCCTTTTGCCCTGGAAAATTTAGCATTTTAAGGACATTTCAGTGCCATTTTGCTCCCTTGTAAGATATTATCAGATAGAGTCATTCTACTTTGGGCTCTTTTGGTGGTTGTCACTATTAATTCACTTATCAACGTGCTTTCATCTCCTCATAGTTGAATTTAAGGCTTTAGAAATGTTAAGTTTTCAGATTTCAATACAAGTTCACCTCTACAGCGTGGTCTGCACGCATTCAACTCTCAAAAGCAATGAGCCGGACATATGTGCAATTAAGGAGGTGTTTCCCCAGCAGGAAAACAACATCCCTTTCTTAGCAAATTCCTTCCCTTTGCAGAGGTTGCAACAACTGAGCAAAATGTCACTCCAGTTTCTGTTAGGTTACTAACCACGTCCCTATGCCAGACTCGCAGTGAACCAATCCCTGAGACGCTGAGGTTCGCAGCTGAAAAGAGTTTGCTCCCAAGGCAGCCAACTAACAAGATGGAGAACAAGTCTTAGTTCCACCTCCCCGAGGTCAGGGGGGTTGGGATGCTTGTGGGATAACCGAGGCGGTCTTAGGCTGGGGAAAGCTGATTGGAGGTGGGGAAAGGTGAGGAAGTGGGTGTACTGCGCAGGCGCATCTCCGTGCGCCGCTGCTGCCTGTTCGCAGTGGAGGCGCCCAGCGTGAGCGGAGGGTGTGTTTCCAGGCTTCTGAAGTCAACAGGCCACTCATCGCCTAAAAAACTGGCCTCAGGCCCAGCTTTAGGGTCAGGGGTCCCAAGCAGCCTTAGCCGCTCGCACTGGGCCGGAGCTGACTTCAAGTTCCTGTGGAACAGCTGGACCGAGTGGAAGCTGGGGAGGTATGTGATTAAAGAGGCGAAAAAAGAAAGAAATACTAAAACGGGCTTAATCAGTGAAGGAGTTTACAAGCAAAGGGGTTTGGACAAGCTGTTGCCGTATCTGCGGTTCTGTAAGATAAGCTCAAGAATTTCTATTAGTTATCAGCTTCTGTTAAGTCTGTGGGACATGGTTTCATTTTTACATGCTTTTTTTTTTTTTTTAATCCTTTGGCTATTTTTTTTTTGGGTACAGTTGTCTAAAGATATAATTTCAACTTGCTTGAAGTCCAGTTCTTTTTACAGTATAAAAATACAAATACTTTCACAAAGCTACTACTGAAAGGCACAAAGCATATTGGACAGTGGTCAATGCCGAAGTGAATGAGTGTCTTACTGCTGTTGCCAATCTGAGAAGCAAATAGCTGCGTAAACAAAGTAGCCTTCTGTTCTTGAAAAGAGGCAGCATCTAGAACAGTGTCTCCACAATGGACCTGGGGTCGGGGAGAGTTTCTTTGTACGCTTTATTTTTTTTTTAATGGCGTTTTGATTCTTGTCTTTTAAGATACTGTTTACCCACAACTTTAATGGGTAAATAACATTTATTTGCATTCTATAATGAAGACTTTCTTGGTTGGTCATATGAGACACCTGTTGTCAGTGTGAGACACCGGCAGAAAATAATTCTGTGATTTCGAACTCTGAAGCAATGGAGCTAAATCCTACCTGGTGAAAGTCTACAGAAGGCTTATTAGCTAGAGGTATCGTTTGGCATTGTGAAGGCTTTACTATTCAAGGTGTGATGCATAGATTATCTGTACTGACTTGACCTGGGAGCTTCTTAGAAAGGCAGAATCTCAAGCCCCATCCAGGGCACTTAATCAGAGTCTGCATTTCAGCAAAATTATCAGAACGAGTCTGCAATATAGTGTTCAAACTAGGATGCACATTGGGATCACCTGGGAATCATTAGAAAATACTGATGCTTATAGCCCACGCTAAAGATACTGATTTAATAGGTATTTTATGCAGCCTGGGTTATCACTATTTTTAATAGGTTTTTAATAGCTCCGCAGGTGATTCTAAAATTCAACAGTTTGAGAAACACCGGTCTAAAGGGCAAGGTTAAAACAAACGAATACAGGAAAAGCTTCAAACTTGTGACTTCTAAACCATCCACTAAAAGTTGGCCAACTCCCAGCGTCTAGCTAATGCTTCTTCTAGAATCTTGGCTTGGCTGAGTGTGCATTTGATAATTGCCCCATAATTGCTTTTCACGTTTATTTGATTGATGTACCTGCATACAACAATTCTAGGCTGAATCTCCATTCTCTTAGGTGTACACGTGCTTCTCAACTCTGTTGTGTCATTTTCAACCTCAGTGTTGGGACTTGAGGCACTCCAGTTTGAGTTTAGCAGAGTAACCTTTCTGATTGACGTGGATTTTTCTAGCTAATGCTTGCTGGACTCACTTTTCATATTGGGTGGCATGTGGCAATTTCCCTTTGTTAATTAGAACAAATGTGCCAATTATGTTAATGTTTCTCCAGATACCAATCAGTTAATAATTAGATGCAACACATCTGTCTTTCACAGGGGAGTAGAATAGAAAACTACAGGGTGCTTTGCTCTTTATTATTGACATATATGATTAGATTCCTTAGCCAATCACATGGTTAACAAGTTCATGTATCAAAAGGGCAAAGGGTGACAATAGCTACTTGGGGGTCTGAGCACCTCTCCTTGTTAGCAGTTTCCTGAGGGAAGTATGACTATCTCTAAAGGATCTCTGCAAAGAATTTAAGTGGTCTGTCTTTCCTTTTTTTTTTTTTTTAAATAAATTTACATTTCCTCATCAGTAAAATGCAGGTTTGTCATTTACCCTGAACTACAGAAAGAAACAAATTCTTAAGAAGTAATTACAACTCTCAAAAAGAATTCAGCTTAATTGATGTGAAAGATCACACTGAAAGAAATCACAAAATTTAGCCTATAGGATTATATCAAAGGTATTGTAAACATGTGTAAATCACCATTGGATTTATAATTTGTTACAGTTTCTGCTTATATGTCTCCCTGTGTCTTAACTTTGGAGCTTTCTGATTAATGGAAAAAAATTGATTTTGCTTCTTTTGTTTTATTGGTATTTGCGGTTCATACTTGGCAGGGGTTTAGAGAGAAGTAGTTGTAGCCAAATTATTTCATAATGTGAGTAAAGCCTCTACCCTGTGTTGACTCTGGCAGTGTGGAGAAGAGACTTATGAAACCAACACATTAGCCTTCTTGAAAGTAGTCAAAACGTATCCTAACCACTTTTCAGATAAAGCTTTTTGTTTGGTTTAGAATTTAAAGTATATGCACTCTAGCAAATATGGTTTACATTCCTAATGTTTGATAATATTAAACTATATAATTTTGTCATCTAAAAGTAAAACATTATCATTGTTTTTATAATGTCTGTATTTTTGTGGTTCCAAATATATTGTCAGTATTGTTCTTTTATAAACAGTTGGCCAGAAAAGAAGAATGAATTTCAGATTATAAATTCTTTTTTCTTAGTGTGACACTTAAAACAAAGGAACAACTGGGCAGACATTTAATATATTTGGAAATAGTTGTGCTTGCTAATACTAGTGCCAGACATTTCTAGAAAGCCCCTAATACATGAATCATCCTGCGATATGTTCCTTTTGCCCAGGGGGTTGGAAGGGATGAGGCAACAAGGAGGTGGATGTGGTTGTGGATTTATTTTTATTACATCATGCTGCCCCAAATATTTGTCTTTTATTTTATTTTATTATTATTATTTTTTATTTTTTATAATTTATTTTTGGCTGTGTTGGGTCTTCGTTTCTGTGCGAGGGCTTTCTCTAGCTGCGGCAAGCGGGGGCCACTCTTCATCGCGGTGCGCGGGCCTCTCACTATCGCGGCCTCTCTTGTTGCGGAGCACAGGCTCCAGACGCGCAGGCTCAGCAGTTGTGGCTCACGGGCCTAGTTGCTCCGCGGCATGTGGGATCTTCCTTGACCAGGGCTCGAACCCGTGTCCCTGCATTGGCAGGTGGATTCTCAACCACTGCGCCACCAGGGAAGCCCTTGTCTTTTATTTTTTAATAGTAAAACATGAAAAGAGTTAGGTTTTAAACAATTTCAGTAGTAAGCCATGAAATAAATTACTGGATATAAGTAATTTTTGGAAAATAATTGTCTTGTGTAAATGGGTCCCCCACTTTATATACTCTTAACATTGGAAGTTTTGGAATCTGTTTTAGGTAGCCTAGTTTTATGATGTTTAATCAGAAAGAGAGGAGGAAAGTGAATAAAGGTGAGAAAGTGAGTGTAGGAAGTCAAGGTTAAATGTGGGGATTATTTACCCCATCTGGAATGTTAATCCACTTTTCTCTGTGTTTGCTGATGATATAAATCAAAAATTAAATTTAAAATGAAAAATAAAGTATTCAGGGAAAAGATAATAGAACTTTTGAAACATGAATGTTGTTGAATGCTCAAGGAGCTGCTCAGAAGAGATTATGCAAGCCTGAGCCATTGAAAAATGATCTCCATGTTTTTCTGCAAAACTTCTCTTCCCCTGACAGCCCTTATATAGCCAATAGTTCTGAATTTTATAAAATATCAGTAACAATAAAACTGTAAAACCATGCATGTAAGAGCCATAAAAAAATGTTGATCCTTAAATCACACCACACGCAGGGTGGGATGGCAGTTTTACACACCTTTTCTGGGAACACACAATATGGGGTCAGTATACTCTAGTCCTAAAACTTATAATGAAATTGGCACTCACTCATCTTCATTAATAAAATCATATTGGGCACAACATTGTAAACCAACTATACTCCAATAAAAATAAAAAAAAAATCATATTGGGGATTTCAGAAGTCTGTGCCAGGTTGAGGGCGTCACTAGGACTGAAAGACCTAACTGTTGGAGGGATTTCTAAACAGTTTATCCTCTTACTGTCCTTACAATATAAGAGCTGGGAAGCAGTCCTCTTATAGGATGGCTAGAAATATGACATCTCTTCTGGTACATAACACTAGGAGGGATTGAGCTTGTCAATAAGGAGAAACTTTCCTCACCAGGAGAGTTTTATGAATGAAGTCTCATAAACCCACACCAATAGTCCCATGTAGTGGAAAATTGAAAGATTTCTCCCAGTTTTGTTTTTTTTTTCCCCCTGATTGGTATTATGAATATAGAGGTATGTACTTCTTAATAAAGACTGAGGAACACTGAATCATCATCATTTAAAATACATTTCATGCAGATATAGTTCTGTTTGGGATAATCTTAGGGAAGAGGCGATTAATTTAAATTTATTGACTGTCTCCTATTTCTAAGTGCTTTACCTTCCATATTTCATTAAATCCTCCTACAACCCTGGGAGGGATGGTCTGTCCCTTTGCACAGGTGAGGATTGTGATTCTAGGAACTTAGAGCCTACAAGGCTGCAGACTCAGCAAGTGGGGGAGCCAGAATACAGAGCCAAGTCTAGCCAACTCCAAAGCCCATGTTTTTCCCTGCAACAAAAAATGTTTTATTGACTGTATGTTTTTGAAATTTAGTTCATTAAAATGACACAAATTGTGTGTAGCCTTATTTGATCAGTTTTCATAAATTAAATCATATAATATCCAAAGGTATCTTTTGGGAGAAGTTCTTTATTTTAAAAGTGTTATATCATCTCATCGGTTTTCCAAAAGTGGAGTACTCACATTTATTTGAGTTGTTACTATTTACACACACTTCTTAAAATAATTAGAATTTTACAGTGTAAAAGAGAAATTAAACTCAACTTCAGGTCCGTTAATGAAGAGTATCTCAGTGATTTTTAAACATATTTGATGTTCAAGAATTTTTCCAAAATATTTTTCTAAAATGAAATTAATTGGTATGTACTATAGGTTCACAGGTCACTTTTTTTTTTTTTTTTTGGTCTATCATAGTACTGCTCTTAGTTTTGTGATAAATAGTACTAAGAAAAAATAGTACTTTTTTTTTTTAATAAATTTATTTATTTATTTATTTTTGGCTGTGTTGGGTCTTCATTTCTGTGCAAGGGCTTTCTCCAGCTGTGGCAAGCGGGGGCCACTCTTCATCGTGATGCGCGGGCCTCTCACTGTCGCGGCCTCTCCCGTTGCGGAGCACAGGCTCCAGACGCGCAGGCTCAGTAGTTGTGGCTCACGGGCTTAGTTGCTCCGCGGCATGTGGGATCCTCCCAGACCAGGGCTCGAACCTGTGTCCCCTGCATTGGCAGGCAGATTCTCAACCACTGCTCCACCAGGGAAGCCCCAAATAGTACTTCTTAGTACATAGAAGTCATCTGAATATTTCAGCTTCTAGAAATCAAAATATATATATAGAGCTAAGAATTAATGGAATCCAGCATTGTAATTGTCTAAACCTTTAGAAGTCATAATTATTAAACATTTTGCCTAATTTCTGGCACCTGCAGTAGTGCTTGGTGCATAGATATTCATAGAGTAAACTAATTTTGAGTAGATCCTACTGACTTTTATTTTCCTGTGCAATCATGTCTTTGTTTCTTCTCTTTGAATGTGGCAACGTATCTCAACTGAGGGAATGCTTATTTATTGCTTAGGGTAATAGTTTTTATTTTCCATATGGATAAAGTTCACTCATTCATGCCTCTGTTTATATATTCATCCATCCTTTCTTTCACCACACTTCATCATGAAGGCTTTACTTCTGCTTCTCAAACAACAGCTTTTGCAAGTGCTCTTCCCTGTACCTGGAACATTCTGGCTGAGGATTGGCTCTTTCTAGGTATTCATGTCCTACTGTGTAGTCACCTCTTCAGAGAAGCCATGCCTGTTATCTAAAGCAGGGGTCAGCAAACCACAGTCTACAGACCAAATATGGCCCACCTCCTATTTTTGTAAGCAAATATTTATTGGAGTACAACCATGCTCATTCATTTACATATTGTCTGTGGTTTTTGTTCAGAGACCATGTGGCCCCCAAAGCCTAAAATATTTAATATATAGTCCTTTACAGAAAAAGTTTTCTGACTCCTGATCTAAAGCACTCTATAATGCTGATTTATTTTTTTCTAGACCTTAGGACCACTGAAATTATCCAGTATGTTTGTTTATACATTGTTTATTTGTTTATACATTGTTTTTTTTCTCTTGAGAATCACTTTGAGAACAGTCTTTGTTTGGTTTATTTATGCATCCCAGGTACCAGAAATAGTGAGGCCACGTTGTAGATGTTCAACAAATACGCATTAGATAAACAGTACATTTTTGAACATCTCTGCTAGGGCATTATGCTTGATTCTGTGCATACCAAATATATTGTTCAAAATGTATCATATTGTCTGTGTCATATATACATATACAAGGTATATATTATAAATACATATTTTAAATATAATATACATATATGTAAAATCATGCTCTCAAGAGCTTTTATGGTAGGAGTCCACAAACTCTCTACATAAATTATTACGGTACAGTAGGATAAGTGGTTTGAAGAGAGTGCAAGCGCTGCTCATAAAAGGAAAACACTAGGGCTTCCCTGGTGGCGCAGTGGTTGAGAATCTGCCTGCCAATGCAGGGGACACGGGTTCGAGCCCTGGTCTGGGAAGATCCCACATGCCGCGGAGCAACTAAGCCCGTGAGCCACAACTACTGAGCCTGCGCGTCTGGAGCCTGTGCTCTGCAACAAGAGAGGCCGCGATAGTGAGAGGCCCGCGCACCGCGATGAAGAGTGGCCCCCGCTTGCCGCAACTAGAGAAAGCCCTCGCACAGAAACGAAGACCCAACACAGCCAAAAATTAAATAAATAAATAAATAAAGTGAAATTCTTTAAAAAAAAAAAAAAAAAAGGAAAACACTGGCTCTGCTGGGGAGCGGCTACAAATACAGATTGTCGTTAGCAGAGAGGTTTGACTGCACAGAGACCATAATCAATCAATTGCTTGCAGACTCATATCAAAACCCTGTCACTGGGTGGCAAGTGAAAACAATCTCAGGGCTCCCACTGATTCTGCATTATGTTGAGTTGTCTAATTATTTCATTATATATTACAGTGTAATAATAATAGTAATAAAGTGCACAATAAATATAATGCGCTTGAATCATCCCGAAACCTTCCCCTCCCTGCCGTCCGTGGAAAAACTGTCTTCCACGAAACCAGTCCCTGGTGCCGGAAGGCTCGGGACCGCTGCTCCGTAGGGTTCTGCTAAGTTCCAGTAGAACCTATACCTTAGTGGAATGATTCTGAAGAGAGCTGTGAGGATTACTATAAGGTTTGAGTTTAGAAATGGGAGGATAATGACTTAATTAAGAAGACCAGGGTTATAGGGAGAGCCCAGTGTGAGGAGATCCTGAGATCAGTTCAGTTTAGTGCCTTAGGCTTTTCATATTTGTTGAGCATTCAGATGGAATTATCTAGCAAGTAATTGGAAATGTGAATGTAGTTTAACAGAACTTGGGACTGAACTTAATGGTTTTGGGTTAGAAGCCATGAGAGGGAATCGCTCAGCCAGTGCATAGAGGCTGGTTGTTTGAAAACCTGGCTGTACTTTAGCATCACCTGAGGAGCTTTAGAAACCCTGATGCCTGGGCCCTTCGTCAGCCCAATTAAATCAGACCTTCTGCAGGTGGGCCCAGGCATGGGCAGGTCTTCACAGCTCCCCACGTGATTCCGGGGAATTCTCAACAAAGTTGAGAACCACTACTATAAAATTAAAAGGAGAGAAAAATCAAAGAGAGATCCCTGGGGAGGACTATGTGAAAATGGTGGATGAAATGAAGGGACCAGTGAAAGAGGTTTGAGAAAGAACAGATAGGTGGCAAGAATACAGCAGAGGGAGAGAAAATGCTCTTGGACTGGGCCGTTGGGGAGGTCTCTGGTCGCCTCTGAAAGTGAAGTTTGAGTGGTGAGTGTGAATCCAGACAGCAGAGTGAATGGGCAGGGGAATAGCTGGAGACTGAATATTCTGCTCTTTCAAGCAGTTCAGCCACGAAGGGAAGGAGAATGCGGAAGCATAAATGAGAAGGGGTGGGCTTGTTGTGGGTAGTTTTGTTGGTGGCTTGTTTTGGGGCTGGAGGAGATGTACATGTTTGTGGGTGACGTGAGAGAAGAAAAGAGCTTTGAGAGGAATTTGTATCTTTTAAACACATACGTCATCTGATGTGATTAAGGAAGATCACAACAGTATTGAGTAATTCATTGATGACCAAGGGCCTGAAAAAGCCTAAGAGGTGGAGGAAGTGACTAGTGAGTGCAAATCTGAATGCAGGATTCAGCAAGGCGGAGCTGACAATTCAGTGGAATGCTGTTAGGTAAAAAAATGTGACCGTTAAAAATATTTTAAGATATTTTGCATTAGGTATTATTGTTGTTTCCTGTTTACTAAGCTTAAATCTTTTTTTTTAAATTTTATTTATTTATTTTATTTATGGCTGTGTTGGGTCTTCGTTTCTGTGCGAGGGCTTTCTCTAGTTGCGGCAAGTGGGGGCCACTCTTCATCGCGGTGCGCAGGCCTCTCACTATCGCGGCCTCTCTTGTTGCGGAGCACAGGCTCCAGACGTGCAGGCTCAGTAATTGTGGCTCACGGGCCTAGTTGCTCCGCGGCATGTGGGATCTTCCCAGACCAGGGCTTGAACCCGTGTCCCCTGCATTAGCAGGCAGATTCTCAACCACTGTGCCACCAGGGAAGCCCAAGCTTAAATCTTAATTTATGAAAGTCATTTAAACTAGTAAAGACACTGAAAGTTAAGTTATAACTTAATTTTAACTGAAGTAAATTATTTACTCTTTAGAAGAAGAATGTTAACACCAGCTTAAAGTTGTATAGCAGTAAGTTTCATATATATTATGTTTTTTATATCTCACAGGACCTTTATGAAGGAGTCAGGACAGATACTAATATGTCGAGATAGAAAAATAAGATGAATGATGTTAGGTGACTTACCTGAAGTCAGACAATTAGTGGATGGGATAGCTGGGTCTTAACTCTAGCCCTTCGAACTTGAAACTAAAGTTCAAGTTCATCTTTTGGTAAGATCTCATTGGCCTTAGTAAATGAGAAGCAATATACGTAACTGTAGAAGTGCCCAGGAGAAACAGGCAGAGGGTTCTGTTCACTGGTCCCCAACTCCCACTCCTGTTATCCTGTTCTTTGGTCTTCTTGCTTGTCAGCCTCTCTCATTCTCCCCTGGTACAGTTCCTTTCTTGATGACAGAATCACCATCCTTCCATGCCCTACCTCATGTAGTGATGTTCAAATTTTTTTTTTAGCATATTTCTAAAAGACTTGAATAAAAGTAGACGGATAGATAATATATATCTATATAGCTCCCCAACATTTTTAAGTCGATATCTGAAATATTCATCATAAAATTAAATAGTAGGAAAAGATTATATCTGGGTATATTATAAATATTTGGCATCTTTAAATACAATGGTTAGATGACTTAAGATGATCCAATGGAATGCACACACCAAACACCTAATGATTTTTTACCCAAAATCATCCATTGGCAAAATATGAGAACAAGTTCTTCTTTAATAGAAGGAGATATTTACAGTGTTCCTTTTTCTACCGTAACTTGTATTTCTACGCCACTTCCTCCATGGATTATTTTTTACCCTAAAATAATAATTTGATGCATAAAAGTTTTTGTTAATCACAGCTCCATACTTCTCTCTTTTTTTTAGTGTATCTAATTTATTTATTTATTTATCTTTTTATTGGAGTATAGCTGCTTTACAATGTTGTTAGTTTCTGCTGTACAATGAAGTGAATCAGCTATATGTGTATATATATCCCCACCCTCTTGGAGCTCCCTCCCACTCCCCCCCCACCATCCTACCCATCTAGGTCATCACAGAGCACTGAGCTGAGCTCCCTGTGCATACAGCAGATTCGAACTAGCTAGCTGTTTTACACATGGAAGTGTATACATGTCAATCCTAATCTCCCAATTTGTCCTCCACTCCCCTTCCCACCCTGTGTCCACATGTCCATTCACTACGTCTGTGTGTCTGTTCCTGCCCTGCAAATAGGTTCATCTGTACCGTTTTTCTAGATTCCACTGCATTAATATACGATATTTGTTTTTTCTCTTTCTGACTTACTTCACTTGGTATGACAGACTCTAGGTCCATCCACATCTCTACAAATGACCCAATTTCATTCCTTTCTATGGCTGAGTAATATTCCATTGCATATATGTACCACATCTTCTTTATCCATTCATCTGTCAATGGACATTTAGGTAGTTTCCATGTCCTGGCTATTGTAAATAGTGCTGCAGTGAACATTGTGGTACATGACTCTTTTTGAATTATGGTTTTCTCAGGGTATATACCCAGTAGTGGGATTGCTGGGTCGTATGGTAATTCTATTTTTAGTTTTTTAAGGAACCTCCATACTGTTCTCCATAGTGGCTGTATCAATTTACATTCCCACCAACAGTGCAGGAGGGTTCCCTTTTCTCCACAGCCTTTCCAGCATTTATTGTTCGTAGATTTTTTGATGATGGCCATTCTAACTGCTGTGAGGTGATACCTCATTGTAGTTTTGATTTGCATTTCTCTAATGATTAGTGATGTTGAGCAGTTTTTCATGTGCCTCTTGGCAATCTGTATGTCTTCTTGGAGAAATGTCTGTTTAGGACTTATGTCCATTTTTTGAGTGGGTTGTTTATTTTTTTTGATATTGAGCTGCATGAGCTATTTGTATATTTTGGAGATGAATCCTTTGTCAGTTGCTTCACTTACAAGTATTTTCTCCCATTCTGAGGATTGTCTTTTCATCTTGTTTATGGTTTTCTTTGCTGTGCAAAAGTTTTTAAATTTAATTAGGTCCCACTTGTTTATTTTTGGTTTTATTTCTATTACTCTAGGAGGTAGGTCAAAAAAGATCTTGCTGTAATTTATGTCAAAGAGTGTTTTTCCAGTGTTTTCCTTTAAGAGTTTTCTAGTGTCCAGTCTTACATTTAGGTCTTTAATCCATTTTGAGTTTATTTTTGTGTATGGTGTTAGGGAGTGGTCTAATTTCATTCTTTTACATGTAGCTGTCCAGTTTTCCCAGCACCACTTATTGAAGAGACTGTCTTTTCTCCATTGTATATTCTTGCCTCCGTTGTCATAGATTAGGTGTCCATATGTGTGTGGGTTTATCTCTGGGCTTTCTATCTTGTACCATTGATTTGTATTTCTGTTTTTTGTGCCAGTACCATACTGTGGTATCGTCTGAAGTTGGGGAGCCTGATTCCTCCAGCTCTGTTTTTCTTTCTCAAGATTGCTTTGGCTATTCAGGGTCTTTTGTGTTTCCATACAAATTGTAAAATTTTTTGTTCTAAATCTGTGAAAACTGCCATTGGTAATTTGTTAGGGATTGCATTGAATCTCTAGATTGCTTTGGGTAGTATAGTCATTTTCACAATATTGATTCTTCCGATCCAAGAACATGGTATATCTCTCCATCTGTTTGTATCATCTCATTTTTTCATCAGTGTTTTATAGTTTTCTGAGTACAGCTCTTTTGCCTCATTAGGTAGGTTTATTCCTGGGTATTTTATTCTTTTTGTTGCGATGGCAAATGGGATTGTTACCTTAATTTCTCTTTCTGATCTTTGGTTGTTAGTGTATATGATTGCAAGAGATATCTGTACATTAATTTTGTATCTGGCAACTTTACCAAATTCATTGATTAGCTCTAGTAGTTTTCTGGTGGCATCTTTAGGATTTTCTATGTATAGTATCATGTCATCTGCAAACAGTGACAGTTTTATTTCTTCTTTTCCAATTTGTATTCCTTTTATTTCTTTTTCTTTTCTGATTGCTGTGGCTAGAACTATCAAAACTATGTTGAATAATACTGGTGAGATTCGATCTGATCTTAGAGGAAATGCTTTCAGTTTTTCACTATTGAGAATGATGTTTGCTGTGGGTTTGTCATATATGACCTTTATTAGGTTGAGGTAGGTTCCCTGTATGCCCACTTTCTGTAGAGTTTTTATCATAAATGGGTGTTGAATTGTATCAAAAGCTTTTTCTGCATCTATTGAGATGATCATATGGTTTTTATCCTTTAGTTTGTTAATATGGTGTATCACATTGATTGATTTGCGTATACTGAAGAATCCTTGCATCCCTGGGGTAAATCCCACTTGATCCTGGTGTATTATCCTTTTAATGTGCTGCTGGATTCTATTTGCTAGTATTTTGTTGAGGATTTTTGCCTCTATGTTTATCAGTGATACTGGTCTGTAATTTTCTTTTTTTGTGATATCTTTGGTTTTGGTATCAGGTTGATGGTGGCCTCATAGAATGAATTTGGGAGTGCTCCTCCCTCTGAAAGTTTTGGAAGAGTTTGAGAAGGATAGGTGTTAGCTCTTCTCTAAATGTTTGAGAGAATTTGCCTGTGAAGCCATCTGGTCCTGGACTTTTTTTCCTCGAAGATTTTTAATTACTGTTTCAATTTCATTACTTGTGATTGGTCTGTTTATATTTTCTAATTCTTCCTGGTTCAGTCTTGGAAAGTTGTACCTTTCCAAGAATTTGTCCATTTCTTCCAGGTTGTCCAATTTATTGGCATATAGTTGCCTATGGTAGTCCCTTATGATCCTTTGTATTTCTGTGGTATCAGTTGTAATTTCTCCTTTTTCATTTCTAATTTCATTGAGTTGAATCTCCCTTTTTTTCTTGATAAATCTGGCTAAAGGTTTATCAATTTTATTTATCTTCTCAAAGAACCAACTTTTAGTTTTATTGATCTTTCCTATTGTTTTCTTCATTTCTGTTTCATTTATTCCTGCTCTGATCTTTTTGATTTTGTTCCTTCTGCTAACTTTGGGTGGTTTGTTGTTGTTGTTGTTTTGGTTTTCTTTCTCTAGTTGCTTTTAGGTGTAAGGTTAGATTGTTTATTTGAGATTTTTCTTGTTTCCTGAGGTGAGATTGAATTGCTATAAACTTCCCTCTTAGAACTGATTTTGCTGCATCCAACAGGTTTTGGGTTGTCGTGTTTTTGTTGTCATTTGTCTCTAGGTATTTTTTGATTTCCTCTTTTATTTTTTTCAGTCATCTCTTGGTTATTTAGTAGCATATTGTTTAGCCTCCATGTGTTTGTTTTTTTTACAGTTTTTATTATTTTCTTGTAGGTGATTTCTAATCTCATAGTGTTGTGGTCAGAAAAGATGCTTGATATGATTTCAATTTTGTTAAATTTTCCAAGGCTTGATTTGTGACCCAAGATGTGATCTATCTAGGAGAATGTTCTGTGTGCGCTTGAGAAGAAAAAGTATTCTGCTGCATTTGGATGGAATGTCCTATAAATATCAATTGAATCCATCTTGTATAATGTGTCATTTAAAGCTTGTGTTTCCTTATTTATTTTCTGTGTGGATGATCTGTCCATTAGTGTAAGTGAGGTGTTCAAGTCCCCACTATTATTGTGTTACTGTTGATTTCCCTTTTTATGGCTGTTAGCATTTGCCTCTTGTATTGAGGTGCTCATATGTTGGGTGCATAAATATTTATAATTGTTATATCTTCTTCTTGGATTGATCCTTGATCATTATGTAGTGTCCTTTCTTATCTCTTGTAACAGTCTATGTTTTAAAGTCTATTTTATCTTATATGAGTATTGCCACTACAGCTTTCTTTAGATTTCCATTTGCATGGTATATCTTTTTCCATCCCTTCACTTTCAGTCTGTATGTGTTGCTAGGTCTGAAGTGGGTGTCTTGTAGACAGCATATATATGGGTCTTGGTTTTGTATCCATTCAGCCAGTCTGTGTCTTTGGTTGGAGCATTTTATCCATTTACATTTAAGGTAGTTATCGATATGTATGTTCCTAGTACCATTTTCTTAGTTGTTTTGGGTTTGTTTTTGTGGGTCTTTTTCCTCTCTTGTGTTTCCCTCCTAGAGAAGTTCCTTTAGCATTTGTTGTGAAGCTGGTTTGTTGGTGCTGAATTCTCTTAGCTTTTGCTTGTCTGTAAATCTTTTGATTTCTCTGTTGAATCTGAATGAGATCCTTGCTGGGTAGAGTAATCCTGGTTGTAGGTTTTTCGCTCTCATCACTTTAAATATATCCTGCCACTCCTTTCTGGCCTTCAGAGTATCTGCTGAAAAATCAGATGGTAACCTTATGGGGATTCCCTTGTATATTGTTGCTTTTCCCTTGCTGCTTTTAATATTTTTTCTTTGAATTTAAGTTTTGTTAGTTCGATTAATATGTGTCTTGGTGTGTTTCTGCTAGAATTTATCCTGTATGGGACTCTTTGCACTTCCTGGACTTGGGTGGCTATTTCCTTTCCTGTGTGAGTGAAGTTTTCAACTATAATCTCTTCAAATATTTTCTCAGGCCCTTTCTCTTTCTCTTTTCTTCTGGGACTGCTTCAGTTCATATGTTGGTTCGTTTAATGTTGTCCCAGAGGTCTGTGAGACTGTCGTCATTTTCTTTTCATTCTTTTTTCTTCATTGTTCTCCTCGACAGTTATTTCCACAGTTCTGTCTTTCAACTCACTTATTTGTTTTTCTGCTTTAGTTATTCTGCTGTTGATTCCTTCTAGTGTATTTTTCATTTCAGTTATTGTGTTGTTCATCAATGTTTGTTTGTTCTTTTACGTCCTTGTTAAACATTTCTTGTATTTTCTTGATCCGTGCCTCCATTCTGTTTGAGATTTTGGATCATCTTTACTATCATTACTCTGAATTCTTTTTCAGGTAGGTTGCATATTTCCTCTTCATTTATTTGGTCTTGTAGGTTTCTACCTTGCTCCTTCACCTGTAATGTATTTTTTTGCCATCTCTTTTTTTTTTTTTCCCCTGATGGTTGGGTCTGTGTTTCTGTCTTACTGGTTGTTTGTCCTGAGGCGTCCAGTACTGGAGTTTGCAGGCAGTTGGGTAGAGCCAGGTCTTGGTGCTGAAATGAGGATATCCAGGAGACCTCACACTGATTAATATTCCCTGTGGTCTGAGGTTCTCTGTTAGTCCAGTGGTTTGGACTCGGTGCTCCTACCACAGGAGCTCAGGCCCGACCACCAGACCGGCCACTTGGGGATTTCTCTTGTCCCTTAGGTGTCTGAGGTCCCCCACCAGTGACTGGTAGGTGCCCTAGTTGTAAGGAGACACGAACTCCGCATCTTCCTACTCTGCCATCTTGACTCCTCCTCCATACTTCTCTATAATAAAAATTTGCGTATAAATTTTATTTCTTATGACCATAGAGATCTAAGTGTTCAATTTCTTTTGGATTAAGTTGTCAGTACATTTTTTATGATTGGTGCATGATTTGTCTAAAGAACTCAAATATATTGCAAATTTTGATAAATAATTATTTAGAGACTGAATTTTTATTGGAATTACATCTTTAAGTAGGAGCAATGAGGTTGTCATCCTCCCCATTTAGCTCATTTAGCCATGTTTGAATGTTACTTTCCACTGAAATGAGACTGGATAACATCAATTTTATTTCTGTCATAATAGTTGATTCAAATACTGAGATTCTTTTCATCCATAAATAAGTAAATAGGAATACATGGAATTATATTGTAACAATGTCCCCCAACTTTGTGCATATTTTCTGAATTATACACCAAAAATCTTAGTGATCTATCATCAGAATTTATGTTCAGTGACCCACTGGCTGGCATATTAGGTCCTCCTTCAATTTTGATGAAAACAAAGAATTGTAGACCACTGATTTAAGAGGGTTTGTTTCCCTGTCATTATAGTCCCTTACTCTCTCAACTACCATGCTAATATTTCTAATTATTTCCTTGTTTGGCCACCCTGGGGTTCTTTACACCCTCACCATGCACCATGGTAAGATTGCGATACACAAGAGGTGCCTTTATTTTGAAAAGTAGAGAGCAGCTTCTCAAGGCAGTTAGTTTTAGGATGCATATGGGTGTTTAAGATAGAAATATTAATTCCCTTAAATACATTTTTGCTCATGTAACCCTCAGAAAATCTTGAATGCTGCTGGGTACTTGAATCCCAGTTTGAAATCCTCATACCTTCAAACTCTTCTTTATCTAAGTTGAAAACGGTTTTCCCTTAGTTCTTTATATACTATGTTTTATAATATTTCATATGGTTTAAGATGTTATTTCTTCAGGTCATTTGCATGTGAAGAGGACCTTCTAATGGTAGAATTAAAAACCAGCTCCACTTAAATACATTTCAAGTCACTGCCAAAAATTTGGGGGACAGTTTTGGAGAGCAAGGAGGTTTTCCTGATACCCCTGAAGTACACTTAGTCCTAGTGTTAGCTCTGAAAGTAAGTCTGAGTTGGTCCTTGAAGACAGGCCAGGGTAGTGGTGATAACAGAGGGTGGATCCTCTGTCTCTTTCCAGTGGCTCTCACTGCCTCCCTGAAGAACATCAGCCAGAGGCTAGCCCAAGCCCATGTCCTGGAGTACCTAAGGTGTTTTTTGGTGTCCCAGCTTCTTCCAGCTACCGTCACATGATCTGGAGCACACTCTGTCAGTGCTGAGGTCTGTGGCACTATAGTTGCCTCCTCTGAGTTCTTTGCTTAATAGACAAAAAAGAGCCCAGAGCGCAAGTCAGTCCTTAATTCAGATCTATACTACTTTACAAGCTTTGTAAGCCTGTGCAAGTTCTTCTCTATGAGCATCATTTTTCTTACCTGAAAAATGGGTATATAAATACCTCCCTCACAGAGCTCTTGTGAGGAACAGAGGTTGTTATGTACACAAAGTACCCTGCTAGGTGCCTGAAATGCCCCCAAAGTGCTGTTTTCCTCCTTTTCACTCAAGGCCAACATGCTCCATCCCTCTCACCCCTTTCTGCTCTCTAAATTACAGCACAGGGAAAATACTTTGCTTTTGAACTCTCCTTAAACTAGGTCACTACTGGTTTGCAACGTGCTCAGGAGCTTCCTGGGTGAAATTCGAAACTGGCCCCCGTAGGGGGAGGTCAGGAAGAGACCCAAGAAAGAGGTCACTCTAGATCGGTATGTGACAGGTTTAATAAGCAAGGAAACTTACATACAAGGCTTGTCTTGGATGGCCCCAGTATGAGATCTCCACCACTGCACACCAGAATCTTAAAAATTAATATAGAGGCCTAAACTGGGTTCTGTCATGTATACCATCCAGATGGTCTCAACATCACATTACTGTCTCAAAGCTACGTCCTTGGGCAGCTTCTAGTGTGAGAAAGGCAAGCGGAGCATACATTCCAAGAACGGGAGGGGGTGAAGGACCTCCAGTAGCCCAGGTCCAGCTCACAGGTCAAGCTGTGTGCCCGTCCTCTTGATTACCTCCCCCAACGGTCATGATTCTCATTAGAGACTAGAGGGTGCCCTCTCCACCTCCAGGTTGAACCCCTACTTGCCCCATTTGTTGACTTTTGCTATCCTTTTCCTTTGCCTTAGGAGACAAATCCAAAAAATATTGCTATGATTTATGTCAGAGAGTGTTCTGCCTATGTTTTTTTCTAGTATTTTATGGGTGCCAGTCTTACATTTCGGTTTTTAATCCATTTTGAGTATATTTTTGTATATAATGTAAGAAGATGTTCCAATTTGATTGTTTTACATGTAGCTGTACATTTTCCCCAGCACCACTTACTGAAGATATTGTCTTTACTCCATTGTATATTGTTGTCATAGATTAACTGACCATAGGTGTGTGGGTTTATTTGTAGGGTCATTATTCTGTTCCATTTATCCATATGTCTGTTTTTGTGCCATTCCCATACCAGTTTTTTTTACATTAAAAAAATTTTTTTATTTTATATTGGAGTATATTTGATTAACAATGCTGTGTTAGCTTCAGGTGTACAGCAAAGTGATTCAGGTGCACATATACATGTATCTACTCTATTTCAATTTTTTTCCCCCATTTAGGTTATTGCACAGTATTGAGCAGAGTTCCCTGTGCTATACAGTAGATCCTTCTTGGTTATCTATTTTAAATATAGCAGTGTGTATATGTCAACCCCAAGCTCCCAATCTATCCCTCCTTCCCATCCTTCCCCCCGGTAGCCATAAATTCATTCTCTAAGTCTGTGAGTCTGTTTCTCTTTTGTAAATAAATTCATTTTTATCATTTTTTTTTAAGATTCCACATATAAGTGATATCATATGATATTTTTCTTTCTCTGTTAGACTTACTTCAAGTAGGATGATAATCTCCAGGTCCATCCATGTCACTGCAAATGGGATTATTTCATTCTTTTTAATGGCTGAGTAATATTCCATTATATATATGTACGTCTTCTTTATCCATTCATCTGTTGATGGACATTTAGGTTGCTTCCATGTCTTGGCTATTGTAAACAGCACTGCAGTGAACATTGGAGTATCCTTTTGAACCATGTTTTTCTCCAGATATATGCCCAGGAGTGGAATTGCTGGATTATATGATAGCTCTTCTTTTAGTTTCTTAAGGAACCTCCATACTGTTCTCCATAATGGCTGTAGCAATTTACGTTCTCCCAACAGTGGGAGGAGGATTCCCTTCTCTCCATACCCTCTCCAGCATATATTGTTTGCCCATACTGTTTTGATTACTGTAGATTTGTTGTCTAGTCTGAAGTCAGGGAGCATGATACCTCCAGGTTTGTTCTTCTTTCTCAAGACTGCTTTGGCTATTCAGGGCCTTTTGTGCCTCCATAAAACATTTAGGATTATTTGTTCTTGTTCTGTGAAAAAACGTCATGGATGTTTTGATTGGAATTGCATTAAATCTGTAGTTTGTTTTGGTTAGTATGGACATTTTAGCAATATTACTTCTTCCTTCCATGAAAATGGGGTATCGTTCCATTTATTTGTATCATCTTCAGTTTCCTTCATCAGTGTCTTATAGTTTTCAGAGTATAGGTCTTTCACCTCCTTGATTAAATTTATTCTTATGTATTTTACTCTTTTGTGATGTGATTTTAAATGGCATTGTTTTCTGTCTATTTCTGATAGTTAATTATTAGCATATATAAAAGCAACAAATTTTTGTATATTATCTTGGATCCTGCAACTTTACTGAATTCATTTATCCTAATAGTTTTTTGGTGGAGACTTTAGGGTTTTCTATATATAGTATCATGTTATCCACAAATACTTCTTCCCCTCCAATTGGAATGCATTTTCTTTTTTGTGTCTCATTCCTGTGGCTAGGATTTGTAATACTGTGTTAAGTAGAAGTGTCAAGAGTGGGCATCCTTGTCTTGTTCCTGATTTTAGAGGAAAAGCTTTCAGATTTTCACTGTTCAGCATGATGTCAGTTGTGGGTTTGCCATAAATGGTCTTTATTATATTGGGATATATTTCTTCCATACCAATTTTGATGATAGTTTTTATCATGAATGGATGTTGAAATTTGTGAAATGCTTTTTGTGTGTCTGTTGAGATGATCATGTGATTTTTATCCTTCCTCTTGCTAATGTGGTGTGTCACGTTGATTTGCAGGTACTGAATCATCCTTACATCACTGGAATAAATCCCACTTCATCATGGTGTATGATTCTTTGTATATATTGTTGAATTCAGTTTGCAAATATTTTGTTGAGAATTTTTGCATCTATAATCTCAGAGGTATTGTAATTTTTGTAGTGTCTTTGTCTGGTTTTGGTATTAGGGTCATAGTGGCCTCATACAATGAATTTGGGAGTGTTTCCACCTCTTCAAATTTTTGGACTACTTTGAGAAGGGTAGGTATTAGCTCTTCTTTATATGTTTGGCAGAATTCCCCTATGAAGGCATCTGGTCCTGGACTTTTGTTTGCTGGGCGGTTTTTTTGTTTTGTTTCTACAAATTCAGTTTTACTGCTAGTGATTGGTCTGTTCAGATTGTTTCTTCCTGGTTCAGTTTTGGAAGATTGTATATTTTTAGAAATTTATCTGTTTCTTCTAGGTTGTCCAATGTGTTGACATATAACTGTTTGTAGTCTTTTATGACTTTTTTTGTATCTATGTTGTATTGGTTGTTATCTCTCCTTTTTCATTTCTTATTTTGTTTGGGTCCTCCCTCTCCTTGATGAACCTGGTTAAAGGTTTATCAGTTTTGTTTATCTTTTGGAAAAAACAGCTCTTGGTTTCATTGATCTTTTCTATCTTTTTTTAATCAGTATTTTAAAAAATTTCCTCTTTAATCTTTATTATATCTTTCTGCTGACTTTGGGCTTTATTTGTTCTTTTTCTAATTCCTTACATGGTAAATTAGGTTGTTTATTTGAAGTTTTTCTTGTTTTTTGAGAAAGGCCTTAATTATTATAAACTTCCTTTTTAGAACTGCGTTTGCTGCATCCTATAGATTTTGGAAAGTTGTTTTGGTAAGTTTTGTTTTCATTTGTCTCAAGGTATTTTCTGTTTTCCTCTCTGATTTATTCATTGACCCACTGGTTTTGTAGTAGCATTTTGTTTAGTCTCCACATTTTTGTGTTTTTCCCATTGTAATTACTGTAGTTGATTTCTAGTTTCATATTGTTGTAGTCAGAAAAATGCTTGATATAATTTCTGTCCTCTTAAATTTGGTGGGACTTGTTTTGTGGCCTAGTATGTGATCTTTCCTGGAGAATGTTCTGTATGCACTTGAAAATGTGTATTCTGCTGTCTTTGTATGGAATATCCCATAGATACCTATTAAGTCCACCTGGTCTGTTGTGTCATTTAAGATGGCTGTTCCCATATTGATTTTATGTCTGGATGATCTGTCCATTGATATAAGTGGGGTGTTAAAGTTCCCTACAATTACTGTTTTATTGTCAGTTTCTCCCTTTATGTTTGTTAATATTTGCTTTATATATTTTCATGCTCCTATCTTTCATGCATATATGATGATGAGTATAATATCCTCTTCTAGCATTGATCCCCTTTTCATTATACAGTGCCCTGTGACTTTTGTTATAGACTTTGGTTTAAAGTCTGTGTTGCCTGATGTGAGTATTGCTGCCCCTACTTTCTTGTTGTTTCCATTTGCATGAAATATCTTTTTCCATCCCCTCACTTTCAATCTGTGTGATTAGCTCTGAAGTGTCTTTTAAATAGCATATCAGTGGTTCTTGTTTTTTATATACAGTCAGCCACCCTACGTCTTTTGATTGGAGCCTTTGGTCCATTGACATTTAAAGTGATTATTGATAGGTATGTTCTTATTGCCATTTTGTTACTTCTTTTCTTTTTTTAATTTTTATTTTATATTGGAGTATAGTTGATTAACAATGTTCTGTTAGTTTCAGGTGTACAGAAAAGTGACTCTGTTATACAAATACATATATCCACTTATTTTAGATTCTTTCCCCATATAGGCCATTAGAGAGTACTGAGTAGAGTTCCTTGTGCTATACACTAGGTCTTTCTTAATTATCTGTTTTACATATAGTAATGTGTATGTGTCAATACCAGTCTTCCAATTTTTAGCCCGGTAGCCCACCCCCCCCCCAGTAGCCATAAGTTTATTTTCTACATCTGTAACTCTATTTCGGTTTTGTAGATAAGTTCACTTGTAGTCTCTTTTTAGATTCCACATAAAAGCAGTATCATATGATATTTTTCTTTGTCTCACTTCACACAGTACGACAATCTCTAGGTCAAACCATGTTGCTGCAAATGGCATTATTTTGTTCTTTTTTATGGCTGAGTAATATTCCATTGCAGATATGTACCACATCTTCTTTATCCATTCATCTCTTGATGGACATTTAGATTGCTTCCATGCCTTGGCTCTTGTAAACAGCGCTGCAGTGAACATTGGGGTGCATGTATCCTTTTGAACCATGCTTTTCTCCAGATATATGCCCAGGAGTGGGATTGCTGGATCATATGGTAGCTCTGTTTTTAGTTTCTTAAGAAACCTCCATACTGTTCTCCATAATGGCTGTACCAATTTACATTCCCACCAACAGTGTAGGAGGATTCCCTTCTCTCCACACCCTCTCCAGCAGTGTTTGTCCATACTGTTTTGATTACTGTAGCTTTGTTGTATAGTCTGAAGTCAGGGAGCATGATACCTTCAGGTTTGTTCTTTTTTCTCAAGACTGCTTTGGCTGTTTGGAGCCTTTTGTGGTTCCATAAAACATTTAGGATTATTTGTTCTAGTTCATTCTGTGGGTTGTCTTTTTGTTTTGTTTATGTTTTTCTTTCCTGTGCAAAAGGTTTTCAGTTTAATTAGGTCCCATTTGTTTATTTTTGGTTTTATTTCCATTGCTCCAGGAGATGTACCTAAAAAGATCTTTCTGTGATTTATGTCAGAGTGTTCTGCCTATGTTTTCCTCTAAGAGTTTTTTTAGTATCCAGTCTTACATTTAGGTCTTTAATCCATTTTGAGTTTATTTTTATGTATGGTGTTTAAGAGTTTTCTAATTTCCCTTTTTGTTACATGCAGGTGTCCAGTTTTCCCAGCATCATTTGTTGAAGAGTATGTCTTTCCTCCATTCTATAGTTTTGCCTCCTTTGTCATAGATTAATTGATCATACGTGCATGCGTTTATCTCTGGACTTTCTATCCTGTTCCATTGATCTGTATTTCTGTTTTGTGTTAGTACCATACTATTTTGATGACTGTAGCTTTGTAGTGTATATAGTCTGAAGTCAGGGAGCCTGATTCCTCCAGCTCCATTTTTCTTTCTCAAGATTGCTTTGGCTATTTGGGGTCTTTTGTGTCTTCATCCGAGTTTTAAGATTTTTTTTGTTCTAGTTCTGTGAAGAATGTCATTGGTAAGTTGATAGGGATTGCATTAAATCTCTAGATTGCCTTGGGCAGTATAATCATTTTGACAATATTGATTCTTCCAATCCAAGAACATGGTATATCTTTCCATTTTTTTATGTTGTCTTTGATTCTTTTCATCAGTGTCCTATAGTTTTTGGAGTACAGTTTGTCTCATGAGGTAAGTTGATTCCTAAGTATTTTATTCTTTTTGATGTGATGGTAAATGGGATAGTGTCTTGAATTTCTCTTTCTGATCTTTTGTTGTTAGTGTATAGAAATGCAACAGATTTCTGTGTATTAATTTTGTAACCTGCAACTTTACCAGATTCATTGTTGAGCTCTAGTAGTTTTCTGGTAGCGTCTTTAGGATTTTTTTTTTTAAAGATTTATTTTTTTTTATTGATTAATTGATTGATTGATTGATTGCTATGTTGGGTCTTCGTTTCTGTGCTAGGGCTCTCTCTAGTTGTGGCAAGCGGGGGCCACTCCTCATCACGGTGCGCGGGCCTCTCACTATCGTGGCCTCTCCCGCTGCGGAGCACAGGCTCCAGACACGCAGGCTCAGCAATTGTGGCTCACGGGCCCAGCCGCTCCGCGGCATGTGGGATCTTCCCAGACCAGGGCTCGAACCCGTGTCCCCTGCACTAGCAGGCAGACTCCCAACCACTGCGCCACCAGGGAAGCCCTAGGATTTTTATGTGTAGTATTATGTCATCTGCAAACAATGACAGTTTTTCTTCTTCTTTTCTAGTTTGGATTCCTTTTATTTCTTTTCTGATTGCTGTGGCTAGAACGTCCAATACTATGTTGAATAAAAGTGGCAAGCGTGGACATCCTTGTTTTGTTCTTGATCTTAGAGGAAATGCTTTTACATTTTCACCATTGAGTATGATGTTAGCTGTAGGTTTGTCATATATACCCTTTATTATGTTGAGGTATGTTCTCTCTGTGCCCACTTTCTAGACAGTTTTTATCATAATTGGGTGTTGGGTTTTGTCAAAAGCTTTTTCTTCATCTATTGAGATGATCATATGGTTTTCATTCTTCAGTTTGTTGATGTGTTGTGTCACATTGATTGATTTGGGGATAATGAAAACTCCTTGCATCCCTGGGATAAATCCCACTTGATCATGGTGTATGATCCTTTTAAAGTATAGTTGGATTTGTATTGCTAGTATTTTGTTGAGGATTTTTGTGTCTATGTTGATCAGTGATATTGGCCTGTAATTTTCTTTTTTGCGTGTGATATTTTTGTCTGGTTTTGGTATCAGGGTGATTGTAGGCTCATAGAATGAGTTTCTGAGTGTTCCTTTGTCTGCGATTTTTTGGAATAGTTTCAGAAGGATAGGTATTAACTCTTCTCAAAATGTTTGCTAGAATTCACCTGTGAAGCTATCTGGTCCTGGACTTTTGTTTGTTGGAAGTTTTTTAATCACAGTTTCAATTTCAGTATTTGTCATAGGTCTGTTTGTATTTTCTGTTTATTCTTGGTTCAGTCTTGGGAGATTGTACCTATCTAAGAATTTGTCCGTTTCTTCCAATTTGTCCATTTAATTGGCATATAGTTGCTTGTGGTAGTCTCTTATGATCCTTTGTATTTCTGTGGTGTCCGTTGTAGCTTCTCTGTTTTCATTTCCAATTTTACTGATCTGAGTCCTCTTCCTTTTTTTCTTGATGAGTCTGGCTAAAGGTTTTTCAATTTTGTTTATCTTTTCAAAGGACCAGTTTTTAGATTTATTGATCTTTTCTATTGTTTTCTTCATTTCTATTTCCATTTATTTCTGCTCTGATTTTTATGCTTTCATTCCTTCTACTAACTTTGGGTTTTGTTTGTTCTTCTTTCTCTGGTTGCTTTAGGTGTAAGAGTAGGTTCTTTATTTGTGATTTTTCTTGTTTCCTGAAGTAAGATTGTATTGCTATAAACTTCTCTCTTAGACCTGCTTTTGTCGTGTCCCATAGGTTTTGGGTCATTGTGCTTTCGTTTTCATTTGTCTCTAGGTATTTTTTGATTTCCTCTTTGATTTCTTCAGTGATCTCTTGGTTGTTCAGTAGCATATTTTGTAGTCTCCATGTGTTTGTGTGTTTTACAGTTTTTTTTTTTCTTGTAGGTGATTTCTAATCTCATAGTGTTGTGTTTGGAAAAGATACTCGGTATGATTTCAATTATCTTAAATTTACTGAGGCTCACTTCACGGTCCAGCATGTGATCATCCTGGAGGATGTTCCATGTACTTGAGAAGAATGTGTATTCTGCTGCTTTTGGATGAAATGCTCTATAAGTATCACTTAAGTCTATCTCGTCTAATGTGTCATTTAAGGCCTATGTTTTCTTATTGATTTTCTGTCTGGATGATCTATCCATTGATTAAAGTGGGGTGTTAAAGTCTTAGCTATTATTGTGTTACTTTCGATTTCTTCTTTTATGGTTGTTTGTATTTGCCTTATATATTGAAGTGCTCCTATGTTGGGTGCATATATGTTTACAATTGTTATATCTTCTTGGATTGATCCCTTGATTATTATGTAGTGTCTTTCTTTATCTCTTGTAACAGTCTTTATTTTGTAGTCTATTTTGTGATATGAGTATTTCTGCTCCAGCTTTCTTCTGATTTCCATTTGCATGGTACATCTTTTTCCATCCCCTCATTTTCAGTCTGTATGTGTCCCTAGGTCCGAAGTGGGTCTCTTGTAGACATCATGTATATGGGTCTTATTTTTGTATCCATTCAGCCAATCTATGTCTTTTGGTTGGAGCATTTAATCCATTTATATTTGAGGTAGTTATTGATATGTATGTTCTTATTGCCATTTTGTTAATTGTTTTGGATTTGTTTTTGTAAGGTTTTTTTTTCCTTCCTTCCTCTTTTGTTCTCTTGTGATTTGATGACTGACTTTAGTGTTGTGTTTGGATTACTTTTTCTTTTGTGTGTGTGTGTATCTATTGTAGATTTTTGGTTTGTGGTTACCATGAGGTTATGATATAGCAGTGTGTATATAAATAAGATTGTTTTAAGTTGCTGTTCTTTTAATTTCAAATGCATTTCTAGTATCCTGCATTTGTGCCGTCTTCCTCACAATTGCTGGTTTTGATATCATATTTGTGTGTGGATGATTTCCTACCTTTACTGTTTGTCTTTACTGGTGAGCTTTTCCATTCGTAATTTTCTTGTTTCTAGATGGGACCTTTTCTATTCCTCCTAGAGAAGTTCCTTTAGCATTTGTTGCAAAGCTGGTCTGGTGGTACTGAATTCTCTTAGCTTTCGCTTGTCTGTAAAGTTTTTGATTTCTCTGTCGAATCGGAATGAGAGCCTTGATAGGTAGAGTATTCTTGGTTGTAGGTTCTTCCCTTTCATCACTTTAAATATATCATGCCACTCCTTTCTGGCCTGCAGACTTCTACTGAGAAATCAGTTGATAACCTTGTGTAAGTTCCCTTGTATGTTATTTGTTGCTTTTTCCTTGTTGCTTTTAATTTTTTTCTTTGTCTTTATTTTTTATCAATTTAATTACTGTGTGTCTTGGTGTGTTCCTCCTTGGGTTTATCCTACCTGGGACTCTGTGCTTCCTGGGCTTTGGTGATTGTTTCCTTTCCCATGTTAGGGAAGTTTTCAGGTTATTATCTCTTCAAATATTTTCTCAGGTTCCTTCTCTCTCTCTTCTTATGGGACCCCCATATTTGAATGTTGGTGCATTTATTTTCGTTCCAGAGGTCTCTTAGATTGTCATCATTTCTTTTCATTCTTTTTTCTTTATTCTGTTCTGTGGCAGTGATTTCTACTCTTCTGTCTTCCAGCTCACTTATCCTTCCTCAGTTATTTTGCTGTTGATTCCTTCCAGTGTATTTTTCATTTCAGTTATTGTATAGTTCATCTATGTTTGTTCTTTAGTTCTTCTAGGTCTTTGTTAAACATTTCTTGTATCTTCCTGATCTGTGTCTGCATTCTTTTTCTGAGATCTTGGATCACCTTAACTATCGTTACTCTGAATTCTTTTTCAGGTAGATTGCCTGTCTCCACTTCACTTAGTTGTTCTTCTGGGGTTTTATCTTGTTCCTTCATCTGGCACATAATCCTCTGCTATCTCATTTTGTCTAACTTTCTGTGATTGCGGTTTCCCTTCCACAGGCTGCATGGTTGTAGTTGTCCTTGCTTCTTCTCTCTGCCCTCTGGTGAATGAGGCTGTCCAAGAGGTTTGTGCAGGTTTCCTGGTGGGAAGGACTGTTTCGTCCCCAGTTGTGGGTGGAGCTGGGTTTTGTCCCTCTGGTGTGTTGGGCCATGTTGAGGGGTGTGTTTAGGGGACATCTGTGTGCTCAGGAAGACTCTAAGCAGCCCACCTGCTGATAGGTGGGAATGTGTTGCCAGCCTTTCAGCCATTTGGCCTGAGGCATCCCAGCACTGGAGCCCACATGCTGTTGAGTGGGGTCAGGTCCTGGCAAGAAAATGGCAGCCTCCAGGAGGGCTCACGCCAATGAGTACATCCCAGAACTACCGCCGCCTGTGTCTTTGTCCCCTCAGTGAGCCATAGTCGCCCCCCGTGTCCACAGGAAACCCTCCAATACTAGCAGGTAGGTCTGGCCCAGTCTCATATAAGGTCACTGCTTTTTACTCTGAGTCCTGGTGCACACGAGACCTTATTTGCAGCCTCCAATAGTGGAGTTTCCGTTTCCCCCAGTCCTGTGGAATTTCTGTGATGAAACCCTGGTAACCTCAAAGCCAGATTCTCTGGGGACTCCTCTTCCTGTTACCAGACCCCAAGGCTGGGGAACCTGATGTGGAGCTCAGAACTTTCACTCCTGTGGGAGAATTTCTGTGGTATAATTATCTTCCAGTTTGTTGGTCACCCACTCAGTAGGTATCAGATTTGATTTTATCACAATTGTGCCCCTCCTACTGTCTTGTGGCTTCTTCTTTGTCTTTGGATGCAGGGTATCTTTTTTGGTAGGTTCCAGCATTTTTTTGTCAATGGTTGTTCAGCATTTAGTTGTAATTTTGGTGTTTTTGTAAGAAGAGGGGAGCTCATGTCCTTCTACTCCACCATTTTGTCTCTGTACCCTTGTTACTTCTTTTCTGGTTGTTTTTGTAGTTCTTCTCTGTTCTTCTCTTTTAGTTTCTTCTCTTGTGGTTTGATGATTTTTTTTTATTGGTATGCTGGTGTTCCTTTCTCTCTGGCTTTTGTGTATTTGTTGTAGGTTTTGATTTGTGGTAACCATGTGGTCCATATATGTTGACCTATAACTATATCTACTTCTTTTAATTAATTAATTTATTTATTTTTGGCTGTGTTGCGTCTTCATTTCTGTGCGAGGGCTTTCTCTAGTTGTGGCAAGCAGGGGCCACTCTTCATCGCGGTGCACGGGCCTCTCACTATTGCGGCCTCTCCTGCTGTGGAGCACAGGCTCCAGACGCGCAGGCTCAGTAATTGTGGCTCGCGGGCCTAGTTGCTCCGCGGCATGTGGGATCTTCCCAGACCAGGGCTCGAACCCGTGTCCCCTGCATTGGCAGGCAGATTCTCAACCACTGCGCCACCAGGGAAGCCCCTACTTCTTTTAAAATAGTAGTCATTTAAGTTCAAAACCATTCCAAAATATCTACATTTTTTTATTCCTCTCCCTCACATGTCATGTTTTTGATGTCATATTTTACATCTTTATGTTTGTCTCTTCAGTGTCTGTTGTAGTTATACTGGATTTAAAATTTTTTGTTCTTTAGTCTTTGTACTAGCTTATTTAAGTGGTTGATCCATAGCCTTTACTATATATTTGCCTTTACTCGTGGGATTTTTCTTTTCCTTTAGATTCTTACTAATTGTTGTAGTCTTTTCACTGACCCTTTAACATTTCTTTTAGGATAGGTTTAGCACTGATGAACTCCTTAGTTCTTGTTTTCTGAGAAGTTCTTTACCTCTCCTTCATTTCTGAATTATAATCTTGTTGGATAGTGTATCCTAAGTTGGAGGTTTTTCTCTTTCAGCGCTTTAAATATATCATGCCACACCCTTTTGGCCTGCAATGTTTCTGCAGGAAAATCAGCTAATAGCCTTGTGGAGGTTCCCTTGTATATGATTCTTTTTTTTGTCTTGCTGCCTTTCGAACTCTCTTTAACTCTTGCTATTTTAATTATGACATGTCTTGGTGTGGGTCTGTTTGGGTTTGTCTGTAGCTGAATATCTGTTTCCTTCTTCAGGTTCAGGAAGTGTTCAGCAATAATTTCATCAAATGCATTTTCAGTCCTTTTCTCTCTCTCCTCACCTTTTGGGCCCCCTATAATTCTCGTATTGGTACACTTGTTGTCTCAAAGTTCTGTTAAACTACTTTCATTTAAAATTTTTTTTTCTGTTCTGATTGGGTGATTTCCATTCTGTCTTCTAGATCACTTATGCATTGTTCTGTATCACTTAGTCTGCTGTTAATTCCTTGTATGTGTTTTTCATTTCAGTTATTGTATTCTTACGTTTTGACTGGTTCTTCTTTCTTTTCTAGTTCTTTGTTAAAATTCTCATTGTGTTCATCTGTTATTTTCCCTAATTCAGTTAGCATTCTCATTACCAGTGCTTTGAACGCTTTATCTGATAAATTATTTATTTGTTTCATTGCTTGCTTTTCCAGGGTTTTTCTCTTATTCTTTCATTTGAAACAAATTTCTCTGTCTTCTCATTTTGCTTAACTTTCTGTGTCTCTATGGTATTAGGTGAAACAATTACCTATTCTGGTTTTGAAGTAGTGTTCTTGTATGGGAGCATCCCTATACAGTATGTTTGTGCCCAGTGGCTTTGGTGGAAGAGCTGGATCTGATATGATTATGACTCACATCTTCCCTGAGGGTATGGCAGCTTTCACCTTTGTAGGAGGTGGGGCTGAGATGGAAGTGCTAGAGCCAGAGCCAGGTGTGAGCTGGGGTTTCTCCTCTGCTCAGTGGCCAACACCACCTTATTAGGGGCAGAGGCAGGTCCCAAGTTGCTGGAGCAGAAACCTTGAGGGTCAGTTCCCAGCTGGTTCCATTTCCTCTAAGCCTCTGCTCTCTCCCCTCCCAGCACCTGCACCCTCACCCCATTGGGGAGCAGTGCTGGAGCAAGAGAAGTGGGTACTTGGTGTGGTTGGGGCACAGGCTGTGGGGGCTCCAGCCCCATGCAGGGCCCAGGACCACTCCCCGTGCGCTGCCTCTGCAAGCACCATCAGTGGCTGCCCTCACCCCATTCAGATGCGTTCTGGGTCCCAGTCAGCTCTGTCTTTCACAACTGTGTGCTCCCCTCGGCCACTGCGGCACTCCTCCTGGTGTGGAGCTGTGCCGTGGGGCAGGAGGAGCCAGAGCAGGTGCTTGGCTCAGACTTCAGCATGTGCTGGGGCAGTTGCAGGAGACTGGCCGAGGCCCAGGCAGTTTCGATCTGCTTCTTCTGCCTTGTTTCTGGGGGTAAGGAAGCACGTGCACAGTCTTCACAAGCAGAGTTTAGGTTCCTTACAGCCCTATTGTTTGTCCCACTTGTTTTCAAACCAGCTGAGGGGACTTGTCTTTCCGCTGTTGGACCCTAGGGCTGGGGCTCCCAATATGTAGCTTGAACTGCCCACTCCCTAGGGCAGATCTTTCTCCTTGTCGTCTCCCTTTTTCTCTGTGTCCCCCTTCCAGGGGCACAGGTCCTGACCTGATCGTGTTTCTCTTCCCTTCTTACTCGATTCTGTGAGGATCTTTCTTAGAGCCTTGGCGGTACAGGAGTCTTTCTGCCAGTCTCCAGTTTGTTTTCAGTGAGAATTGCTCCACATGTAGGTGTGTTCTTGACGTGTTCATGGGGGGAGGGGAACTCCACATCCTCCTACTCTGCACCATTGTGATCTCTCCTTTCCTTTTTGTTTTTAGATGAATGCCACTTCTCTGTTTTTTTGTAGAGTTGTTTGGATTTTGTCCCAACTCCTGTAGGATATTCTTAATGTAATATTAATAATAATTTAAGAACATTGACTACATGCCAAGCACTAAGTAATTTGTGTATTAACTCATTTGATCCTCAGAAACCTTATGGAATCAGTTTTATAATCATCCTCATGTTATAAATGAGGACTCTGGGGCACATGGAAGAAAAGAAATTTGCCCAAGAGAGGCACAGAAATGGGTTTTGAACCCGGGCAGTCTGGCCTGAGAGCAGCCCTCTTACCTGGTACTGGAGGAACTGCTTCTTACAGTGAGATTCTCAGTGGCACACAATGGGATAATCAATACCAAACAGCATCCAAATGTGCAAACAGGATGTCCTCACATTTCCTCATAATTATTTTTATTACCTGTTAACAAAATCCTATGTCTTCATAAACACTTGAGTAAGCTACTTCAAATATGCTCCAAATTATTGAAAAGACTGCAGTTAACTGAGGCACAAGGACAGAAACAGTGCTTTGCCTCGCTGCAGCCCTGACAAGTTATGGTTTATGGGCGAAGCCTTTTATTGTTTTCTGAACTTCAACCTATTTTTCTCTCTTTTTGAATGTTGTATACATAGCTAAAAATAACTTCTAACTTAGAAAGACTTCTCCCTTGTATAAATCAAATGGTTTGGTAAATGGGAGGGGTGAGAAGAAGCCAAGTCTCAGGGTGAAGTCAACAAGAAGCACTGAAATGAACAAAATATGAACAGAATTCAGAGGCCACACCCAAGTACTGACTCCTGATTAACCAAGATTAGCTTACAAATAAGTAGCATTGCAAAAGTATAATTAAATACTTCAATACTCAATACAATTAATTTCTAGCACTACAAAAGGTACTGTATTGTTTCTTGGGATTTTACATACAGTTTATGTAAGGAGACTCACTGTAAAGTTACTTCAAATGGAAGAGTGTCACTTTATTTGATGGTGTTGAGTTCTGGAGATACTGCATGAAAAGGATATATATATATATATATATATATGCATTTTTTTTTTTTTTAAATTTTTGGCTGTGTTGGGTCTTCGTTTCTGTGCGAGGGCTTTCTCTAGTTGCGGCAAGCGGGGGCCACTCTTCATCGCGGTGCGCGGGCCTCTCACTGTAGCGGCCTCTCTTGTTGCAGAGCACAGGCTCCAGACGCGCAGGCTCAGTAGTTGTGGCTCACGGGCCCAGTTGCTCCACGGCATGTGGGATCTTCCCAGACCAGGGCTCGAACCCATGTCCCCTGCATTGGCAGGCAGATTCTCAACCACCGCGCCACCAGGGAAGCCCAGGATATATATTTTTAATAAAAGAATAAATCTGTCAGGCTTTTATATTGATTTTTCTTGCTGATTCAGACAACCCTTTACACAATAAACAGAATTATTCTCACACATTGTTTTCCCTCCCATACATCCTCTCCTGAGTATTTAATTAACCAAAATGGGAATAAATGTTGTTTTATCCTTTTAATCAATATCTGTGTTCTGTTCTTAGTGCTATGATCTAAGAGAAGCAGAAGTAATGAGGGTTTTATTGTTGTTATTTTTGTATTTCAAAACTTTAGAGGAAAAAAATCACCCTTTTCATGGAAATAACTGGAGAATTTTGAGCAATTTAGCTGTTGTAGAGAATCATGCTGTACTATCTGGATTCCTTGTAAGATCAGCCAAATCGACTCATCGTTATCCTTTCAGCCCTTAAATCTTGTCTGCCTCCTTTATCCCTGATTTACACACAGGTCCCCACGCCAGAAACGAGATGGTTTTGTCTTGCCCCCTCCTTTCCACATACAGGCAACTCTTCTGCCATATCCCTTGCCCCTTCAAATGACTTTCTGTATCCATTCTTTTCTCCACAGTCCCCTTGGTCCTTCCTTAATTCAGTCTTCATGGTCTTTCACCAGGACTACAACAGTGGCCTTTTTAACTGGTTTCCAGCTTCCACTGTGCCTCCCTGGTAATCCGCACGGCCCCCTAAAATAGTCATTCTTACAGCAAAGCATCGTAATGCCTCTTCTCTTTAAACCCTTCAGTGGATCACAGCATGGGAGTCCCTCAGTGATTTCCTGAAAGCAGCTTCTCCATCCACTGTCCAGTGCTCAGGCTTCCCAAGAGGATTCAAGTCTGTGTGAAGCACCTGCTGCCTCCTCTTCCTGAAATATCCTCTTCATCCTTCATCCCACGCTTTCCTTTGCCTTCCCAACAAGCTTAACTCCATCCTTGAGAAACTGGTTCAGATGTCTCCTTCTCAAATGTCCTCTCATCACATAATTTGAACCCTGATTTGCTTCCATCCTTGCACATGTCTGTTGTTTCTCTGTCACATTGTAATTACTAGTTTATAGGTTTGTCTTCTTATGTAGCAAATGCCACAGGGAAGCACTTATCTGATTTTTCCCTTTATCCCCCAACACTTGACACGATGCATAGTACATAGTACGTACTCAGTGTTTGCGGAATGGAATTGAAATAACAAGGTGCATCTTTTTTTATTGAAATTGAAAGTTCTTGGGAAGCTGTGTTACAGTCTCAGGTTTACTGTGATCACCTAGATTCTGTGCTTACTAGATGAAATTCCGCAATAATTACTCTCAAACACCTTAAAATTCTGCAGCAGACATACAGGTATAATGTGGGCTAGAGAGAGTTCCATTTTCAAAGATGCCTTAGTTAAAACATGTCGGCCACTGGACACTTCAGACTCATACTTATAAATGGCAGTGAAACACTGGAGGTCTCCTACCATCATTCCAGAGGCCCTCTTTATGTCATGATTTCTCCAGTGAGTCCACTTGGAGGCCAGGCCAGCTCTGTAGGATTTGATCTTAGGCAGTGGAGATTTGTGTTCTTAATCTCCAGCAGGACTTAGCTAGAAGGGATGTTTAAAATTGCTCTCACCATATATATTCATTATTAAATTTGACAGTTAAAGCACCAACTTTATGGAGACCTAAGAACATGTAGAACAGACTTGACCCTACTACACGTGTTGTTTTGTTCATACATTTAGCAAATACTAATTAAGCACCTACTATCTGCCCATTCCAGGCCACGGGACTATAGCAGTGTTCAAAAAATAGACCCAAATCCGTGGAGCTTACATCCTGGTAGAGGAGACAACTAACAAGTAAAATACAGACTACACGAGATGAAGAAGATAAAAGAGAGTGAGAGGTTGCAGGCATGCGTGGAGGGAGATGTCGCAGTTTTAAAGGTTGGTTAGGAAGTGGCTCACTGAGAAGGGGGCGCCTGAGTAAAGACCTGAAGGAGGGAAGAGAGCAGACTTATTGGGGGAGAGATTATTCCCGGCAGACGCCCCAGCAGACTCGGCATCCCCAAGGCAGGGGCGCCCCTGATGCGCGTAAGACCCAGCACAGGAGTCGCATCTGGAAAGATGAGAGAAAGGGAGAGAGCAAACTAGGTGATCTCAGGGAGGTCAGGGTTCCTGGTGATGCAGGACCTTGTGGGTCCTTGTAAGGATTTGGGGGTTGACCGTGCGTAATATTGGGAGGCACTGGAGGGTTGGAGGTGAGGTGTAGCGTGATCTGACTTAGGGCTTAAGGATCACTCCGCTGTGTTGAGAGTAGATGATAGGACCAAGGGGAAAAGTAAAGATACGGACAGAAAGTTGTTGCAATAATCCAGGAGAGAAATGATGGTGACCTGCTCGGGGAAGGGAGTGGTGCTGAGGGGACAAGAAGTGGTTAGATTCTGATATGCTGCTCTGACATCAAATCAGCAAAGGGGAGAGGAAGAGAGGAGTCAAGGCCAAGCCTGAGGTTTCTGTCTAAGTTACTAGAAGGATGGAGTTGGCCTTAACTGAGACGGGTACAGTTGTGGGAGGAACAGGTTTGGAGGGCAGTTCGGGAGGTCGTTATCAGACAACCCAGTGGAGTTGCAAGAAGGCAGTTGGATATATGAGTCTGAAGTTCAAGGACAGGGTCTAGACTGGAGATAAATTTAGGAGTCATCTGCATGAGACTGGATGAGCTCACCAAGAAAGGATGGAAAATAGAAAAAAGAAGAGGTCCAAGGACAGAGCTACCCAGGGAGAACAGACCTAAGCCCAAGGAAGCTGTGGGGTAATGGGGGGAGATGGGACAAAAAGTAAGAAAGTGCCCCACCTGGAGAAAGCAGGTGAGGAGGAGGGAGAAACCGATGGGCTCAGATGCTAATGCTGAGTCAAGTAAGTCAAGTACTGAAACCTCAGCAGTCCAGCTAACAAGGTGAAAGGAATTGGTACCTTTGAAAGAGAGCAGTTCTGACAGTGGAGGTCAGCGTGAATTAGCGCGGATTCAGTAGAGGTGAAGAGGACAGGAAATGGAGAGAATGTACAAACAAGTATTCCTCGGCGTCTTTTAAGGTGAGCAGAGGAACGTGGGGGTGACTAAAGGCAGAAATGAGTGGGGAGGGATTTTCTTTTAAGTTGTGAAAAGTAACCACGTGTCTGTACGCTGGTGGAAATGATTCTGTGTAGTGGGAAATTAATGATGTAAGAGAGAGAGGAGAATTTCTGGGGCTTGCCCTTGAGTAAGAGAACAGGAATGGGGTGCAGACTGCAAGTGAGAGGTGACACACAGGAGCAGAGAGCTGCCCTAGTAACAGGAGGGAGGGTGCAGAACAGGGGTGGTAGGTGGGTAGTGGGAGCTTTGGGAGATGTCTGGAGATTGTCAGTTTTCTCCGTGACATGGAAATCTTGGTCGCTGGTGGAAAGTGAGGATAGCGGGGGAGGTAGTGTTTAAGCAGAGAGGAGAAGGTGTGAAATAGCTGTCTAGGAGTGTGGAACAGTGAACAGACGATGAAAATGTCGTACCATCTTTTGGCAGAATTTAGGGCCCACTTGAGTTCTGTCATCATGAACGTAAGATTACGCCACTCAACATGGCTTTGCACAGCCACGTTTCACTGCAAGGATGCGAAGGTAGAGCAGACAATGTGGATCAAGGAGGACAGTTACTGAATCCCCAGGCCTCGTGGTATGTTGGGTTTGGGAAATCAAACACCCCCCACTTGAGAGGACTCTAGAAGAAAGAGCAGCATCATGAAGAGCTAGGATTTAGTTAGAGAAAAGCGAAGAAAACAATCTGAACAGAGGTTGAAATTTTGGAAGATGTTGGTGGTGTGTTCCAAGGTAGTGAGGAAGGGTTTCAGAAGTTTTGGAGGGCGGGTGATGGAGACGTGCTGAGCAAGATGGTGATTCTAGGGCAGGAGGTGAGTGATGACCTGTGGTCCAGACCTGAGCTTCTCCTGGAGATCAGGTCTCAAAACAGGACTTGGTGACAAGACTGGGAGTTCTGGGGCATAGGGAACTCGGAGGGGGGCATCTTGCTAAAAGCCCGAGTCCTTGGGCCCTTTCTTCATTCCTACAGCTCTTTTCTCTCTGTAGACGTCATTGTTTCTTCAAACAAAGGCATACAGGCAAGCCCAGTGTAGAGAATAAATCAAAGCAGAGTTTCCCTGGGTGAAAGCCAGAATTAGGGGAGGAGGGCCATGTCCCTCACAGGGTCCAGGGGTACTGCCTCAGCATTTCTAGGGGTCCTCGAATCTCAGGTCATAATCACTGCTCCGACGTTGACGAGAGACACCTGAGGAAAATAACGGAGTCACGTATGAGAAAGTAGAGATCATATACCCAGTAATCACGTGAGTCTTTTTAAATGTTTTGCCAGCAGTGCAGAATCCTTTTTTTCTTCCATGTAATAAACTTTTCAAATAAACAGGTGGTTTGCAGTATCCCTTGAGATTTCTTTGTGTCATTTACGATCAGTATAGCATTACTGTTGTTAACTAGTATGCATGTAGAAGAAACCATAGTTTCGAAGTCCTGACTTAGATCAGGTTCTCCAGAAGCAAACCATGAGGCAGAGGTTTGAATGCAAGTGGTTTGTTATAGAAGTGCTCCCAGGAGAGTCCTGTAAGTGGGTGGAGCAAGCAGGAGAGAAAAGAAGGAGCCCAGAAAGTATACATTAAGGAGATGTCTCAAGGAGGTAGCTTCAGCGCACACCCTGCCGGGCAACTCTGGAGAGTAACAACTCGGGTTCCAAACTGATTGGACACAGGGCTTGTTTCCACACCTGTGAGGTCACAGCAAAGGAGAAAGCTGGGGGGGAGCTGTGAACCCCTAGGTACTTCGAAGCAAAACATCTAGGAGCCTGAGGGCCATCCTTCACAAAGCAAAGTAGAAGGTATGGGTCCTTGAAAGAAAATTGCGTGTGCGTACACACACACACACACACACACACACACACACACACACACGATCTAAGAACAAATCAGGGGAGCCCAACAGGACCTTCTGTAAGTGGAAAACTTTCTTTCGAACGGCAAAGATAATCTGTATAAAGATTAGCTTCAGAAGATATTAACGTCAGCTTTCAATTATCCTCAAGCAGTTTTCTAATAGTCTGAATCTTGCTGCCTTTCCTCTTGCACTTGTAGCAAGATCATATTACCACACATATAGGGCCGAAGTTTGAGAAAATCCAGGTCAAGTGAGTTTGCATCTCTCGTCAAATATATCCAAGCACAGGGCTGAATGTGCTGTCTTTATTGAAAACAAAATGCATGTTTTAAAACTCCACTGTTTTAGATGGATTTCACGCTTCCTCACTTCCATTAGTGTAAATATCAACACTGTTTAGCTATTTCAAAATTTATGTCATTACAAATAGTTACTCTTATCTACATCCTCATATGTTTATTTCCAGATGATTGTATTTTATTTTTCCCTTTAAATTTTGTCCTCTCTTCTAAGGATTAGGGAAGCATTGTTTTAGAGTCCCTGTGTTAGATGTAATTTAGAGCTGTGTAACATCCAGCCCACTGACAGATTTAGAGATTAATTTCCAGACCTCTTGCGGTGCAAGGGAAGCTCCTTAAGATTTTGAAAATGGCAATACTATTGACTCCCTACCACTAAAGGTTACTTGTATGGGTATCCACACTAATGCAAAAGGAAAGTTTAAGTGTGGTAAATATCAATGTTGTTTTGCTTTATGGAAAAACCTGTGCATAGGGGGAAAAAAGCAATTTATGGAACAAGAAATAGTTTATCCTTCATAAGGACATCTTATACAGATATATTTCCCTCCTTTCATTCTGTAAGGATAACATTGCTGTTGCTAAACTGATATTTGCACAGGAAAAATAGTTCAGTAGTTTTGAACAGTCATGTCTTAGGTCAGGTTCTCCAGAAGCAAACTATGAGCCAAAGATTTGATGCTAGAGATAGCCAAAAGGAGAGATTTGACTATGACTTATATGCTATTTAGATTATATTGAGAGTTAGTAGAAAACCTTTTTTTTTTTTCCTCCCAAGATTTTGGCTTAGATACATCTCTAAATATGTGTTTGCTATATTTTAAAGTAAGTGCACTTTTAGGGGAATTTAATCCATATGTTACACATAAATCATCCAAATGTTGTTTTATTAGAGGTACACGATGTCTAAGATGCCTTTTGAATAGTCCTTATATTCTTTGCTGAAAAGCAGCAGGTAAGTTGCCAAGAGTAAACAAATCAAATAGCAAAAGGTTTGAGCTCAGTCTGTAATGCTTAGCCTATTATTTTTGATTGGGTTCTGAACTTGGCAGTGTACATCCCCAATTCCTGCCTGGAGGGCAAAGTGAAAACAATTTGAACACTGTATTTCCCAGTCGGGTCATTGACATTTGAGAATAATGTAGTACAGACAGAATCAGCATGTTTGGCAGGTGAGTGATAACTTAATGTGACCTCGGAAAGTTCCTTCCTCCAGTTTGCAGAAGTTCATGGCGTGGACCGATGTTAGTCACACTGCAAAACAAAAGTTAGGACAGACAGCCGTCAAGGGATCCGTAGTGGGAATTTATCTGTTTCTCTTGTGCATCTTTAGGTGGAATGGTTGAAAAATGAAGACATCATTGATCCTGTTGAAGATCGGAATTTTTATATTACTATTGATCACAACCTCATCATCAAGCAGGCCCGCCTCTCAGACACTGCCAACTATACTTGTGTGGCCAAAAACATCGTCGCCAAGAGGAAAAGCACAACCGCAACTGTCATAGTCTATGGTGAGTGAGCTCTTGGGGTCTCAGTCTAGTTGAGGTCAAACTGCAGTTTCTCATTTTAATCTTAAAGTACCAAGTGAAGAGGCCCCTTTTCAATCCCCCTTGCGGCTCTCTTCCAGCTTCTCACGCGGCCGGTGAGGTGTAACTGCTTTCCTGATACTCGTAGAAAAACTAGACGTAGAAATCCCTAGTCCTTTGTCAGTCAGTTTATAGGAAAGTGAAGGAAATCTACCCAAGTACCAGGACAGTTCCCTGCTTCCCTAGGCCCTCCCGCTCTCCATAGCCTGAACTACAGAGATGTAGAGGGAGTTCCAAGATGAAGACGCTTCAGGCAGCTGGCTGCTCTTCCTGTGGGCCTCAGGAGAGTGATTGCAAAACCTCGGGTCAACGGGAGCTGACATGTTCTCCGAACGCCTCAGCGCAACCTTAACTCCCTAGAACTTGCTCTCCCCTCCACCAGGGGCGTCCAGAGTGAAGACAAGGGCTGCCATTGCCACGCAGCCCTAATCCTAACCCTGTGGCAAGTTTCAACATGATGACTTCTTCAGAAAGCTGCTCTTCCACTCTCTGGCCCTTTCTAATCCATCTCATCTCTAAGCCTATCATTTCTCCAGAAGTACTAAATGATTCTGCCCCCAATTTTGCTGCAGCACGTGATGCTTTTGTCTCCCTGCCTGCTTTAGCACTCCGTGGTTTTCTCATCATGTCACTAGTCGTTCCATCTCCCCAGCTAAGCTTTTAAGCTCCTTGGTAGACTAAGAGAACAGCCCTATAAATTTATGTATTTCTCACAGTGTTAGATACATAGTAGGTCTTCATATTCTTGATGAGTTACTGTCTCAGAGGAAACTGAATGACCCTGAGAAATATTTTGAGGTTCTGCCACCTCCGGAATGACATGGCTACCACTTAGAATGTAAGGAAGCTCTTCGTGGCCGCTTCAGTGTTAAATGACACTCCAGGAGATTTGTCTAAAGGACTAGGAAGGAAGGACAGCCACGAGTACGTGGCTCATGGCCCTTGCTTCCTGCAAGTAGTGCCATTTGACTGCACGTGTCCTCATGCTGTAGGGTGTTACGAGAACAGAAACCACTGTGATGTGTTCAAAAGGCTGAATGTAGTGATGCTTTAAAACTGTCATTCTCATTACAGATGCATAATATTTTTTTTAAATCCTCTGAATACTCTGAAGTTAAATTTCCTTAAGTCACAATGAAACGTTTCCCGCTTTGTCTTTTTCTAAACTCTCTGAACGACTTAATTAGCAGCACTGGAAATGGAAAAGAGAAGTGGATCACAGCTTGTACCAGTCATAAATAACTAACGAAGGCAGACTCTAAATAGATGTATTACAAAGATGTTTAATATACATGCAGATCTCTTTTCCTATGTATGGCATGCTTTCAGTATCCATAAGCACAAGCTGAACATTGTCTTTGGGAAGACTCAAACACAAGTAACTAAAGCATTTTGAGTTTAGAAAACAGCATGGGACTAGGGGTCAGGAGTCTTATGTGCTAGACCTAGTTCTATCACCAACTGACCTTCAGTTGGTCACTTAAACAGAATGCTCAGAGCCCGTATCTCCCTTCTCTGTAAAATGAGGGAATAAGCCTAGGATCTTCAAGACCTGTCTTTCTCTAAAAGTTTATGATATTGGCTTGCCAGTGTGTTGGTAAGCAATTTATACTGACAATTCCATGACATTTGGAGTTTTGTGAAGTTGAGTGGATTAAATTGCTTTTTGGAATGCTAAATGCAACTCTACCTGTCAAACATCTGCTTGTCCTTTTCATGGCCTCGTAAAATAAGTTGTCCAAGGCTCATAGGTTGGACTCACTAATAGTCCACAGAAAAACATATATATGTAACCAGTATTTCATTTTAGAGTCTGTTGTATATATTTAATTTTGTTAGCATCATTTTTAGATTGCAAATATATATTCATTATAGAAAATTTGGGAAACACAGAAAAACGTTCAAAGAAAAAAAATACTTATAATCCTGTCCTTTTGTCATCCAGAGGTAGCTTTAAAAAAGATTGATATGTATACTACTGGAATTTTCTTAGCATAAATAGGATTTTGAAATAAGGGTTCTAAATATATTTTTTTACTTAAAACATAATGTTGCAGTATCCATGTATTATTAAATAGACTTCTACAGCATCATTTTTTTTAATTTATATTTTTTAATTGAAGTATAATTAAATTACAGTGTTGTGTTAATTACTGCTGTACAGCAAAGTGACTCAGTTATACATATATATATATATATATATATATATACACACACATTATTTTTCATATTCTTTTCCATTATGGTTTATCACAGGATATTGAATATAGTTCCCTGTTCTATACAGTAGGACCTTGTTGTTTATCCATTCTCTATATAATTTGCATCTGCTAACCCCACACTCCCAAGCCCTCCCTCCCCCACCCCCTCCCCCTTGGCAACCATAAGTCTCTTCTCTATGTCCCTTTTTCTGTTTCTGTTTCATAGGTAGGTTCAGCTGTGTCATATTTTAGATTCCACCTATAAGTACTATTGTATTTATCTTTCTCTTTCTGACTCATTTCACTTAGTATGATCATCTCTAGGTCCATCCATGTTGCTGCACATGGCATTATTTTGTCCTTTTTTATGGCTGAGTAGTATTCCATGGTGTATATGTACCACGTCTTTTTTTTAAAATAAGGCTGTGATGGCTAGCCCTTTTTTCCCCTTTATTTATTTATTTTTTGGCTGCATCGGGTCTTAGCTGCGGCACACGGGATCTTTGCTGAGGCATGCGGGATCTTTTGTTGTGGCGTGCAGGCTTCTCTCTAGTTGTGGCATGTGGGTTTTTCTCTCTCTAGTTGTGTGCGGGCTCCAGAGCATGTGCACTCTGTAGTTTGCAGCACGCGGGCTCTCTCGTTGAGGTGCACAAGCTCAGTAGTTATAGCACACAGGCTTATCTGTCCCACGGCATGTGAGGTCTTAGTTCCCCCACGAGAGATCAAACCCGCGTCCCTTGCGTTGGAAGGTGGATTCTTTACCACTGGACCACCAGGGAAGTCCCTGTACATCTTCTTTATCCATTCACCTGTCGATTGATAGGTTGTTTCCATGTCTTGGCTATTGTGAATAGTGCTGCTATGAACATAGGGTGCATGTATACAGAGTCATTTTTAATAGCTGCCTAGGAGTCAGTCTCATAAACATACATGTTTACCATGTTCCTATTATTGAACATCACAATTGATTTCAGTTTATCTTTATATTAAAAAATAACTCTCCAGTGAAAAATAGTCTATGTCTGTATGTATAACACATTCATGATTATTGTCTATTGCATAAGTTTCTAGAGAAGGAGATGATCGGCATATGATGTTCACATGTAAGGCTTGTGTTATCTGAGTAACACTCTTCTTCACCATCAGGAAGCAGGTACATATACTAGTTGTGCCGTGTTTTACCACCAGCAAATATTTTTTGTTAGAAATTGCTTAATTAAAATAATTTCACAGACTCATATATTGAAATACAAAAGTATGTCAGAGTATTTTCTAGAGCAAGATCTCCAGAGGTAGTGAACATAGTGTTAGCGAGTAGGTTTTATCATCGCACCAATACTGACAGCTCCATCAAACACCGTAAATAGCCTGTATACACAAAATAGGTGTCCATTTCAGTTACATCAACTAATCGCTAATTCATTCAAATAGATACTCAGTTAGTTAAAAATCCAGCTATCAAGACTTCTTTAAAAACTAGATTCACTTATTAATGAAACTAACTAAAAGTCCTTAAAAGGTTATAAAGTTTACATACGCTAAAGAAAAATAATCAGTCATCTATTATTAAGAAAAGACTAAATGATTTTACCAGTTCCCATGCTTCATGGCCACTCACAGCCTTGGTATAAGGATGTAAACATATATTATTTGAGATAAGTTGCCAAAAGTAATTTTTGGAGCTTTACTAGGTAAGGGGATTTTTTTTTTAAATAACACTGGCTAAGGAGAGGAGAACACAGTCCTATTTTCTGAATAGGTAAATAGATGTTGATAATTCATTTTATTTATCTCTGTGCTTAGATTCTTCAGCTCTGCAATGCAATTTTTTTTTTAAACATCTTTATTGGAGTATAATTGCTTTACAATGGTGTGTTAGTTTCTGCTTTGTAACAAAGTGAATCAGCTATACATATACATATATCCCCATATCTCCTCCGTCTTGCGTCTCCCTCACACCCTCCCCATCCCACCCCTCTAGGTGGTCACAAAGCACCGAGCTGATCTCCCTGTGCTATGTGGCTGCTTCCCACTAGCTATCTGTTTTACATTTGGTAGTGTATATATGTCCATGACACTCTCTCACTTCGTCCCAGCTTACCCTTCCCCTCCCCGTGTCCTCAAGTCCATTCTCTACGTCTGCGTCTTTATTCCTGTCCTGCCCCTAGGTTCTTCACAGCCTTTTCTTTTTTTTTTTTTTTAAGATTCCATATATATGTGTTAGCATACGGTATTTGTTTTTCTCTTTCTGACTTACTTCACTCTGTATGACAGACTCTAGGTCCATCCACCTCACTGCAAATAACTCAATTTCGTTTCTTTTTATGCCTGAGTAATATTCCATTGTATATATGTGTGAAATGATATCCAGGGTCTCCTATAGCTTTGAAGTTTTTGATTTTTTTATGGTCACTTGGGATACCACTTTTATGTGTTGTGTGCGGTTTGTGTGTCTCTGTGTGTATGCACACATGTTTAATTCACATTTTATTTTTTATCTCTTTCTAGTAAACGGTGGCTGGTCTACCTGGACAGAGTGGTCTGTGTGTAACAGCCGCTGTGGACGAGGGTATCAGAAGCGCACAAGGACCTGCACCAACCCAGCCCCACTCAATGGTGGTGCCTTCTGTGAAGGGCAGAGTGTGCAGAAAATAGCCTGCACCACGTTATGCCCAGGTAAGCAAACCAGCGCTCTCATTCCAAATGTCTCCTCCCATTCTAGAAATAAGTTTTAGGGTATATATACAAAGCCTTATTCTTTTCTTTTTTGGCTGCGTTGGGTCTTCGTTGCTGCTCACGGGCTTTTTCTAGTTGCAGTGAGCGGGGGCTACTCTTCGTTGTGGTGCGCAGGCTTCTCATTGCGGTGGCTTCTCTTGTTGCAGAGCACAGGCTCTAGGCATGCGGGCTTCAGTAGTTGCAGCACATGGGCTCAGTAGTTGCAGCACGTGGGCCCTAGAGCACGCGGGCTTCAGTAGTTGCGGTGCCCAGGCTCAGTAGTTGTGGCTCACGGGCTCTAGAGCGCAGGCTCAGTAGTTGTGGCTCACAGGCTTAGTTGCTCCGCGGCATGGGGGATCTTCCCAGACCAGGCCTCGAACCCATGTTACCTGCACTGGCAGGCGGATTCTTAACCACTGCGCCACCAGGGAAATCCCACAAAGCCTTATTCTTCACCTGAGTGTGTGGTAAACATTATTTAAATCCATCATCCCATTCAGTGCTTACATTGCTGAGACCTCAAGTCTTTTCCCCCAAAAGAGTACTTAACTTTATTACCCTAACATACAAAATACTATAAAACAAGAGATTAAACACACATGAACATAATCCCTCTCTATTACTCAGCAAAACTGTTGGAGCCAAGATTGCAGGATCTGTAATTCAAGGCATTTGAGCAGCATTGAAAGCCACACATTTAGGATAACAACCCTTTATCTCCAGAAAGTCATGGAAGTTAATTGGAACTGAAATTTAGAAAATGTTTTAGTTGAAGTACTTGACATTTGGTGTCAGTTTCTGGGCAAAGGCCAATAAAACATATGGAATGAATTAAAAGGAAGTCTAAGCTTTGTGACACGTGAGCTAATGGATTTTGAAAATACAGTGCAGTCAGCTATTATCTGTACATGTTGGTCACCTATTTTTGAGTTATTTGCAGTGGTACCTATAGCAAGATTGCATCCCTTTGCCTCTGAACATCTTTCTGTGCTAGCTCATGTTGTCCCAAACTCTTATCCTTTGGTAAATTGAAGTTAATATTTGCCAAAACCAAAACCCACTAAAATGTCCAATTATACAATATATTAAAAAAATTAAACTAAAATTATTTTGAAATAATGCATAAATTTATTGTATTCCATTGGTGTAGCTATTATATTGTCACTTTCATTATTTAGATACAAAGACTACTTACTTCCCTTTATTGTGCCTAACTTTTGTCAGGTTCATCCTTTTAGTAGAACTTTCTCAGAGATGGGTTGGAGAAGTGAACTGGAGAGAAAACCATAATATAAATTTTATATTCCTGTTTTCATTTCCGAATATCAAAACAGTATCCCACACTGAACCCTTTGAGAGCTTTTATTTATGGAACAAACTTTGACACTTAGCTAGGCTAAGAATTTCAGTATTTTCTCTTGTACGCTCCTATATTTTGTCTGCATACTGACTCCCACAATTAGAAATGCACTGAGCATTTAGTTGAAATAGAAATGTGTGTTTGTGTGTGTACTTTGGGATGGTCTAGGTCAAAGCAAATGTCTTTTCTTCAGATAGCTGGGAGTTGCTTATATAGCTGACTGTACAATTGAAATATTAATACTTTCATCATTTTTTCATGTGGGCATATTTATATCTCTATACATATTATGCATAATACATATAGTTACACAATAATTTGAATATGAAATCACACAAATTTCCCAAACTATGTAGATTATTAAAATTGATCTAATTTCTGTCAATATATAGGTATAACACGTGTACATTGCATGTTCAATAAATGATGTTTGCGATTGTCTTACATTGAATCCTAGATGATTATTTATGTATTTCAGGGAAATTTTAAAAAATTTAACTCTTATTTTAATATTTTCCTCTTATTTATGTAAGAACCTTTAAAGAACGTACTAGAGTATTTAAGTTGTGTGTTTTTAAAATAGAGATATCTTAGCTCTTTATCACTGAAGTTTACTAACAAGTCAAGCACAAAAATTAAGAAGAAAGTGAATCTATTCTAAATGACTGAATCACAGGAAAAAATTAGGAATGTGCTTAAATATTATTTTAAAAATAAAAATAGCAACATATATCATCAAATAATGGAATGAAATCATCAAATAATAAATGGAAAATAATATAGTCTTTTCAAGAAGTCATTGCAGAAGATGTTAGAATCAAGCAGCATGGATGAAAAAATAAAAAGAGTGTATAGGATGTAGATGAGGGGTGCGGGTAAGTGGGTAGATGGACGGATGGATGGATGGATGGATTTCTTCCACACTCTACCAACCTCTTCTCCTGAACCCCACAGAGGTTTACTTGCACTACCCACATTACATTATGCAGGGAGGAATCTTGGATCCAAAAAGAGGTTCTCTAATTTTCAATCCAAAATCCAGAAGTTTCCCCTTTAATAGAAAAAGGGTCATCGCCAGGATTTACGTTTATGCAGCTCCTGGTGACAGCTTTGGTTTCTGTGTGTCCCGTTAAGCTTCCGTTTGCCTGGTCAGTGAAGAAATAGTCACACACCTCGTAAGGGAGGTTCGAAGAGCCCACACACAGTGTATGTAGAGCATGCAGGACTTCAGCAGTTAAAATGAATGCAGTGTTCCTCGGGGGCGCGTTTTCTTCAGTGTTTGGTGGTGTTTTCTTTCTGCTTGTGCTCTGCTCCTCTCTGCCCTCAAAAAGCTCCTTGTGCCTTTGACCCGATGCTGGTTTTTGTGTGGCAGTGGATGGCAGGTGGACCTCATGGAGCAAGTGGTCGACTTGCGGGACCGAGTGCACGCACTGGCGCAGGAGGGAGTGTGCGGCACCCGCGCCCAAGAACGGAGGCAAGGACTGCGACGGCCTCGTCTTGCAGTCCAAGAACTGCACGGATGGTCTGTGCATGCAGAGTAAGTCTGTTTGAGCAAATGACAGACACTGGGGAGGCCTGGGGTTTAACCATTTGGGTTTCTTTGAAGGAAATATCAAAAACTAAAAATGTCCTAAACAAAAATGCAATACTATACCAATATCATGGGTCTCTGTCAAAAATTGGAAAAAAATGAATCTCCCAGAACCCAGAATGAATAATAACTGTATCCAGTTAACAGATGACACACACAGTATTGCTTTCCCATGAGCAGAAGGGGATTTAGTTGTTTCCATGGAGGGGCTGTCGTTCTTTTCAGGGCAGGGAAGTGCTACTCAGTTTTACTATAGTGCACAAAAGGGCATCCTCAACTCCTCGTAGAGTCACATGACTTCCAAAAAGTAAGCTCTTTACTTCTAATTCATGGCTGTTACTGAACCAGTGTCCATGAAATTTAAAATATATGTATAAGGACAGGAACTATTTCTGCAAGTAGATTTACCAGTTTACAAGTGTTCAGTGGGAACATCTTCACAACACCTTGAAAATGCTGGGTTTGTATTAGAAATTATAACGTTTATCTAAAGGGACTAATGTTTATAAAACATAAATTTTAAAATATGGGTGTAGAAGATTGGCTCAGGAATATAATAGGTGCTATAAGCTAAATAGTCCACATTTTTCATGGCTTTTTTCCTTAGATTTTCTTAATGAGATGGTGGTTTGATTTCCATATTTGCAGACTCTCACTCCTCTATTGAGGAGCCCTTAGATGTACAGAATTTACCATCCCTTTTATGACCATGAATTGAGGTACTAAGAATTGTTCTGAAATCACCCCTGTAACAGATGAATGGATCAAACAGTGTGCTGTCTTTGGATCTTAACTAATGGCAGCCAAATGTTGACATTTCTTATAACACATTACAGATTGCTTGTGGAATATAAGCAACCAAATGTATTTGTGTGGAAGTATTTGTATTTCTCATTTAAGAATAAGATATTTTATTTTCAGCACATTTATGGAATTCTGTTTACTTTTCAGAGTCTATACACACAGGGACCTTTAAAAAGAAACCTTACTTAAAATACAAATAGGCAATTACATTGCTGACACAGAATAAAAATCTAGTGGGCCTCTTACTTTTCTGTCCACGGTACATGGTATTCTTTGAGAACAGACTGCAGCTGGGTGTAAAGCATAGCTTCTGGTTGTGATTTGGGAACGACTACTGTGCATCTAAGTTTGTACCAGAAACACAGAATGAAAAGAATACAGCTCTTTTACTAACCATTTATCCAGAGATCCAGGGCTTGTTCCTCTTGGTGTTAGTCTGAGTTGAGGATTAAAATGAAAACATACCATACACAAGTTATTTTTTTTAACATTTTTGAAATTTAGTATTCTTTTAGTGCTGAACAAATTGATTCATGTGATTGAAAGTAGCAATATTTGAAGTTTCTCTCTCTCTCTCACTCCCTTTCTCAATATTATACTTTTCAACTTTGTGTGATTTAATGCCCACTGTTTCTATTGTGCATATTTTAAAATTCCTAAAGTAACGTATTTAACAAGGAGTACAATGCTGCAAGATGGAGCATGGGGCCTTTTATTAGTTACACAAATGACACATGATAAATTATGACATTTGTCAAATACAAGCATGAAATAGTCAAGTTAAGACTTTCATGACATAGCATCCCCTTAGCATCTTGCTGATTTCTTCCGGCGTTAATAGAATTTTTTCTAATGGTTGGATGTTTACCACCAATGCTGGCACGAGGTGTGTGTGTAAGGAAGGGAAATGAGGCTACGAGAGACGTTATTTGTTGTTTGTTTATTTCTTTATCAAGTCTCCTATTAGCCTGGAACATTTGGGTGTTTGAATTAATTAGTTAAAAAGCTGTTTCCTTTCATAATTCTGATTTGCTGTAGTAACGGTCCCTACTAGGTCAATAAACTCTTTCATCTGCCCTGCTGTATCTACTCTAGTGCAAAAGAGAACTGTAGTTTGTGCTATTATTGATTTCCTCAGTGATAAAAACCTCAGATACTGTTGCACTGAATAATTATAGTATTTTACAGTGAAAGCTAGAGTTTCTGTTCACCAGTAAGCTGGGTGTTTCTGGCATAGTATTGCTGACACAGTTTTGCAAAGAAATGATAATGTTCTTGGTCCTTATTTTGGAAAACAGAAGGCTTTCTGATAGTGTAAGTACCAAGCTTGTAAGAGGGACATGGTCTGCATTAAGAAAAAGAATGGGAGTAGAAAAGACAGCTAGAAACTTGCAGTTGACAATTAGGAGTTATCATTTAATGTTTATTTACTTTAGGAAAATTAGTGTCTTCAGTGCACTGATAATATTGCAATACTGATAAAGAGCTATTTATCTCAAAATAAAGCTAGCCTACTTACCATTGAACTAGGGAGGCAGTACAACCTCTGAATCTACTCAAAATTGTCTACAAATGATTTGGATATAAATGTAGATATACTGCTAGGAAGGAGAAATTTGGAGTTCATAATGGATGTCAGTAGAATTCAGAGTCACCTAGATAACATAGTGTTGTATATTTTAAAAGTCAGATTGGTACTTAAGAGCAATACAATGTGAAATATATAGAAAATATTGCTGTCAGTGTTCATTCACTAATTTGTTCAGAATAATATTCAGACATATTTCTTCCTTAGCCATTTCTCTCATTGTAAAGACCTTTGACTGAAAATATGTAGAAATATTGGATAAAATGTTTAAACTTAAAAGGCATACACACATTTGGAGTGTGTGTGTGTGTGTGTGTGTGTGAGAGAGAGAGAGAGAGAGAGGGCATATCAAGTTCAAAAGAAAGAGAAATCCTCAAGTGGCAGAAATGAAGTAGGAACTCAAATCTAGAGAAGTATGCCTCTATGAGTGGACACCAGAATAACCGAGAGGAGCGTTAGACATGGATGTAAGTCCTGGGGATTAGGCTCTAGGATTTCAGTTCTGAGGCTGAGAGTTGAAAGCCAGAACCTTGAATAAAACTGGGTCTCATAAATGGCTGCCCTCACCGTGAAAAATAACTAGAAATTTTTTACCCATCAGCCCAGCGAAGCTACAGGAAAATTCATGGTAGAGAAAAGAAAAATGAAGTCTTCACTTAAACCTGTGATAAAACCGCAATCCGACACCCACTTCTGGGTATGGAGTCTAAGATACAGTACAGGGAACAAAAAGCAAAGTATGTGCAGTTTATAAAGTTAGTAAAACTGGGGTACCAGCGGAAGTGAACAGCAAGCCGTTTTCTAGAGTTCTTTTCACAACCCAAGTGCATTGGTCTATGATAAAGATAGCCCACTCCTGAAAATGAATTTACAAAATAAAGTTTTATATCACCCAAGGGAATAGTCTGCTGTAAGAGAGAGTTGGCAACATAATAAATAGGTGAGTTAGTACTTTAATAACATGGACTCCTACAGCAATCTGAGTGAGGCTATAAAATAAATAAAAAGACAAACTATTTTTAAAAGGAATATAAGCACAAATGAAAGAAAAGAATATTATAAAGAGGACAGACAGATTTGGGGAAAAATCAAATGGAACGTGATCCACTGAAAGTTAGAACTCAATGGAAAATTAAACATCAGATCAGAGACAGCTTTAGATAAAGCTGAAGAGAAAATTGGTAAACTGGAATGTAGATCTCATGAAACTTCTCAGAATACAATGAGGAAAGATAAAATGAGTGATTATATAAAAGGTAGGTTAAAACACATGGAAGATAGAATGAAAAAGTCCCACATTTATTATTCAAGAGAGCAAAATTTAAAGTTTTTGAGATAATCAAGATAGAGCTTACTACTCACAAACTCTCAATGAATAAACTACTAAACATACGAAAATCGATTCTTTAAAAAATTGAGGGACAAGTTAAGGGGCAGTTAAAAATAAAATGGAACTAAACTATAGACAACATTAACACAGAATATGGGAAGGTGTAATCTAAGTTAAAATGTTCTAATTTTTGTGTGTTGTTCAGGAGAAGAACAGTAGTACTACTTGTGTTAAGCTTTACTGATTCAAGTGTCCCAATTAAAATGTTAAGACTGACTACACACATAAAGGTTGAATATATAAATTCAAAATAAGATTTTTAAGGGCAGAAAAGGAGCAAAAAAGAAAGAAAAAGTATAGTTAAATGAAAACAAATAAGATGGTATATATTAGGGATTATCATATATCAAGGATAATAATAGAAATTAATTAAATTTACCTGTTAAAGGAAATTCAAAATTATAGGAAAAATCCAGTTTTATATTGTTTATGAGAAACATACTTAAATCACAATTATAGAGAAAGATTGAAAGTTAAGAAATGGAACTTATAGTTCTATCTTTATTTTAAAATGTCCAATTAATGGCTTTGACTATCTAATTGGGCCATTCTTAATTCCATTTCCCATTTTGCTTAAGTAACACATATTAGAGATTGGTTTTGCCCATAGTTTTAATTTAGATACTTTTTTTTCTTAGACTTTATAGTTTTTAGAATGTTTAATTTTTTGTTGGATAATTAAAAGTTTTCTAAATTGTTTACCAAATTTTTTGTGTAAGACATCTTAAAAATAAAGATATTTCCTCAATGCCAACTTAACCAAAAGACTTCGAGGTTATTTATTTACAAAATTATTCAATATTTTAAAGATATAATAATGCTAAATGTTAGCAAATGTGCACTAAAGTAGAATCTCTTGTATTTTGCAAATGGGAACACAAATTTTTATGATTATTTGGGGAAGCAGTTTGACAATATGAGTTTAAGAGCTTTAAAATTATTCCTCTCCTTTGATCCAGGAATCCTATATCAGTGAATAAGTTTTAAGTAATTAATATGAATACCTAAAATATATGTGCCAAATACATTCATATTCTTTGTAGTTTATTGTAAAAAATGCAAAACACAAAAGTCCAATACTAGAGCAATGATTAAGTAATAAGTGCTATTTCCATAAGGTGGAATATCATATAACCACTAAAATATTTATGGTGGTTTAACATGGAAAAGCAGAATATGGATTTATGTATGCATTTAGTCATAACAATAAAAGTAAGCTTAGGAAAAAGATGAATGAAATTTATTTATTTACGCTAGTGAGATTACAGGTAATTTTTTTCTTTTTCAATATGCTTTCTATTCTCAATATTCTTTGTATTTAGTATTTCATTATGCTTATAATTGTAAATGACTTTTTAAAAAGGAGTGTTGAGGATTGGCTAGAACAACTGCATGATCTTGGAAACAGGAGTCTCATTTCGTTATTTGAGATGTAGCAATATCACTGATCTGTCCTGGGAATTTGGTCACATTGATTCAAATTAGATTAGATTTAGATTAGGTTACATAAAAAGTATTTGCATAAAATACTTGTATAAAATCCTAGTTGTATAAAATCTTTGGTGGCAAGAGTTACTTATAGCCAGTAAACCAAGTACATGTATAAAAGGATTGTGAAGACACGGGGATTTGGAACTGAATTACAGTTTTGCATTATTTCCCAGTTGCTTATCATATACCTATCACTCTGTCCTTGCAACCATACTTATTCTTAAACTCTTTAGTAAGTTGGATTCATTATGTGATGCTATATAATTTCCATTTGTGAAAAAAGGTCATGGTCTTTAAGCAATTTCAGAAGCTCCACTAAATTTTTAAGCTGTCCAAACACATTAGTTATTGAAGTATAACATATATCATGTATATATTACACTGGGTATATCCTCAGTGGTCTGAAAAAGTAGTTCTTACACTGGAGACACCACTTTCAAATTAAGAACTTCCAGGAATTGGTGTTATTTCACTAGAATGCATTATTAAAGGATAATTAAAAACTGTTAAGAGTCACTTAATATACCAGAAAGAAGTTGGGCATTATTGGTTTATAAGCACATTGTTAATTAGAAAACAAAATTTAATACTGGAGTTCTTAGGTATGCTAAGAGATATGGATTGCATTGAACAAGAAAGGGTAGATGACTTGGCATGTTTTTCACTACTGAAAATAAGCACACATGTCTGATATCTCAGATACAAGAAAGTTAACATTAATAATAGATAAGACCATTTTTTACTTAACAATACTATAGAATGGTGTATCTTATTCAGAAGGCAGAATGGAAGGTCTCTTGTGCTGTGTACCCATTTAGGTTTCTTTATATCATCTCTAAGATTATATGAAAGTAGCTCAAGGTTTTGCCATATGAAATAGGATTTGCATAAAATGGTTTTGGGGAGAAAGAGAGCAGCCACACTAGACACAGAGAGAAAGAGGTACAAGAGAATAAAAAAAAGCACTTAAGACAATCCCCAAAACTGCTAAGCCAATAAGCGTATTTACCATTTATGTTGAAATACGATTGTATTACCAAGACCTGATAACTTTTAACTTTTATAATCTTTATAATGAATTTGTAGTAAGATCTGCTCTGTTATGGTTGGCATATAATGGTTTATCCATGCTTACCTCTTTTGAAAATAGCAACCTAAGGACTATATATGTGGCTTGGTCCAGAAATGGTACATTATATATACTTATGAATACACTCAAGTAGATTATTACGTGACCGCAGCTATTCCTACAGACTTTGGTTTTTAATCCCATTTGAAGATTGGAGTCTCACATAGAGATATGTAAGAGTTCAAATCTGCATTTAGAATTACTGCTTGCTGAAGAGGGTTTATGCCACAGTAGACAAATTAGAAATTGCAATTTACAAACAAGAACTGCCTAGAATTGTGTCTGCATCAGTGAACTTCCTGACTTTGGGAAATTAAAATGTTATGCAGTCTGCAAATTTAGCACTTTCTACTCATTAAAAAATTTACATGTCACCCTGCTCTTCCATTAATTCTCACTTACAGAGGAAGTGGCAGAACTCTGTGTGTGAATTGTAGTGCGGACACACTGCATACCAGGGCCCCCAGAATCCCAGGTGCATTTAATGTGAGGAAATAATTTACAAATAGGCTGCTCTTCGCTTTAGCATGATGTGTTTATCACTGCCACGGTAGGCATTTGAGAAGGCGCTAGTCAGTTTCCAGTGAAATTCTTGTCAACACAGCAATTTGATAGGAAAGCATAATTGTGAGTGTCAGACAGTGAGTGCTTTTATCTGTAGTTTGGAAGAAGTTGATGGCATAACTGTGTTTGTATAGTCCTTGATATGCGTAGTGTCCCGGCTGGCAAATAAATCTTCTGTCCGAGGACTGGCTGCCCAACACAGTGCTCTGCTGTCTCCGGTATCATGAGTGTGGTTTACTTTTGCATTCTTTCCTCTCTGGTAAAACATTTTCCTGATTTTGAAAGCAGGGATGTGGTTAGGAACTTCAGCCCACAGAAACCTGCTGAACACCTAGGGAACCCCCAAACAGATTGGTGTGAGAGGACAAATGCAAAGTCTTCAGCTTCCAGGATGCAAAGTAAACTCCGAGGGGATTAAGAAAGGTACCACCTTTCACAACTGCAGCAAAGCTAGGACTCCTTCAAGATCACATAGGGGCAGGGCCAGTGCTTTTGCTTGTTTTCTTTTTGCCTAAAAACCCAGAAGATGGGGTGATGTATGCTAGGAATTGGCCTCTTTACTTCAGGACTTTTCATCACTTTACTTTTTCTATCAGATGTCTTTAATACTATGGATTTATTTATCACTGCCTTTGGATTTAATAATTTATCCTTTTTCTGAAGGAGCGTTGATGGGGTTAGAAAATACTGCACTGAAAATGCTTGGGCAGCTGATCTGTGGGTTTGATTTTACTCAACTGTTGGATTAAATTTCAGACATTTATTCGTCACCTTCTGTGGGTCACGAGATAAGGGTTTTATATTTGAGATGTCCATTCCCTGCTGTTCATTTTCAGAAGGCTGTGGTTGTCAGTGTTAGGAACAGGGCTGTGGATCAGTTAGTGAAGCACGGCCCACTGTCCTGTGAAGGCTGGAGCACAAATTACGGTGGCAATTCAGATAACTGACATCAGTGATAAGCAAATGTTCTTTTCAATTTTTGTTGTCATGTCCTAGGATTTATGTATTCATTTATTTGGAGTTCCTTAAGCCCTTGTCAATAAATAAACCCTCAGAAGAGTGGTAAATTATAATAAATGACTGTGAGGGTCTTTGACAGACCTGACCTTTGACATCATTAGTGCAGTCCTGATGGGCTGGTTAGATAAGAACCAACCTAAAAGAAAAAAAACAACAACAACAAAATCTGGTCATGTTTATTTTGAATGGCCCTTGAGGTTTTTAATGAGAACATTTGCATCAGAAGAAATGTAATTGGAATGAGAAAAGTCACATATGTTGGCTTGGTGTAAGGTCACTGGCAAAAAGAAAGACCAGACAGCCAGGTCAAGGAGAGAGGAAAATCCATGGAGAAGAGAGATTCTTCTAATGCTAGGGTCATAAAAGTGAGGACAGATCTCCTGAAGTGACCTATTGTACTTCAGATAGATAAATATTCTAAAACTAACCAAAAGCTTGATGATTTAAAAACATGGACTTTTACAGAACACACTTAATGCTTTTATAAATTAGAATTGAGTTATGTCATATTCATAATTTATATACTACTCCCCATATGAGATATGAATTCATCATCTATTTTATTTAATCCTCACAATATCATAAAATCTGTTTACATGTATTAAGGCCATAGACACAGCTCCATATTGAAATATAATGAGTAACCTTGAAGGCAAGCAGGAACACCGTAAAAAAAAACTCCACCCATCTTCCTTTTGGCTACAAACTTAATAGCTAATCTAAAGACAAGAGTTAATTCCAAGACAGCTACATAAAGACTTTCCTTTTATGTCTCTCTCAAATCTGGCTCAATGGTTCTCAAACTCTAGAGAGTGTAAAAATTACTGTATCATATATATATTTTAGTTTAAAGGAATTGCAGATGTAATTTTAATTTTATTCACTTTCCATCTAATATAATGACTTAAGGCCCTGGCATTAATTGCTTCTAACTCCAATCTACTATGTTAGACGTGGCGAAACTGAAGCAAAATTGACCTGAGTTCCACTTAATAAAACTCAAAAGGTACAAAAAATAATCTTACAAACAGAACTTTTGATATCCCCCTAATAATAGCTCTATCTTGGTAAGGAAGGAACCGAGGCATAAAATTGGAAGAGCCCACCAGCATCCACAAGTTAGTATAAGAACCAGTGTATGAACCCACACCTGTCTCATTTTGAAATAAGCCTTTTTCCATGTGGGCTCTTGGAGGCTGAAAGCAAGTGGTGATCAGCTTTCATTGCTTTAAAATGTGATTTTCTTCTTATGTGTAGTGTCCCTTCAATTTTTGATGTTTATTCCTTTTTTCCTGTTGGCATCATTTTTGAGGGAAACAATGTTTCTCTTTTAAATATTTACATTTTGGTAGGTTCTGTGCCAAATACAAAGTGATTATCATACATTAACAACTAACGTCATTCTAGCATGGCTCTCCAATTACCTTAGAGTAGAGATGCCCAAGTATGGGGCACCTCTTTGCTTACCCCACACTTGCCACAGAAGCCACTATTTAGAAGTTGTTTTATTTAAGGGCGAAAATCTCTGTTTTAACTTTCTCATGAGTATCAATGATAACATTTCAAATGGAGAGGTTATTTTCTAGTCTAAAGGATTAGCATTACCTCATTCAATAACTGAATTGCAAATTAAGCCGTGAGCATATCAAGCCCTTTTCTATTATTTCCTTGTCTCTCCTCATTTAAATCTATTCATTAGACAATACGTATAAAAATGACGGGGCTGTAGCCTAAGAGCTGGGATCTGCCCCTCGCTTTGCTGTTTCATCAGCTTTGTGATGTGAGGCAAGTCCCTTCATTGCTCTGTGCTCTGGCTCCTCTGTCTGCAAGTACAGAGGGGTTAGAAGAGGGAATTCTAAAAATGATCTATTTTAACTCTAACATCCTGGGGGTTTGCGAGTTAGTAAGGGGCATAGACTTGGTTTTCGGAAGTTCTAACGTTTCTCACATCGGCATATTTGCTTGATAACTTTTTCTATTAAAATACTACTTATGGCATAAAAAGTTTGCATTATCTTTAAAAAATTTAGTCATAAAATCATCATTTTGACTATTGTCTATTATTCGTATTGCATGAAAAGAAAATTTAAAAGACTAGAAATACCTAGTTGGTGTTTATTAGGGAAATGAAGATTTACATATAGTTCCTGGTGTTGTTCCTGAGATTTCCCAAATGTAAACCCACCAAACAGGCGATGTTCAGACATTGCACAATTAAGAGCCATGTCCTGAAGGATAACCTGATATTACTTGCTGCTGTATAAAACCAAGGAAAGCTCACTTTCCTTTTTAAGACGCTTGGGATGGGCTCTCATCTTTTGTAACAGTTGAACATCAGCTGAAAAATATGGGCGAACCCCATCTCTAGTCTCGAGGATGACTTTGTGAAAATTAGGAAAGTCATCCCTTCCTCAAGTCATTTAACCACCATCAGCCGCAACATTGTTACGTTAACAATCCAGATCCACAGTCAACACAACTGTGAACAGGGCCTCCCAGAGCTGGACAGTGCAAAACCTGCACATCGTCAGCTTTACTCACAGGAGGATGGAAACCAAATTTGAGTCTCAACACTTTCCTTAACTTTAAAACATCACTTCCCGTTTTGGGGGACTGATTCTCCTCATCTGAAAGAAAGTTGAACTAGATAATCTATTACATGGATGTTTTGAGCAATTACGACATGGCTTAGCATAAGAAGCATTTCACTAACTGTTTAAGAACAGCCCACTATTGCTCTGTGCTCCTCTGTCAGTCCATGGGAGGTGATTTTGAAAGCTGTTATCCATGGAGGTACATTTTGTTCCAGACAGTTCTTCCATGGCAAGACTGTTCCTCCCATTGCAGGACGTTTAGTACCCTTGGCCCTCACTCACTAAATGCCTCAAACAACCCCCTAATCATTACGAGAAGCAGAAACACCTCTTCTGCCCTATTTCCAAACACCCCATTTAGAAGTGACACCACCTCTGGTTGAGAAATCATTTTAGTATCAAGTTGCTCTCTGGCCTTGGAAATTTGCTTCTGAAACATGCCCCTGTATCTTTGCCAGAAGCCACAAAGGCCAGGAATAAACCTCTTTAAAAGGAGAGGGTGAAAGAGTAGACACTACTTAAAAGAGTCCATTTCTTGTGGCTTTTCAGAAAAAACTGGGCTCCTTGTCTCTGTCATAACGAGGAATCCTGAAATTCAAGCAAATTTCCTACTCATTTTATTGAATAATAGGCTGTGTCAACTCTACTGCTCTTAAGAGCCATTGTCTTAGTGTACTTATAATGTGCATCATAATGATACTGCTATGGTTGTCACTTATTGATTGCTTTCAATGTACCAGCACTTTATAAATCTTATTTATCCTTTCTACAACTATATGGAAGGGCATATTCATAATCCCTTATACAGATTAGAAAACTCTAATGCTTCATTAGAGAAATGAAGTATTTAGTTTGACCAAGCTCTCACAGTTAAGGAACTGACAGGGCTGGGATTCAAACTGAAGTCCATGAGATTGAAAAACTCGGTTTCACTGCCTTGGCCAACAGCTGAGGTGCTTTTTCAATCGACCTGCCTTTCAAGTAGTAGGAAAGTTAACTGAAATCCCTAACTTATGAACCAGGCTGTTGATAGTGACACTGAAAACAATTATTTTGCACTGTGTTCTGCCAGAGACGCGATTTTTCATCATTGCTAGGACTTCTCTCAAAAGGATCACCTCATTAACTGAAGAAGATGTTCCCTGTTGTTCCGTGAAAGACGGATCAGATGGAGAAGTATAAAAACAAACTCTAGCAAGTGATTCTATATTCCCCTCATTTGGGGGATAGAACAGTAATCCCCTTCTATTCTGATACCCAGCCTCCTAAGTGATGTTTTAGTTGTATAGTTGCAGAAGTGTTTTGAAAAGGATGGCAAAAGTTTTACAGAGTTGCCTTCCAAAACTCTTTATCAGTGTTCCTTTAACAGAGTAAATTGGGGTGTTGAACCATTGGTGAGTGTACTTAATACTTGTCTGTTTTAAATTTTCCCATGTAGGAAAATAACAGTGTGGCTAGATTGGTCACTATTAGCTGTGAGAAATAACTAATAGACTTTTTTTTTTTTAAATTTTAGAGGAACCTCACATGCAAACATTTCATTAAATATATTGATACACCTATTGATAGACATCTCCCAGGCCCAGTTTTGTAGAAACCATCCATAAAATCCTGTCACTTCGCTCACCAAAGTGATCTTTTCAACATTACGTCTGATGACAGGATTTGCATTTCAGTTAGAATAAAATTGAAACTCCTCATGGTGTACCACCAGGCCTACAAGATCTGGCTGCTGACCTCCGCTCTGAGCCTACCCCTTCCCTCTTTCCTTTCACTCACTACCGTCTGACTGCTTTGTTTTTATGTCAGGACTTTTGCATCCACTGTCCCTCTTCATGGAACATTGTTCCCTCCGGATCTTTACTTGGCTGATTCTTTCTCCTTGTGCAAGCTTCAGTTTAAATTTCATTTCAACAGAAAATTCTTCCCTGATTCCCTAAGTTGGTCATTCTTTTATCTCCAATCACATTACATTTTTTTTTAATTTTCCAAGAGGACTTTTTCAGCATTTGAAATGACCTTGATAATTTTGTTTACTTGTTTATTTCCTGTTAAACAAGAATGAAAGCAGTGACTTTTCCCATCTTGTTTGTCATTGTACCCCTATGCCTAAAATAGAAGCCAGCATATAGTAATAGGGTTCAAGAGTATTTGTTAGGTGAATGAATGAATGAATGAATAGATTCCAGTCTGTGCCTGGAAATATATAAGTCTCAGACAAATTACCACAAGGCACAGAAGTATTTATTGAGCAGTCCAGATCTACAGAAACACGGGAAAGTAGAGATTATAAATTTCCTTTTTATTATTCCTTGGTCTGCCTGTCAAGAACAGGGATTCTGTTGGGAAGGGAAGTAGAGATGAAAGCCAAGGAAAACCCAGAACTGCTTCACAGGGTGAAATTTCAGACCTATCTCTCTGGAGATAGGCTTCTACCTTTATAAGATACAGCTCTTCTGCTTACTCCAGCAGGCCCACCCTGATTCTTATCAAAATTTTCAGGGTGAACATCAGACCATCCCCAAATACCCTATTTTACGTTTGCTTCTGGGCCCTCTCACCAGCAAAGGAAAAAAAAAAAAAAGAAGAAAAATCTTTTGACATCCCTCCACTTAAAATCACCCCTACAACAATGACATCACTTATCTGGTCCCCTGTACTAGCAGTGAAATTATATTGTCTTAAGTCTTTGGGTTTCAAAAATAACCTTTTTTCTTGTGCCTGTGTATGTCCCAGATGTCCTTTTATTGAGTTCACAGAATACAAATGGAAAAAGGTTATTACCAGGCAGAAGTGTTTAAAAATGAAAATCAAACCTAATACATGGACTCAGACAACTGGAATAGGAATATAATGTTTATAAAACTGAGTAGGAGGTTGCAATCATCGCTCTAAAATAAAGCATTAAAAATTAATTGAGAGCAAACCTGTCTGTGCTACAGCAAACCTCTTTTTCATTAAGGTAGCACTGCATGTTTCTCCTGAATTAGTTCCCCAAAATAGGTAAATAGCTTGTAAGAACTGCGTGTTCAGCAAATTACGGAAGATCTACATAAGGCACGATTTAGAGTTACCTTTAGTGTTAGAGCATTAGAGGCCTTTAATTTTGAACCAGTTGTGATTCTTGCAGTTTCTCTACATTTTTTTGCCCTTGAGTATTACTCAGAAAGTTTAATTCACATGGTTCTTATTCATCTTCATTCTATTAATCCAAATGGTGCTGTGTCATTTGATGAATTCATATGTTACAGAATGTTAAATATTAGGAAACTGTGGGTGCTAGCTATGTGATACTTTAAATTTTTCCACAGATTTTCATTTCAAAAAGTTCATGTTCCACATTTTAAAAATGTTTTCTCCCAATCTTCTACTTCACATTATTGCTATTATTAATTGTTATTATCATCAATCATCATCATCATCATCAATCAGTTTCCTCCTTGGAATACACTAAAAAGAAAGAAGAATAAAACTGCTAGTGTTATTTCTGCATTTACTGTTGGGATGGGGTTTTTATTTTGCCCAATTCACCCTATTCCTCTGAAGCCCTAAAATAAACAACCTTATAACCTCTAGGCCCTATTGATTTTTGAATGATTTCAAGTAAAAAGCAATCCAGTTTCCATTGCATTGACAAACTGCTCAGTCCCTGGGCAAAACCTATTGGATTCCTATTAAGTGGAGGGGCAAGAAACAACTGAAAATCCAAAAGGTAGATTTGAGATGGAAGGAGGAGAGGTGGTCTTGCTCAGCTCTGTAAATGGGTATTTAACCTTTGACCAATGACGACAGGCCTTCTTTAGTTCTATTAGTCCGAGAGCAAGCTGTTATGATTAAATAAAAGAGGAAAAAACTGTTTAGACCCTTACTGAATATGTCCTGGGAATTAAGGCATATGGCAGGGATAAGGAAAAAAGATTTTCCTTATGCTAATGACCCTTGATGTCTGAAATAAATTAGATCCATTAGAGTTTATGCTCAATAAAAGAAAGACTTTAAGCGCTCCAAAGTTAGTGACTCGAGACCAGTTTTGGCTCTGAAATTCAATCTGCCTACTTATTAATTCTTAGTGAGACTCCAGAGCAGACAGAAGATGCAAAATCATAATTCTGTACTGAACCAGAATTTTAAAGGACCCAGGTTTCTTCTCCTTTTATTTTAATTAAACCATTTTTCATGCTTCTCATTTTGTTTCCCTCATTAATTTGATTTTGTTCCCATTTTTGTTTCATTTTTCTGTTTCTTTTCAAGGTTTCATTTATCCTATTTCAACTGAGCAGAGAACCCAGAATGAATATGGATTTTCTTGTAAGTTTGATGTTTGGTTTCTATGTTGCTGAATAATCGTTTAACGTTATTGCCCCCAATTCAAGTTTACCTTTCTTTGGATCACAGATGTGCACACAGGAAATAGGCGCCTAATATATTCTAACATGAAAAACAAATTAGATTTGCACTGCTGAAAAGAAGAAAGGGTCATTTCAAGCCTCTGCCAGCTTTAAAATCTATCTACCATTCAAAGCTTAAGTCCCAGTAGCTGACAAAACATATCATGAAATATGTGGATCTAAATAAAGGGCAGGGTTCGAATGCTAAAAAGAAAAGGGTTGAGAAAATGCAGATCTGTTGATTTAGAAATCATGAATATTGAATAAGTAATTACATCCGGGTAAAGTAAAACATTAAGGATTTAGATGCACTTTCTGACCAGAGTTCAGAATGCTGCTGTAGGGCCTCAAATGAAACCCAGCAGCAAAGTGAAGTCAGCACTTGGAAAGTAGTCCCCACACAACCAGGAGGGCTTGGTATGTCACTGGTTTCCTGAAAAGATCCGCCCATATTGTCTTGATTGATGCTTGAGCAGGTATTATAGAAACTTTGGGAAAGACAGTTGTTTAAAAAAGAAGGGATTCTTTTACATACAGTACATTTAAACACAAAATCCTAGAAGAGATGGAGCGATTTCCCATAGGGAATTCTTTTTTACTGTTAGTGTGTTGAAGATACGTGACATGAGAGTGTGGGTGATCACGTGGGCCGCTGGCAATCAAAATGAGGAGTCATTTCACCGCATAAACCACGTGGCTGTGAGTCTTAGGAGAGAGTAGTGGTTCCGTGACTTTTAGGAAGCCATGGGACCTACAAACCTGAAAACTCTCTTCCTGCAAAATGCACATGTATAAAATTGAGCATAAAAAGGTTGTTCTTGACCATCTGAAGTACCAGTTTAATCACCTTTCTCAGTGACGGGAACAGCTTGGGTTAATTTTGCTGACAGTTTTTGTGGGTCACAGAAAACTAAAAATAGAGACTTAAAGATGTCTAAGGGATTCAGGAAAGGTTTAATTTTATTGGTTTGTTGTCTTTAAATTATCAGCTTTTATCACCATTTGCCGTTGGATCAGAGCATGTTCTCTTGCCACTAAGGCAACATGCAACATTTATAGGATTTTTCTTCTTGCCTTACCCAGAGACAGACCTCCCAGCTGACCTCACACCATGTTAATCAAATGCTTAATGGCCTTTTTGGGGGTAGGCTGACCTTTCTGATCGCTGAACCAGGCCTTTATCTTACTCGGTACACCATAGAGCTGTATTTTATTCCAGTAATGAGTAGCTCAAATGTAAATCTCTTGACAAGAAACCGTGAGAAGCTCCGGGTTCTCAGAGGTAATACTGAATCTGTAGCAAAAGCCTGGAGTTATCAGCGTTAAACCTCTGCTCCCCAGATCTGGGTCTCCTGAAAGTACACCTTTCAAACCCAACATGTTTGCTCCCAATGTTTGCTTTGCTTAGTTCCACTGTTCCCACCCACCCCTTCACTGATTTAGGGGAAAGTGAGAAGAGTGCTGTGGAAGGTAATTTGCGACTTGGAATGGTACTTAGAAAAATATTCTGGTTCAATAAATATACAGATTCAGAACATGCCAGATGTTTCTAACAGAGTGTTTATGTTTATAAAGAACTATAAGAGAATTCAAAGCTGCCTTCCAAACTTTTCCACCTGAAATTAGTAATAAACTTTTTTTTTCCTGTGGGTTGAGATGGTTTTAGCTCCAGTTTCTTTTTATGCCTTGTAATAAATGGTCTGTTATGTTGCCCAACTTAAGACAGATCAGTGAGTGGATAGATGCAGAGTGAGAAAGAGAAAGAAATCAGAGATAATTTTCCACCGAAAGACCACAGTTTTATATAGCTTTGAAATTCACCTATAAAAAAGGCAATAAATGTCTAAACAAATTATAGCAATACGTATGTGTACTGTGGGAAATTTCTCTAACCATTTAATTCAATGTTTCCTTCTCCCCTTTAGCTGCTCCTGATTCAGACGACGTTGCTCTGTATGTTGGCGTTGTGATCGCTGTGATAGTTTGCCTGGCCATTTCTGTAGTTGTGGCCCTCTTTGTGTATCGGAAGAATCACCGTGACTTTGAGTCTGATATTATTGACTCTTCTGCACTCAATGGAGGCTTTCAGCCTGTGAACATCAAGGCAGCAAGGCAAGGTCAGTTGACATTGCACTTCACTCTTGTACTTATGCATGTAAACAGCCTCCCTGTGTGTCTTCAGAATCAGTGACGTCACCAGGTTGGAATGCAGTCACATCAGCTGGATTGTAAACTCCATGAAGACAGAGGTTTTCGTCTGTTTTGTTGATTATAACAAATTAGAGTTGACAAGGTGCACAGATTTTTTTTTTTCCTTCTCTAACAGGTTTCTCTGTCACACTTTTTTTTTTTAAAATTATTTATTTACTTTTGGCCGCGTTGGGTCTTCGTTGCTGCACACAGGCTTTCTCTAGTTGCGACGAGCGGGGGCTACTCTTCGTAGCGGTGCGCAGGCTTCTCGTTGCGGTGGCTTCTCTTGTTGCGGAGCATGGGCTCTAGGCGCACGGGCTTCAGTAGTTGTGGCGCACGGGCTCTAGAGCGCAGGCTCAGTAGTTGTGGCGCACGGGCTTAGTTGTTCCGCGGCATGTGGGATCTTCCTGGACCAGGGCTTGAACCCATGTCCCCTGCATTGGCAGGTGGATTCTTAATAACTGCGCCACCAGGGAAGCCCTCTCTGTCCTACTTTTAAACTTTTATTTGAAGAGTACACAGATTGGTTGGTTGATTTTTTGAGTTTCCTTTTTTTTCCTTTTGACAAGACATCTTGTATTGCTATGAATACAGTGGTCTACAGATGAACCCAAATCCAGTATAGACAAGAGAAGCTATTACCTAGTCAGCTAGTGAGGATCACTGCCTACGAATCCAATTTGTTGAAATAACTAAGTACCATAGACACAATAAGTAGACTTCAAGGCGAAATACAGAATGAACTTGTCTGTTTATTTGTAGCCAGTAATAAAACAGATCCTAGTTATCTAATTGCCCTGTTCTCAGCAGAATTTTAGAGTCTATCCAGTGATAATATCTGTTGACTTGCTTTGCTGTTGGCTCAGAAAGTGTCGGGGGGCGTCTGGCTAGTGTAGGTTGCCTGAATGAAGAATGCAAATGGACGTTCCTTCTCCTTCTGACTCAGATCTCCTGGCAGTACCCCCAGACCTCACGTCAGCTGCAGCCATGTACAGAGGACCCGTTTATGCCTTGCATGATGTTTCGGACAAAATCCCAATGACCAACTCTCCAATTCTGGATCCACTGCCTAACCTGAAAATCAAAGTGTACAATACCTCAGGTGCTGTCACACCCCAAGATGACCTCTCTGAGTTTGCATCAAAGCTGTCCCCTCAGATGACCCAATCCTTGTTGGAGAATGAGGCCCTCAACCTGAAGAATCAGAGTCTAGCAAGGCAGACGGACCCATCCTGCACTGCGTTTGGCACCTTCAACTCCCTCGGCGGTCACCTTATCATTCCCAATTCAGGTAATTCTTAAAGGTCTTTACATTTGCAGAGACAGAGCTTGAAAACTTATTCTTGTGCCAGAATCTTTATTATTTGTTTTCATGAGGCCTGAGAAGTTAAATGTATCCTGTCTAACCCAAATCTACTTTCAGTGTAAACCAGACATTACCTCCGTCAAAATCAGCAAAACCGTTTATCTTTCTCCAACCAACTCTGAAAACACTTCCTCTAGAAATATTACACTCACAGCTTTCAGCTGAGGCATAATTTAGAACTGTCATTGACCTTCTTTTTAATAGCGCTTCAGAAGGCGACATTAAGCCAGAAGCCCCCACTGTTGTCATCACACTTTAAAAGGACAAATTAATTAGAAAACATATCAGTTGGTTCAGTTCCAATTTCCTACAGGAAGCAGTACTTCAGAATACGAATTTTTAGATGATCAGAGGACATGATAATAGACATCAGATCTTCATTTGTTAACTCTTTATTACACAGTCTTCAGGCTCAAGGTATTTATAAGGTACTCACTCCAACCTCTGATATACCTACCGAGAATCACAGCTTCGTCACGTGTCTTTTTGTAGTATTACTCAGCTTTCAGTTTGTTTAGTTATCTGCTTCTAGAGCATAAGCCCCATAACGCTCTTAAATAGTGAACTGAAGTTAGTGACTCATAATGTTTGATTAAAGTTTGGTATTCATTAATCAGTAGTAGTAATGGGTTGGGAACTATCAGTTATGAGAGGGTTTAATGGATTCCTCTGTAAATGTACAGTAGCTCTTTTGGATCAGACAGATTATTTTGTGAACACAGTAAAAAGAAACAGTTTGATTGAACTAAGGTTTACATGTAGCATAAGAAGAGAATATAATGTGTAAACAGCCATAGAGCCAAGTAATATACAGAACCAGTTGGTCTTCACGTCTGAATGTGAACTTGTCTTTGACTCTTCCTCTCATTCAGTCCCCCATTTCAGCACCTTGGCAATTTTTCACCCCATATCTTCAAAAGTATATTTTAATAAATTGAAATATTTAATGGAATATCATTTTTCCTTTTTTAAAATATATTTTACATAGCTGAGATCACACATTACATAAAGTGCTTTTATTCAAATTTTTCTCATTCTCATGCTATTGCATGCTTTTTAAAATCATGATTTTAAATATATTTTTAATAGTCAACCAAATGAATAGATCAAAATATACTCTATTGTTCTTTCATTGTTTAAACATTATATTATTCCCAAGACAGTTTTATTTTTTCATGATATCCACTGGATTCTACCTCTCCTTTGCATTTCTACATCTGTCACTTTTTCACATGTGAATTATTATAAAGTCTTCTTAAGTGGAAAGGAGGGAGCTAGCATGTTTTAAATATGTTCTGGGCATCAGTGATCTACATGCATTATTTTATTTAATACAGTAACGGTAGTTACCTAATATGTGTCAGGCCTTATTCTTGCTACTTTACATCCATAGTCTGTTTCATCCCCGTAACAAACATAAAGGTACATTTCATTGTTCCCACTGGAAAAAATAAAAATACTGAGGCTTGGGTGCCTCATGTGTGGTCCTCCTGCTTCCACTCTGTGCCTCACCAAACCATCCTGACATGAGCGTGACATTCCACTTCCCACAGCACCCCAAGGCTCATGTTACTTGTCTTCTCAAGAAGGCCATGCCTCAACACTTTCAACCAGATATACAAAGGCTTTGAATAACTATACCTCTTTAACTCTCTGTCCTTTACTCTTGAGACTTTCCAACATGGTTGGGCAGGTTCCTTATTGTCTTGTGCTCATATGGCGTATTCCATCCCCTTGCTAGTTAAATAAGCTACTCAAAGATAAGAATGCTGTCTTTTACTTCTTGGCATTCACAGCATGCAAAATACTGTCCTCACAATCATGTCTGTAAAGTTTTACTGAGTTGAAATTAACTGCATTTATTAGAATAAAATCATGGAGCTAAGTATCTTCAAGTTGTTGCCCACCGTGAATTACCCTCTGATGACACCGCAGCGGTGCAAGCCCACGATTCCTACAGTGTGGTCTACAGACCACCATCATTGCCATCACCTGGCGATTTGTTAGAACTACAGTTTCCCCAGACCTTCTGAATAGAAACTCTGGGCGTAGGATCCAGTAATCTGTACTTTAGCAAAACCTGCAGGTGATTTTGCTGCAAGCTCAAGTTGCAAACCACTGCTATCAGCACAGTTAACTTAGAACAGAGCTCAATCCAATAGTTCTACAAAATGCACCAATTAGCAACTACGTAAAAACTTGCTCGACCTGCTGTGACGAAAACTCGCAGTTGTGTTCACTCTCTAGAGTTACGTATGATGAAAGAAGTTCTCCACCAATTATTATTCTGTTGCAGGAAAACACCGATGCTAACCAGATACTTCAGAAATAAACATTTTTTGATACTGTTGAGGTTAGCATTTCCCTGACTTTGAATCTTGTGGGGATTTTTTTTTTTTAATTAGAAACGATCCATCATTACAGCTGTTTGAGATTTTAAGAGCAGTTGTTGGTTTTCCCCTCCTTTTACAAGGAAAACAACAGTGAAACCATCTGTCTCTTCCTTAAATAAAACAGGAGTTTAAAAATTACATCATTCCTTTAAGTAATTCCATAACGGTTCAGAGGGAGCTGTGGTAACAAATAAGGCCAATAAGGAAGGAAAGCAGGGCAGCTATGAATATTTACATGTCTTTAGAGAAAAAGCAGCAGGATTATGGCTACGTGGCCACAGAATCTCCTCATTCCTTTTCACTTGCTTCAAAGGCATTCTGTGAAGTTCCCTTTTGATTCATAGGTCTTATGTGACTGCTTTTCTCTTTTGCTATTCAGGAGTAAGCTTGCTGATTCCCGCTGGGGCCATTCCCCAAGGGAGAGTCTACGAAATGTATGTGACTGTACACAGGAAGGAAAATATGAGGTAAATATGCTTTTTCTGGTGCACTTGACTTTATCAATGTCTGACTTGGAGGAGAATGGTACATTAGAAAGAATAAACCCAACATATTTTTGTCTTTATTGCCCTGCTTCTGGCATGTCCTTTTTCACCGAGACCTGTAAAAGGTCAGTTTTTACTTCTCTTTATCTTTGAAGCTCCAGACACTTTTGCAGATCTTAAATATGGGCAGAAGGCCAGAGATCTTTTCCCAAGTGGAAATGTGGCCATATTAACTGAAAAAAATGGCCAGAAATGTGATCCATAGATTGTGCAAGAGATACAAAGAGACATCAGCTTCACGTGGCCTGGTTCAGGAATCCATCCTGTTGCCATTATAGGGTTAAAGGCCACAGAGAATTAGACAGCCCCTCAATCCCTGACCTGCCATCCCCACCTCAGCCTAGCACTTTATTCTCGCCTGCAGGTTCTTCTTTTTGGGACTGTCTTCTAGCTTTCAAGTGTTATCGACCTCCTTCTTACGTTTGGCACGTATACAATCTATATTTCTAAATGGATCTAGGGTTGATTAAAACTAGATTGAATCTAAGGGCTGTTTTGAATGTGTCATAATCGCAAAGATGAAGTTACTTTAAGTAAAAATAACAAGAGGAGTTTCAGAGTCCTAAATTCAATTTTCAGTTTGGCTTCTAACGAATTGTTTCTGGTCTTTCTTGATTAGTTCTCACATAAAGTGTGTGTGTTAAATAGTGCTTTATAGGCCTGACTGATTAATGCTTCTAAAGTGCACTGAGATCTTAAAATAAGAGATGATGTTGATATGAAGATCCTTACATGTAATTATCATTATTTTTCCTAAGGGGAAAGGCATTGGGTCCTCTGCCCTGAGCTCTGAATGCAAAGCATGAGTGACAAATGTAGAACTAGGTTATCATTGTAAGGCATTATACCTTTTCTCTTGCCCTCCGTCATCCTCAGAAAAACATCTCTTTTTAGTCTTGGTCTTCAGTAGCTGAAAAGCTCTTCCATTATGCTCTCAGGTGGAGACGTTGGTATTTATAATCTGTAGGAGCCAGAACATTGTTTTCTTCAGGTAGTGTACTTTCACCTACACAAACACCAGCCTGTCTAAGAAAATAATAAAAATTCCTTGAGCATTATTCATGTGCCTTAAATTTGAGCAACAGAAAATCACAAAAAGGCTTGTATTTGCTCACATCAAATATTCATTTTTCCATTCTCAATGCAAAGTAACATTCACAGGCCCTCAGAGTGCCCTTCTTTTGCAGCAGGAGAAATGAAGATTAGCAGACTCCAAGATCCCTTTATATTTTTGTTTACTTCTTTCTTTTGTCCAGAGTCAAGGTTAGCACTGAACTAAGTACATCCATCCCTCAAGGCCTTTTGCCAACATGGACGTTTTGTTTAAACAGAAATGAGTATTGGCTTGTGCTTTATGCTGAGACGTAGTGAGGTGTTCATGGTCTCTTATTTTTCATCTGATCACCATTATCTTTAGCTGAAGATCAAGCCTTAAGGGGCTGCTGCAGGGCGTGCTGAAATTGAAAGACACGGGCACTCAGGTGCCTCATATGATTTTTCTTCCCACAGTTTAGTCAGCACCCTGACCAGGATAATTTTACACTTTGGATGAAGGAGGGAGAAAACAGGAAATTGATAAAGCCAGACACTTCTGCTTTTAGTTTCCTCTGCCTTTGACTTTAAAGAAGAGGAAACTATAAATCACTCTTGCTATGCCTACCACCTGAAGTTAGGTGCAGAGGGAATTACTCTATTAAATTTGGTGTGCATCAAAGAAGTTCTGTTTATAAAAATGAAGCTAGAGGAACCTCAAGATCTCAAAAGAAAATATGCACAGAAGACCGTGAAACAAGGAACAAACAAAAGACAACTGTCTCAAATAAATGAGAAAATCCTCTCCACTAATTTTCTGTTGTGAACTAGATACGTTTTTCGTATAAAAACACAATGACAAGAATGTTGTCTTAGGGTATAGTAATAATACAAAACATAGCTACCATATAGTCAGCATACTTTTTTTTTGACAAATGATGATAAAATATACAATACTTTTTATTATATATTTCACATAGTCAATTGATTCTCCCAGAAGGCTCTCATTGAGTTTTGTCAAACTCTTTTATGCTTATAATTCAGCCACAATTTGACAAAATCAGGCTATGAATAAATGCTTTATTACTATCTGATTTAGCAAAGAATTTCTTATGTTATTGATGAACAAAGACAGTTCTGACCTGCATGTTCATTGTTATTTTCTTTTACTTTTAAGACCAAAGTGAAACAAAAAAGATATACCTTGGAACTTCACTTGTTCGTCAATGACAGGAGTGAATTCTTTGGGTAGTCTGATGATAGTTTTCAAATACTGGAAGAATATGCTTTGCCTCAATTGGTGCTATTTACAATGTACATCTACACACACGATATACTTTTAACTGCATTAACATTTTCTTAGGTCTAGGAAGTCAACAAAACAATAAACTTTAATTTCATTTATTCCTCACTACAACTCTGCAAGTTATGATGAGCTCCACCTTTGAAGATGAAGAGACCAGGGCTCAGGGGAATTGTCACATAGCCAAGGTTTCACAGTTAGCAACTGAGGGAAGGCAGAATTCACGCCCAGGTTATCTCCCCGCAAAGCTCTTCTGCTGACATGCCGTCCCTCCTCCATAGCACCCAGTCCACAAACAGAGCCTCTGCCTTCTTATTATAGTGCGTTGCGGGACACAGTTTCTTTTTATTGCTCACCAAAGACCCTTTCTAGCCTCACCTGATCTTAGAACTTCTTTCAGAGAAGACACTGTGAGGACAACAGGAGATACGTTACTTCAAGGCATTTATAGGAAAATTCCGATTGTTCTTCTCCATTTTCCCTCTCTCTGATTGCCTTTATTGCATCCAAAACTGGGTGTTTTTTCCAGCTGGATGGTATCCAGCTAGTCATGTGGTGATGTGAACTGTCTAAAGGGAGGTGTGAACTTAATTGCATGTGGCAAGTGAATGTGACAAGAGGGGGCCTTGTCGTCACGGAATGTGCTCTAAGAGAAAGCACGGGATAGCAGGTGAGCAGCCTGAACGGGCTGCAGAAACGGGACGGGCTGCTTCTGACCAAACGGGATCTGAGCTGTGAGGCCGCATTCGTGATTTCTACTTCTTCTGCTTTACACATCCCTGGAAAGGCGGCAAAGCCTCCCCCCGCCCGGGGATAAAGTTCCCGCAATTAACGGCACTAACATGGACCTTTTTGCCTTGTTTCCAGCAGCAGTTTAAAAAAATGAATCTGACTCAGACTGAAATTTTGCCTTTCATCATTTCTTATTGAAAAACGAATTGAAGATATGAACATTAATTTTTTCTTTCTCTGTGTTCTGTACTTGCCTAGCAGTTTTCTCAAAAGGCCAAAAAATCAATTTAGACATTCCAGATATAAACTGTGGGGAACCATGGAAGGTCTTTGAGCAGTCAAGTGCTGCAGGAATAACCGTGCTTTTAAAAGATTGATGTGGTTGGTGATGGTGTGCAGGATGAATCGGTAGAGGAAACCCCCCCCCAAAGGCTGGGGGCCCTGGTTGGCCCATGGCAATAATCAAGGTGTGCGGGGTGGAGGGAAGGAGCCAGGCCTGAGTCTGGAGAATGGAAAGAAAAATATGTTTCAGAAGAAAAAGTGTTTCACAACTGGTTAGAAGGGTGGCAAAACACAAAGAATGTATTTAGGAATCAAGCCCTGGGCACTGAGAAAATTGTGACAGCAATACGAAGGGGTCAGAAGCAGCAACTGGTTCAAGGGGAGAAAGGACAAATTCTGATGTAGCTGTGCACGGTGTGTGCGAAAGGGGACGTAGGATTCTTGCTGGAGATGCAAATGGGAACTCACCAGTGAGTGGATCTTCCAGGGAAAAAGTGCAGAGGCAGAAAGAAGAGGACTGGGGAAAGAACTTCGGGAAATATTCTTATTTAAGGTTTGGGTATGATGGGCAAAACTAAATAGAACGTGAAAGGATAAGGGAGATAAATAGTGTTGGCATCTAGCAAGGTGCTTAATATATAGTTGCTTCTCAATATTTTTGAATGAAAGACTGAATGATTGTAATCATAATAGGAAAAAATCAAAGGTAAAAAGAGTTTCAAGATGGAGGAGTGATTGACAGAGGTATTACTAAAATTAAAGTGTAAAGAAAGAATGATAATTTAAAAATTATTGGATTCGTCAACTTTAGGACATTGGTTGCCTTTAGGATTTTTTTTTTTAAGGATGAAATCCCAGTAGGAAGCATTTAAGGTGTTAGTGGTGAGGCAACGAAGACTATCATCATATTTACTGAATATAAATAATAAAGTAAAATGTTAGGATAGTGGGCCAAAATGTCTTTTGTATGTAATCATATAGCAGAAAGTTTTCATTTATTTTAATGTGTTGTTTGGAACTTTGTATAATAGTAGGTGACATTATTATTTCTCAGTGAAACTCAGTGATATTATCCTTTTAGGTAGAGTCCTGAATTTCTTGTTTGAAGTAACAGCTATAAAAAGACTGAAGGTAGATGGGGGAAGGGTGTGGAATCCAGTTATATTTAAATCTTATTCTCTCACTGTTCTCCACAGTGTTTATTTATTGAAGTCCTACTTCTAAAGAAATGATTCAAGGTGATTCTTTTCAATGGGAGGAAAATTGTTTTTAAATAAGTGGATTAAAAAATGAGAAAATAGGAAAAATAAGATTAGAAAGATAAGATAAATTCAGGTGAGCAGTTAGAATATAAAATATTTGGTGGAATTCCCAGCATATTTCTTGTTAATAGGTCATGAATTTACTATTTCAAAGCTTTCAAGAGGGAAACATGGTAGGTTATAAGATCCATGTGTCCAAAAGGGAAAAATATGCCTGGAGGAAGCTCAATTATTTCTCCTTTGGTTCCTCATAAAGAAAAAAAAAAATTTTTTTAATACGGTGAACATTTAAAAGATCAAAATAGCAGTGAGCTTCATAGGGCTACTTCTGTTAGTATCCCTCAGTGTGAGTAGATAGTATAAAGCCCAGGGATAAATTCAGTAAAATAATTCCACAAGGATTCAGCAGTTCAATCCAGGGCACAATATTTAGCTGTTCAGGCTTAATCCAGGGACAGATTTTGGTCTGTCTGGGGAAATGGGGGCATGCCCTTCAGAGTGGCTTCCATAAATATTTTTTTTTTTTGCTCAATTGATCTTTTGATAGCAAGTGAGTTAGATATTCCTTGTCAGATACCTAGAGTGCAAATATTTCAAGTTGCCGGTTATACATGAAACTGTGTGCTTTAAAAGGCAGCTGAGCCTAGGGTGGGATTGTCATCCTGAGGGACCTGACAAAAGACATGTGTGTTAATAGAAGGCATCTCGTCTCTACACAGAGGTAGATGGAGAAAGATTCTTTTCAAGAAGCAGTTTTGAGCTTGCTCTAGCAAACAGATCACAGAAATTTCTCAAGGCCGTAAATCTAGATAAGCAACCCAGAATATACCACTGTGTGAAAGAAACCAAATGACTTGTGTTTGGATCCTGGCTTTGCCTATGACTAGCTTTGTGGCTTGGGCAAGTGTGTTAATTTCTCTAGCTTTCAGTTTCCTCTTTTGGAAAAAAAAAAAAATGGTAATATAAATACTTATCTTGACTACCTTAACAGGTGTGCCTTGGGCAGCAAATGCAATAGTTTTTATGAAAGTTTTGTGGATTGTGCACTTATGTGTAGGAGGAGTTGTCCTCGCTGATAACAGCAAGCAAAGGATAAGAAAATCTGACAGGAAACTAAAACTCCTCTCTGAGGGCTTTGTCCTGGAGTCCTCAGAACCCATCCGACATTTACCATGATATTATCCTTGTTGGACTTTGAAAAGCCTTTAAAACTTTAATCATTGTTCATTACTGGATTTCTACTTAATTGCTGTTTCTGCAGCTAATTTTTGCTTTGAGTTCGTTTCTATGTCATCTGCAATTAATATTTACAGAATGTTTGCTTAAATATCTTAGAAAACACATGAGACATAATGAGGTCAAGCCCTTCTCTGCAAAAACATAAAACAGATTTTTTAATATTTATTTTATACTATTTTTGTTTTATGTACTTTAATATCCTTCCTTTATGTAAATAAAGGAAATGTGGATTTAAATGCTCTGACCTTTGGTTTCACATAGTTAAATCTTAACCTTCCCTAAGTGGCTCCTTCCATATATGCTTGGAAATGTTTCCAATTTCAGTGCTACTTCTTTCATCTTGAAAACCCAAAAAGATTCTTATCATTATTACTTCTTTGTTTTCCATTCCCTGTTATGAATTCCACATCACCAATTCCCTATTCATTACATCCTTGCACCTCACTGGGTTAATAAATTCTTTTGACACCTACGGCCCCTTGCTTCCCTTGCTATCCCTCCTCCAAGAACGGTGCCCATCAATATTGCATGCCACGGGAGTGCAGGTCTGACAGCACCCCAGCGCAGCAGGGAGTCTTCTCCCTTCTGTTCCAACTCAGTGATGAGAAGAATCCCTCCTCCTCCTGCCTCAAGCACCGGCTGCTAACAGCGGACTGAGAGACAGATGTTTCCAATCCCCAACTCTATTGCAAGGACCACTTGAAATGGATTCCACTTTAGTCTCTTTCTTTAAAAGTTTAATGCTCGTTCTCAGGGTACACTTGTAACTAAAAGGTAAGGGTAGCGCTCAGGAAAATGCAGCCATTGCTTTTTTTTTGCCCTGGTAGGAAAAGTAGAATTAAACGAGAGTATAGTTACTGCTTAAGGCAGATAGTGTAATATCAGCTATGGCCCAATGAAAGCAAGACTTCACTCATGTTCTAAGAGAATGAATTTCAGACGGGAACAAAGCAGGACAAATTGCGTTAAGGGGAAATGAAAACCAAAAGGGGATAGTAATGAGTTCTCAAGCTGCCACTCACCTTATAATTCCAAATATAAGTACATTTCCAAGTACTTTGATAACTTTAGATTTAATAAAACTATGTTATTATTCAGTGAGAATGGAGATGATATGAAAAGACTAAAAACAGATAATTTAAAAAAATTTTTTTCTAAATAGGAGGAAAAGAAAGTCACAGGTTGGGAAATTCTAGTGAAATTTTAGAATAAAAGAAGAAGCACTGATAGCCAAGTTTTATTAAGGGGAAAATATGCCAGATTTTAACAGAGTTCTTAGAACTGATGATAATAATCACCAAGAACTTAGGAATTTCTAAGATTTGACCTTACGTGTGACCTACCAAGTTGGCTGCCACAGTTTTGTAGATGCTGATAAATGACACAAGACTCCTGAGTCAGAGACAAAGGATACTTTATTGCTCACAGCAGTAGCACTATCCAAAGTATTTCCATTTTTGTGCCAGTTTTCCAAGTTCTGAAAGGGCGATGTAAAGACAGAGGACATCTACACACTCAGCGGTTCCATTCCGGGAATATACCGTTGAGTTCAGGGAACCTGAGGGTTTTATTATGGGAAGTAGACATGTTTGCCATTTGCTCCAGAGGTAAGCACTATCTTTATCTTCCAAGGAGATTGCTATACAGTTGTCTTGAAAAGACAGTCGGGACCATGCAGAAACATGAGAGATCTGTGGAGAATAATCTTCGAACAATATTAAAAAAATAATAACAGCTTCTATCATTCATTGAGTGTTAAGGGAGGGTAAGCCATAGATAGAAGCTAACTTCTAGATTATGTAGTATTTATTTATATATTAACCATAGATAAAGACTAGAGGAAAATCCATTTCAAGTGACTGTGGCGATTGTAAAGGAATTATATATGACCTTTGTAATATCCATGTGAATGAAATGGAAAGATACGAACTGGACAATGTACATTTTAATGGGTTTATGTTTGACTGAACTAAACTCAAAGTATTGATGTCAGACTAGAGAGAGGTTTCAAGTCGTGTCCTTGAAAAGGTTTCTGTCTTTGCCCTGTTCTTGTGTTACAGTGTTATCAGTGATTGGAATGAGAACATAAATGGCAGGCATATCAAATTTATGGAAGATAAAAGACTAGAAGAGATAGCCAATATATGGAGGAAAGACATAGCATTAAGAAATAGATGACCTGAAAATTTTCCTAAAACAATTAAAGTGAAATTAGATGGCTAAATATAAATTTCTCTATATAGGTTCAAAAGCCATCATTGCAACCACAGACCTATAAAGAGAGACTAAGAGCCTTTCATGTTAGGAATGCATAGTGGTTAGCTTTAACAAATTACTTAACCTTCTTGGGGCTTCACTGCCTCCTTTTATAAAGGACATGTTTAACCATGTTATCTCTTATCTTCCCATCTAATTCAATTCTGCTAAATAATATTTATAAACAATTGAGAATAATCCAAGGCAACAATTTTGTGAGGCACTGATATAACTACATATCCCAAAGCAGAGAAAACAGTAGTCCCCCTATACTGTATACCTGAGTACAGTCAGCCTTCTGTATCTGTGGGTTCTATATCTGCAGATTCAACCAACCTTGGATCAATAATATTTGGAAAAAGTAATTTTTTTCCAGGAAGTTCCAAAAGTCAGAACTTGAATTTGCAGCACACTGGCAACTATTTACACAGCATTTACATTGTATTAGGTATCATAAGTAATCTAGAGATGATTTAAAGTATGTGGGAGGATGTGCATAGATTATATTCCATTTTATATAATGGTTATACAATTTTTTGGTTATAAATGGTTATAACAATTTTATAATGGTTATATAATTTTTATATAATGGTTATATGCCGTTTTATATAATACTGTGCCCTTTTATATAGGGAACTTGAACATCCAGGGATTTTGGTATCTGCCGGGGGGGTCCTTGGAACCAATCTTCCATGGATACTAAGGGGTGACTCTCTTACACTCATTTCAAGATGCCTAACTCTAGGGAAGACAGTGAAACACTGACAGACATCTCTATGAAAATAAAGATAGAATTATAGGGAGAGATCAAGAAACCATGCTTTTCTAGTTGAAGTTGCAAAAATTGAGGTTTCATCTGGAAGAAGATGGCGTTTTAGAGATATCATAATAATCTCTAAGTGCTTGAGAGGCTCTTTCATGCCAAAGTGAGAGAAAGCAGGTCAGGATATGTGGAGAGAAGTGTCAGGAAGACAGATTGTATTCATTCTAAGTATTGAGTTGATAATAGATGAGTTGACCCCTCAGTAGTAGTGGACTGCAATTTTGGATGAGTTTAAAGCACTAACCACATGTCAGCATCTTGTAGAGAAGCTCTGTGCTTGTTGGCCCTGAGGGCCCTTCCTCCTCTAAAATTTTGTGAGTCCAGGATTTCTTAACTCATACCATTCTGACAACATGGTTGTATTGTTTTTGCAAAGGCATTGGTTTTGGACCCAGCACCAGTGCTTGTTAGTTGTGAGACGTGGGGCAATCCACTCAACACCTTGGGGCTACTTCCTCACATATCAACTGACAGCTTGGGTTAATTTATTCATTGGCTGTTGGTTACAATCTTATTAGGGAAAAAATAAGGCAATTTTAAAAAAACATGTAAAAATAAAGAATTTGGATCTTTGAAGTTCATTCCACCCAAATTCTCAGAGTATGAAGTATACATGTAGAGAAACATCACTTTAAATTGCTATAGAAATACAGTTCTACATTCTTTCTTGGTCACGTTTGAAAAAAAATGAATCTGCTATACTAGCCTCAATGATTCCTGAAAGTCATTTGGAAGAAGTTTAGCTCTAGGGTGTCCGAATTCTAAAGTGATTTTTTTGAAGTGTTTTTCAAGTTAGGTCCTAAAAACATGATAGTATGGTAAAACTCTCTGAAACGACTGGCAAGTATTATCAGAAAAGATGCTTATGTAACTTCATAAGGACCCTGTTCCTTCTCATTCCATCCTGAAAGTATCAGTACATGAATTCAGAGGAAATTAGCAAAGGCAGACCCGTGTCTGAAGGGAGGGATCAAAGATATGCAGGCAGATTCACTATTATTAGAAAGACCTCAAGTCTTGCAAGATCAAAGTCTCGGTATAAAGTGCATGTCTTCCCATTTAATTCTGCCTCAACCCCACCACTGCCCCCTGCCCCCGACAAAACAAAGCTCCAAGAAGAAGCTATTTGTGCAACTTTAGATCTGAAATCTCGGTGAGTGCGCAGTACATAAATCCTACGGCACTTTGGTGACGCAGATCTCTGCTCTCCTCCTAGGCCACCCATGGAGGACACACAGGCGCTCCTGACCCCTGTGGTGAGCTGTGGGCCTCCAGGAGCTCTGCTGACCCGCCCTGTCATCGTCACTCTGCATCACTGCGCAGACCCCAGTACCGAGGACTGGAAGATACAGCTCAAGAGCCAGGCAGCGCAGGGACAGTGGGAGGTGAGCTTCTGCTGGGATGAGGGTAGAGCCCAGGAGCCATCCGTGCAGATGAGCAAGGGCAGTTATGGGAAGGCTTCTATTTTTGCAGCAAAACATGAGTGGAATTTTAGCTTATACTCAAAATGAAAGAGAGAGGAAGACAAAGAGGGGAGAGGGGGAGACAGACGCTGGTTCCTGAGTGCTTTATCTACTGACGAATAGGCACCAAGAAAAAGATGGTCAAGTATTAGCTAACTCATAGGGAAAGTGTACTTAAGAGTCTTATATAAGTCCCATTTGAATATACATACTATCTTGGGAAGGGAAACTATATATATATATATTTTTTAAATTATTATTATTATTTTAATTTTCAGGTAGAGAAACATTGCACCTGGGTCAGAAAATGTTAGACACTTAACTTGCTAACAGGTCCCAGGAATATAGGTCTGAACTTAACCTGGCAAAACAGGAAGGGTGTATCCTAAGCTCCAGTACAGTGAAGAACGTCTTTGGCGTCTTGACTCTCTGTAACTGCTGACATCAGAACTTCTTAAGGACAGTGCCTTAAACAGACCCTGTTCTTTACATCAGAACCCTGCAGTTAGCACCTGAAATGAAGTGCAAAAGGATTTGTTATATTTACCATGAAGATTTTATATCTAATACCTAAAAAAAATGATTTGCGTAGTCATTATAAAGAGAATTATCCAGTATGCATGTTGGATATATTTTGTGATTACTCACAGTATTTTTCTTTTTTTAAAATATTTATTTATTTATTTATTTTGGCTGCGTTGGGTCTTCATTGCTGCGTGCGGGCTTTCTCTAGTTGCGGAGAGCGGGGGCTACTCTTCGTTGCGGTGCACAGGCTTCTCATTGCTGTGGCTTGTCTTGTTGCACAGCACGGGCTTCAGTAGTTGTGGCTCACGGGCTGTAGAGCTCAGGCACAGTAGTGGTGGCCCATGGGCTTAGTTGCTCCGTGGCATGTGGGGTCTTCCTGGACCAGAGCTCGAACCCATGTCCCCTGCATTGGCAGGTGGATTCTTAACCACTGCACCACCAGGGAAGTCCCTCAGTATTTTTCTTTTAGGAAAAATATTTTAGGAAAAAAAAAAATATGCATGAAGACTCAAACCCCTAATATTTTAGGAAAAAGTAGTAGTAGAGGTAGAAGCATAGCAGGGCATACCTGGGATTACCTGGAGTGTCCTCTCTGTATGGATGTGCTCTCCTCTTGGCCACATGAAGGTGAAGGGTCACTCATTGCCAGAGGTCCTGGATTGAAGTCTAGGGCTATACATTATGTTAAGAGTGGACTTTACCAGATCTAACTTCAATTCCATTTAAGTTTAAATGATTTATTTCAAAAACATCCCAAAGTCTTTATCTCAAGGGATCCTAAATTGTTTGCACAACTCTCTGTCTATTACCCTGATACGCTACCTCTGGATTTGAGTAATAACAACAATAACAACAATAATAAGAGGAAAAGAAAAAAAAGATGTGAAGAGTGGAAGAGGGAAGTCCTTATGAAAACACTCTTCTATTTGTCACAGGAACATGGAGCATCTTTATTCTCCACCATTTCTTCTAGGAGGTTTTTTGTAACATGCCATCAGGAAATGACATTCGAGCCTTGCCCTTGCCCTGCTGGAGAAAGCAGCTTCTCTCCAGGTGTCCTTTTGGGGCTGGAGTAAACGTGGAGGTGCTGAGCTCCTTTTTCTCCTTTCCAGTTCATTTTAAGCTTTATCTTTGGGTACAGGTTTAGCTGAAGAAATGATTTCATGGATGCTGTTAAAACACAGTCCTTACTTTAGCTTGGCTGTTGTTGCATGGCCTAACTAATAAACGGCTACCTGAGGTACCTCCTTTCATAGCTTTGTCCAGCCCCAGGGACTCAATTTATGATGAAACATTTGTTCATGTTTTTGACAAATAACCATTTGTTCACCATGATCCAGGCCCAGTGAGATACAGTATGAAGCAAAGAAGCTATGGTTGCTGCCTCTGTGGAGATTAAGTAGCCTAATGCAGAGGCTGAATCATGCCCACACATGGGTTTTATTTCTCCCAAATGAAATTTTCTTTTAAATTTGAATTAGTTAAAAGTTGGAAGGTTTCACATAATAATCTGAACTTCCAACTTCTCTTGAAAAATTAAAGGCTGTGTCCTCACTGGGCCTGCATTCCTGCCGTGCCTGGTACTTTTACTGTAAGCATCTTTGCCATAGACATCTTTACCACAAGCATTTTTGCCACATAACTAATTGGCCTTAAGGCAGTTTTGCTGTAAAAGATAAAATAACTGGTGGACAGTTTGGTTTCAACTGGTTGACAGCTGGGTTTCATCTCTCCACTGACACGGTACTACCATTTTTATATTACATAAATCGGAAAGAGGCCAAGGGCCAGAAAGGCTCAGAGTCGAGCCCACATGTCCCATAGACCTTTGGAACATCTGTCAAGGGATATGTACCAAGAACAAACAACAGTGTAGAGGCTTTCACAGCATAATACAAAGCTCAGTTATAAATATGCATCCTAGCATGTGGAAACTGATACCTCTCTTAATGAAGAAGAAATTTTAGCAAAAAAGAAAAGTGGAATGACAAATGAGCTGAATCAACAAGCAAAAATATGTATAATACTACAAATGAAAGACTTTGAAGACAAGTGCTTAGGTACAACCCACAAAATAAAATCATTTATTTGCACAGTACTGCCATGAATCTACACATATTTTAAATGTTTTAAAATATTTTGTTATTTCATAATAAAGTCTTTTTACTTTTGTTATTCATTTTTCATGTTTTATTATTTTTGTTAATGTCCCTCTTTTATTTATTGCTGTTTCATCTTTTACAGCAAAATTGCTTTACAGCCAATCAGTTATGCGGCAAAAATGCCTACGGCAAAGATGCTTACAGTTGAAGTACTGAGAGCCCGTCCCTGCATGGCCGCAATGGCCGAACCAAGCGGAGACTGAGCTCTTTAGACAGGCTTGTGCTCTACTTCACCGCAGTCTCCACCACTCCTTATTATCTTCTGCCCTACCTGCTTCACACATTCCTATTACCTTTCTGCCCTGGGAGGCATGTGGAATTGTGACCCTTGTTTTATGGATTCTATGCTTGGTCTTTCACATGATTTCTTCTGTGGCCTGAGTCATTTGGTTAAATCAAAACCTAGTTAAGTTAGTAACTATTTTTATAAAACTCATCAGTTTCACTTATTTTTATTTCTTGCTGAATGTTAACAATCTAAAACATGAGACTGCTTAAAGGCTTACATGAAAAAGAAACAGAAAAGTAATGTGTCAAATGCATAGAGTTTGCCATACTGTGCTTTTAGCAAAGTCCAAGAGCCCAGATTATGAGGAGAAGCAGTGTATTGCTTTGGAAAGTAATTGATGGGTGAGTTTGGAAGCACTTAGTAGAATGGTATTGCATAATTCTTTAATTTCCCTAATTCTTTTTTAAAAAATTCTTTTCAAACCCCTAGATTTTCAGGGGAAAAAACTACTACGCTAAAAGGACATTGAAATAAGATAGTACTTTTGGATGAAATTAGCAATTTAGAGATTAAAGCAAATTATCAGAAACAGATAATCAACTCAAATATGCTGAAGTTAAAAGGATAACTTATACATTTCTTTTGGAATTTTACGTAGATTCCAGGAATGTAGATTCTTAGAAGATCAAAAGAGACTAAATCAAGATCTTCTAAATAAAGCATGTTATCAGCATAAAGGCAAGGGACGTAAGGGAGAGAATGATTAAGAATGGAAATATTGATAGAAGTATAATAAAGGCAGAGAAAGAAAAAAAGAGCAGGAAAAGGAAGAATCAGAACTCGGGAGAAGTCGTCCTGCTCTGTGCACCCCTGTTGGCCACCGTCACGGCAGCCAGGAGGCTCAGTCGCCGCCCCTTCCTTCTCGTCCCACAGGATGTGGTGGTGGTCGGAGAGGAAAACTTCACCACCCCCTGCTACATTCAGCTGGACGCAGAGGCCTGCCACCTCCTCTCCGAGAACCTTGGCACCTACGCCCTGGTTGGGCAGTCCACCACCAAAGCAGCCGCAAAGCGCCTGAAGCTGGCCATCTTCGGGCCACTCTGCTGCTCCTCTCTGGAGTACAGCCTCCGCGTCTACTGTCTGGATGACACTCGGGACGCCCTGAAGGTAAGTGACTCCAGCCTGACCCGCCCACCTCACACCTGGAGACGACATGCGTTATGTACGTGCACCCAGGTGTGTGAACACAAGTGTCTGGCCCCAAAAGATGGCAGTTACAAAAACACATTAGACGTTTCTTGAGGCCATGCTGATAAATAAGCTGTTTCCATTATGCTGATTCCTCCCGAGGGCTACTTCTGTTTACCCTCCTTGATTTCTTTTAATGAAAAATTGAGAAGTGGAAGAATTTGGCAAGGAGACCCGTGGATCGTAAATAATCTGCTTCCATGTTTATCTCAACTGTGTTCTTCCTATAAAAGGAACTGGCATAATTGCTCACACTCTGTGTTCCTCTTGTGTGCAACTTCATTATCTGCTTTCCCATTCTTTTTATGAGGACCGTGAGGAAGGAGGGTTAGCATTTGACAACAGGCTGCTGCTTTACAGAATAAATAGGCTTAATTCTTGGTGCTGTTATTGCCATTCATTTTCTCCCATTTGAAGCTTTAAAGGATGTAGTAAGTGCCTCTGAAGAAGTTATGATCTGGAAAGAGGAATAAAAGAAGTATGCAAAGGATTACGAAGCAAGTCAGAGTGTGATGCATGCCGTAGATGAATGCAGAGTTCCGTGGGAATTCAGGAGAAGGAGGCGTCATATTATTTTGAGAAAATCTGAAAAGGAGCTAACATTTGAGATTGACCTTAAAGGAAGGCAGGGTTTGACCAACAGTAATGGGGAAAAAAATACAGGATTTCTGGCTGAAGGGAACAGCACGAAGAAGCACAGAGGGAACAGTAAATACAGATCCTACGTGGCATGTTATTTCCAGAAAGCCTAGAATGATTGATAGGAGTTTTTTGGGGATGGACCTTGACAACCAGAGAGAGGAGTGGAGATTCAGTTTCTTGAGTTAATGGAGAACCACTAGAGAGGTATAACTAGAAGATAGACATGACTGGAAATACATGTTAGAAATACTAGTCTGCTGTCAGTGGAAAGGTAGAATCGAGTCAAGGAAAGCATGGTAGAGCTGGAGTGGAGACAGAGGAGTTAGAGGAAGGGAATAGGTATGAAAGGCCCTATTTAGTAACTCTTGCGGGCCCTGGTGACTAACCCTGAATGCGTGGAGCAGAAGATCAGGTCTGCTTCTAAGTAACAGTAGCAGAGTCAGGGGCAGGTAGCTCCGGACTGTGGATATGGTGACTTTGCCTTTGGAATAGTGAATTAGAGGTATGGATTAGACATCAGGACAAAGGTGTCCCAAGGACAGTTAGAAATATAGGGGTGGCTCTTTGAACAGAGAGCAGTTCCTGAGACAGAGACTCAGGAACCAACTATATAATACTGATATTTGTCCTCCACGGTGATTGAGGAGAATATCAAGGGAGAGTAGAGGGAGAAAATAATAATAAAGCTAATAAACATCACCGAGAATTTCTTATGTGCCGGGCAAGATTCTAAGTATCTTTTCTTTTTTTTTAAATTTTTTTTTGGTTTAATTTATTTATCTTATTTATGGCTGTGTTGGGTCTTCGTCTCTGTGCGAGGGCTTTCTCTAGTTGTGGCGAGCGGGGGCCACTCTTCATCGCGGTGCGCGGGCCTCTCACTATCGCGGCCTCTCTTATTGCGGAGCACAGGCCCCAGACACGCAGGCTTAGTAATTGTGGCTCACAGCCCCAGTTGCTCCGCGGCATGTGGGATCTTCCCAGACCAGGGCTCGAACCCGTGTCCCCTGCATTGGCAGGCAGATTCTCAACCACTGCGCCACCAGGGAAGCCCTAAGTATCTTTTCTTAAGTCATTGAATCTTTACAACAACCTGTAGGACACCATTATCCCTATTTTGCAGATGTTGCAAGGCACAGAAAGGTTAAGTAAGTTGCCCTAGGCCACACAGCTGCTGAGTGGAGAAAGCAGGCGTCATGCCCGGGCCGCTGGCTGCAGTCTGGACTCTGCTCCTACAGTGGGCTGCTCAGAGAGCCACACCCTAGAGCACAGGGACTAGGGGAGCCCTGCCATTGCAAGGGAGGAGGGGGGCAGCCAGCAAAAGAGCTACAGAAAGAGGAGTACCCAGAGGAGGAAGGGGAGAAGTAGGAGAAAGATGTATCTAGGAAGCCAAGAGAAGAATTTTTTTTTTTTTCTGAAATTCAGGGTATTTCCTTCTGGAGTTTCCATCCAGAGAATAGTTCTAGGTCATGAAAACTGAGTGTTGTAGGTTGTGTCCATGGAGGAGATGAGACATATTCGGTCCCTGGGTATATTTTTGATGGTTGCCCCTGTAGGAGTTTCTGATGTTAAATAAATGATGTGAACACACAGCGCTAGTGTAAAGCTTAAGGTTATTTCTTTTGTATTCCTTGCAAATGCGATACTTTTAAGGCACTGTCTGGATAGAAATCATCGTAGGCTTAAATCCTTCTTAGCAAAAACTGTATTTGTAGGCGAGCCGTGGGGTCTGATTAAGGCAAATCTTTTTAATAATTCAAAGAAAAGTCATTGCAAAAAGCATCTGTAGAAGATCTACATCATACTTGAAATATCTGATACACATTTTATATTCACACAGATAGTTCGTATACTCAGTCACTCTTGACCTTTCTTCTCAACAGACATACAATCCATGCCAAAAAAGTAATATTTCATAAAATAATTTTGATTATGTTAATTAGTGAAAAGAGATGCAAATGGTCAACACTGAGAAAGACTGACAAACAGGTTTAAGAAGTAAAAACAACCCAAGAGCAGTTTATATCATGGTCAGTGCTTTCCAAATAGACGTATATAAATTCTCAGCATCTGAGGATCCAGCACTTAGCCTGAAAGAGACATGAATAATGGATAAGGCTTTCCTGCACTTCATGATCATTTAATAATGCAGAAATACCAAAATCCTAGTTACAGGTAAACCAACATACCGAAGAGACAGCTCAGTCCAGCCGAAACTGCCTCATGCCCATGCTTGAATTGGAACTTTGGGGCCGATGAACTCAGAAAGGCCCTTCATTACCTACATCCTGCCTCCTTGGCACCTCGCCTGCTAATGTTCCCGCCAGCCTCTCTCCCATCGCCCTGCTCCTCTAATTTACCCATAAATACTGTCTTTTGCGTCTCTTCTCCAAATATCTCCTCCTTCAGGCCCACCCCACTCCTCGCTTATGTGCGTCCTAAATCCTAAGTAATAGTTCTCTATCCAGCGCACATAGGAGTCAGTTGGGAAGCTTTAAAAAGAGACTTGTTTGAGGGTCCCAACCCAAAGGCTCTGATCAGATCGATGTAGGTATTGGGTTTGGTTTTTTGTTTGTTTGAGCACTGCCTGGGTGCAGGCTCTACTGTGCAACCGAGGTTAAGATCTATTATACTAAACAATTTCAGGGGTCTTTCTGGAACTTTAATCCTACTTAGGACAAACCTTCCTATACCCTCACATCCTTTTCTCACCCATTCCTTCACCTGCTCACACTAACTGCAGCTGGATCTCCCAACTAACATGCATCCCTTACAGTCCCTGCAGTGAGGACACACCCCTAACCAACCACAAGGCCAAGAGGAAAAGTTCCAGTACTTCTCATATCCCTGACCACTCCTGGGGCATCGCTCTACTTCTGGGCTGGCTTTTTGGTTTGTTTTTCTTTATCCTGTTACTCTGTGATCCATTACCCACTTCAGTTCCTCAGCACGGAGTCCCCCTGAGCACAAATCTCCACCCTAGCAGTACCTGCCTCGTGGTCTTTCTTGCCCCTCCTTTTATTCCCCTCATCCTCTCAAATTCAGAGTCACCTCTTATTCACAGTTCCTTTGCCCAAACGTATTCTAGTAACCTTCGCATCATTCTGCATTATCTACCCACTAGTGTAGATGCATTGCATCCTCAGTAGGAACTGCACCAAGATCTCCACCAGCCAAGGTCTCTACCTGTGAAAGCATCTGACCTTCCATCTCTCTCCCACAAGGTGCACGTAAGCTGCTCTTTGTTTTTCAGGAAGACCTCCGTCAACCGCCCCCTGGTCTCCTGATCCACAAACCTTCATCTGCTCTTACCCGTATCTACAGGGAACTCTGTACTTTTAATTTGTACTTTGGTTATTGTCTTCTCCTTTATTTTGTTGTGTTCCCTTGAAGTTGAACATCCTGGGTCCGATGATACCAGTTGCTACTTTTCAGGAAAAAAAAGTTAAATTTAAGTGTGGTAAGGATTCTTCTTACTGAATCATTTAGTCCTGGCTGATTTCTCCCAAAGTACTAGTGGAGGGACAGCTGCCCCAGCCAGCAGTCTCCAAAATGGACTTCACAACCCCCAGGCCAATGAGATTTGGGGGGTAAAAACAGACACTATTAAGGACTTCTGTGTCTATTCATCTTAGCGCATACTTTTAACCTTAGGTATATTATATAACATTAACATATTGATGTGTTAATATAGGTGTATAACTTATAAAGAAACAGAAGCAAAATGCAGGCTTGATTTTTTTTGACTGATGGCGTGTGCAGTCAAATACGTTTAGAGACCTTGCTCCAAGCATGGATGCGTCCTGGTGGGCAGTTCGTCTCTCACCAGGGTTCCTGTCCAGCTGAACAGGACAGAAAAGTCAGGTTCCTCGCAGCCGTGTGCAGCAGCTTTGTGTCACTCCTGGTTAGTGGAGAGATGGAGAGATTAAGAATATGGAGTGTGTGTGTTCTGCAGCACCGTGTTCTTTAAAATGGCACTTTACTTGGTACCTTCTCTCAAAAAAAAAGGCTTGAGCCAACCCAGTCTCTTTCCTCACCGGGAGAACTCTTTACCATGACTTTCAAGGTCAATGCCGAAGAAGCCAAGGACTGAGCCTTATTCTTGGGCTGCCTCCTACGCAGACTTTGCACTCAAGATGTGGCACTGTATTAGATATCTTGACCTCAAGGTCATGGCCAATAGGCAGTTTAGGTTTTTTTCAGTGGTCATCCCTGCCAAGAAAACTGGTCATGTCCCCCATCTCCTCTGGCAATCTGTGTTGATGGTAGGAATGAGGTGTGGATTATACATTGTTGGGTACAGTCACCTCCCGGAATACAATGCGTCTTCTTCTAGACATCCCAGGGAGATAATTTGTACATAATGAAGATCTATAGTAATCAGATAATTACTATCGATTGCTCTTTAGATGTCTTGATGAGGTAATTAGGGTGTACTGGAGAGAAGCTAGAACTGATTGATTGGCATGACTGTAATCTCAAAGATTTCTAATTATGTTTCTTTTCTTCTAATGGCTTATAAACAAACATCATTTTAGCTTTAGAATTTGTCAGGTGCCAGGTTCACCGGGAACATCAGCTTTCTCTATTATGCTAACTAGACACCAAACGTGATCAACATAAGCTCATTACGCCTTCCTGCTGAAGCAGAAGAAACTGCAATTAACCCTCGCTTTTCTTATTCGTCTTCATTCCCGCACGGCCAGATTCTCCTCGAGGACTGGAGTGTGAAGTGTCGCGGGAGGGCGTGTCATGAGGAACGTGTTCGGCTCTGTGCTGGGTACATCTAGAGGCCTGTGGGGGCCCTTGGAGCCTGCGGGGCGGCGGGCACAGTGACACAACGTCTGTGTCGGGGTGGCTGAGTGCTGCTCAGTCTCCTGCCACAGGCAACAGCCGCTCATCAGCCAGCAAGGTGGAATGTTCTCAACGTCAGGGCTCTCAAGCAGCTGGACCACTCCCATCTCTCTGTCACGGTGCTATTGCCTCATCTCTTCCGTTACACAACTAACTAGAGGAGTCCCTGCCTGAGACCACATCCCACATGACCCTCGTATCCCCTACACCTTATAGGACCTTTCGGCAGCTTGCGTTGTGCAGAATAGTGGCCCGACTCAAAGATGGAGAATGCTAAGAGCCAGTAAAGGAGCAGTTTGAAATGAACTGTTTCCATCTAATCAATGACGTTGGTAAGCTCTGCACTTACTGGACTGCAGGCCTCCACTGTGACCATCTACCTGTGCAGGATTAGGTTCCCTATGCACGCCTGTGGAATGGCCTGGGTGATCACCTGTGTTATTGAACCCCATGCTTCCGACTGAAATCTCACCAAAGAAGAAAATCGTATTTTGTTTTTATACTCTTATAAAATCCGTTATTTTCCTGAACCCCTTTGGAAAAAAAGGTCACAGGTGTCTGCGTATTTTTATCACTAAAAGTTTTAAAGCACGAGAGGAACAAAATGCGTAAGGATGTTTCAGACAGCAGAGGAGACTCAGGATATTTGTTCATTGATAACTTATGGTTTGCTGATGTTTGGATAATTGCAGCTGTAGTTGGCAATGCTTCATTAACTCCCATTAACTAGCTTGAGGAGTGGAAGTAGACACAGAATTTATCTTCATGTTATATCTTTATAGCATAAGTAAAGTTACATAGCAAATTTAATCAGCCATGGTTCTTGAAAAATGAGGTGGTTTTTTAAAAAATTTAATCTGAGTGACTATTTAGATCAGTAGTTGGTGCTGAAAAATCCTCCTAATCTGTATCAGTGTACTTTTCCTCTATTAGAATATTTAATGAGCATATTTTTATTTTTTGATAATTGGGAATTGTGCAGTGGATAATTTTAAGCAAAAATTTTATTTCTGTAGGTAAAGAACCTAAAAAAAAAATAGAAAAAGTGCCCAAAACACATTCCAGATTTTTATTTTGTTAGCTAGTATTTCCAATCTAAGATCTGGTTTGTCTTCTAGTTGTTTGCCCCTTTCCCTAAAAGTTCATTGAAAATCTACTTAACGTATCTGTTTATCTACGTTTCTACCGATTTTTTCTTTTCTGGGGGGATCCTCCCCGTTTTGGGTTCTGATTGTCGTTGCCGTGTATTTGATTAAATACCCCACTCGTTCGTCAGGAAGTGTAGACTGTACCGAACGTACCGCACAAGTGTCGTGTGGCTCGCTGACACCGTCCCTGGCCAGTAGGGCCCAGTCACGTGCAGACTGGCCGGGGCCTCAGCTGGAGGGTCTCGGGGCTGCAGGATGGAGGTCACGTGCTGCACGGTTAGGTTCGGGGCCGGGGACAGAGTGAGGAAGCATACTGTGGAAGTGATGCCAGTCGTTCATATTTGCTTTTGGTTTGGGGCCTGTCGTCGCAGGAAGTCTTGCAGCTCGAAAGGCAGATGGGAGGGCAGCTCCTAGAAGAACCTAAGGCTCTTCACTTTAAAGGCAGCACCCACAACCTGCGCCTGTCCATTCACGATGTCGCCCACTCCCTCTGGAAGAGCAAACTGCTGGCCAAATATCAGGTAAGGTTCCCAAGCTGAGCCAAAGGCTTGGAGACATCTCCAAGAGGACTAGAATGATTTAGACAGAAGATACTGCCTTCCTTGAAAGTAATCCTATCTTAGTACTCCTTTGTCCAGAATAGTTGGGGGATATTTAGGATTTTTTGAAAAAATACTCTAGACATACTGGAGGAAATGCTTTTTTCTGAATTCTCTTTCAGATACCTTTACTATCAATGTTTTACTTTCAGTAGATAAGATTTCCAAGTCCATCATGTCTGTGCATTTTCAGAGTAATGTTAACATTGAATTGGTAAAACCAGCCTCAAATGCATTCATAGGAGAAAGGGAACATTGTTATCCCACATGACACAAATTAGTCTTCAGCCTGGCTAGGAGAGTGCCTTTACATTGAAAATTTAGAAGGAACCTCAGCTTGGAAGCTGGGATAGCAAGTAAAAATAAAACCTGGTCAGGATTTTATTAAATAACAGCATAAAATTACTGGTCCCAAGTCCCACTGTATGTAGCTGTGTGGGGGAAAAACAAGACTCTCCAGAGGTGTTCACCTCCTCCTCCATCAGCCAGCCCAAGCTCTCAGGAGACTGTGTGATGGGATCCCTAGCCTCAGACCCATCCTAGGAGTCGCAGACACCCTTAGAATCAGCAGTGAATCCTTGTCTACACACATGCAAATCCAGTCCCACACCCTGCCCTGTAGCTGCACTGGTTGTGATTTCCTGATGTAAGTCAATGAACATACTAGAAGGGATGAAGGGAAGAGTTTCAGCTGCATTCTTACTCTCAGATGTCTGGTACTTACACAGAAATTGCGGGAAACAAACCTACTAGTTTGCTTACAGCCTCGAGCTTTGATGGGGGTACATGCTCAGCACTTGATTGAAAGATCGGCTTTAACTTTCTCATTAAATCTCCTCCTTTGCTTTCTTCTTTCTCTGATTTTGCAACTGCCATAAAAGTCCACAAATCTTCCCCTTTTATGAACAATCCTTTTTGTGCAACCATAATGGAAAGTTGTTTTTATAATAATGATAACCTGATGTTAGTTTAAGCTAAGCCTGGCTGAGTTCTCACCATCTGCCAGACTCTCACGTACTTTGATTAATCTTTTAACCCCCACCATTCAGGTACTCTCTTGCTTAGGTACAGTCTTTCACAGATGAAGAAACTGAGGAAAGGTTAAGTAACTTGCCCCAAATCACCAAGCAAGCAAGGGGAAGGCATCCTATTTGTACTAGATTTGGCTCCAAAGCCTCTGTTCTTAACCAACATGGTCTACCATTTCGTATCAATCCTTCTTTTTCCTTTATTGAAAAAAAGATTCTTGGGCTCTGTGAGGTGATCTAGACTCATAGACAGTTGTGTCTGTTAGAGGCTTAGTGCTTTTTAGGCCAAGAACTTTTCTGTGGCAGCTAATCAAGCCTCCGGTTTCCACCTTGTAGTGAGTCTTGGCTTTTCCCATCCTGTGCAGAGGGAGGGCGTAGGCATGAAAGGGAACTTGGGTCAGTGCATCATCCTTTAGACTTTGCTTTTCTCCAGGGTACCATGGCAGGGATTGCTTTTAATGGGCAGTGACTGGAGTGTGTAGGTTTTATTTGGGCAGTTGTCTAAACCTTAAAAAAAAAAAGATCATTTACGATATTTTTTTGTTTTTTTTGTTTTTTTGTAAATGACAGAGAAGTGGCAGGCTGGTTAGGTATAAGGATTCTGGGGCTGATTCCCTGGGTTCAGACCTCAGCTCTGCTACTTTCTAGCTGTGGGACTCTGGGTGAGTTCTTTAACATCTCTGGGCCTCAGTCTTTCTCACCTGAAAAGGGGGTTGGGATGTGCTTGTGCATGGACCCATCGTGAGGATTAAACAAGGTAATTAACACGTGCAGTACTGAGATGATTACTCGGCAGTGCACTGTCTGATAGCTTCCTTGAGCGTTAGTCCCTCATTTGTGGTTCCCCCTTTTATATGCTTCAGGAAATTCCCTTCTACCATATCTGGAGTGGGTCTCAGAGAAACCTCCACTGCACGTTCACTCTGGAAAGATTCAGCCTGAACACAGTGGAGCTGGTCTGCAAACTCTGTGTGCGGCAGGTGGAGGGAGAAGGGCAGATCTTCCAGCTAAACTGCACCGTGTCCGAGGTAAGAGGCGCTCATTGGTCTCAGACCAGAGGAGGGACCGACCTCGGGGAGGGCCAGTGGGGTATAAAGTATCTCAGTGTGGGAAGTCCTGAAAAGCTCTCTGGAGGGCCTGCTGGTTCACAGAATAGTGTTTTTAGTGAACACAGGGAGCTAAAATTATATAAAAGTGTAATAGAGGATCCTTTTCAAAAAACAGGACTTTTACGCCTTGTGACATGAACTTAAGGTAAGGATCTTGTCCTAACTTTTTACACAGATCTGAACTTCAAGTGTAAGGTTCAGTTTAAGTATCGCACACATAGAGTGACTTTGCCAAAGCACCCCTGCTGTCCCCCGTTCCTGGCATCCTCCGCCTCTCCTCCCGTTCTGGTTCTTTCCTCAGAACTCACCTGCCTTGGCCTGATGGTGCCCTGCCTGCCCCCTCCTTTTGCCTCCTTTCCTTTCATCTCCATGTCGAAAGGAGAAGTCTCTTGGTCCCCTTGCTCTCTTATACATCATCCTCCAAACAGAAGAAGGGATGCCCTTCTCCCCGAGGTAGGAGAGACAGTCCAGAAATAGAAGTAAAATCTACGCACTTCCCCCCTCGCGCCCGTCACGCTGCCTTTCCTCGCTGTGAGCCTCACTTCCTCCAGGTGGGACTTTTTGTATGTCTGTATCTCAGAAATGACAACCATCACTGCTACTTAAAACTTCTCTGGGTGGAAAGAAGGGGTGCTCATGACCTTATTGGTTACCTGGGACCCCAGGGCTTGGAGTTAGAACCACGGAAACGCTTCAGGCTGGAGGGACAAAAGGAAAAGGACAGGGTGAAAGGAAGGGGGCAGCAGCGTCCGGGGCCTGTGGAGCTGAGCTTGGAGCTGCTTTTTGAGCCGCAGCACAGAACTGTCATATTTCAGAACTACAGCCGGACGGTGTATGATTTAAAAGGCTCCTCTTCCTCGCTGTCTCACGCACCGTGACGAATGGGACGTCACCCTGCTCGGCGTGTCTCACCCCACAGGTCGTGTTTAAAGACAGGCTTCCTTAGCAAACCCAGGGGGGGACACATGTCCGCCTTGACGCCGCCCCCTCCTCCTTTCCCACAGCCTGGCGAGCTGCGGTCATCATTTTCCTTCCTCCGTTTCATGAGACTTTTGACTCATCAACAACTTTAGTCACAGACCTCGGTGACATTCATGAGGCATGATCTTGGTGTCAGGGCGCCATGGCAACCGCCGGGCCTTTCTGTGCGCGGGCCCGCAGCACCACCCCTGCTGGCTCGGGAGGGTGTTTTCACTTTCCAGGCCCAGCAGGTCTGCAAAGCTCAATACCCACCCAGCTCCAGCCACAACAAAGGCTGCTGAATTTTGGAGGGGGGCGAGGAGGTCTGCTCCTTTGATGCTTGCTTTCTGTTCGGCATGAGCGATGTGATGAAAAGGCAGATGCGCTGTGGCCAGGAACGAAAGCGCGCTGGTCAGGGCCCCCCCGCCCCCGCCAGGCCGGCCAACCCCTTGCGAAGAGACAGTGTCGCGTCATAGTGTGATGAGTTTAAGGACTTTCAGAGGAAAGACGATTTCTTTTGCAAGCTGGTGGCAGCCAGCTCAGGGAGGCCGACCCTTTAGTCTCCTCAGAGGCCCGTGACAGACAAGCACACTTAACGGGAGGAGGGGGAGGCAGAAATGACCCGAGTCAAGATGACTTTGGGGATTAGGGGCCACTCTGCTGCTTTTCCTTCTGGGTCACCGAGTCCCACCGTTGCTGTTAGCATTTGAATGCGGCGCATGTGGCCCGCAGAGCGGGGAGAGCGGGGCTGGTCCTGACGTCTAGAGCCAGGCTACGTGCTGGTGAACAAGTGGCTCTGCAGAGCCCCGGATCCTCATCAGAAGCTCGAGGAGGGGTTCCCTGGGGCCGACAAGCCATAAGTGACCAGAGAAAAGGCTCCACTGGTGGTGTCTGTCTTCTGGACAGGGCTCCGCCCTCGGGTCACACGGCAGGCGGCCTGGGCTTGCGGTTCCAACGTCCCGTCTCCTGAAAATGAGCTGACTTGCCAGGAATGTACCACTCCAGGCGTCACCAGCGCGCCTTTCTAAAGCTACTCGGCCCTTGACCTCTGCAGTCAGGCGCAGGACCTGCTGCCCCCCAGGGAGACGAGACATAGACCGAGGTGATGTCGAGAGCCGGACGATTGTTCCTCTCTAGGTGCCTTGGCCAGAGATTCCTTACCTAGAGATAAAGCCTTTAGTCTCAGATGAAGTTTAAGAATGAAAATGCCTAGAAGAGTTAAAAGTATGAGGATAAATGATGATAAAAGGTTCTTCCTTAGAGGGACAGGGTAAGTAATAAAGGAGAAGCTGCCCATCACCATCAAGAGGAAGAAAAAGTAGAGAAGAGAGAGAAACTTCAGTCTCGTTAGGACTTTTAGTTTTAACTACAGTCTAGACAAAGACGTTCTAACCCTGTTAACTACTGACACACAGCACTTTCGTGCACAAAGAACAATATTAAAAATGTACAGAGCATCACTCTGCTTTAGCCATCCTATCTATTCACCTCCTCTGTTTTCTATAAGGACGCTTGGGAAAATCTAGTTGTTCTTAGTGACTTCAGGAGGAGTCAGAATACAGAAAGGAAAGTCGTTTCTCCTGTGGAGTGCTGACAATGTGTGCCGTAGCAGCTGTTTGGTTAATGGTGGAAAATCATACGTTTAACCAAGGGAATCATAACGTCAGAGACAGATGGTACCAATATCATAAACAATTATTATAATAAGTGTTCTGTGAGAGCATACCTGGAAGTAAAAGAAGAAGTAACAGCAACAGAAATTACTAGATGAAATTTGAATGTAAATGTATATATGTATCTTTCTTTCACCTCCAAGGCTGCTGTCAGCCATCTGATAAGAGAGACAAGAAATTTTGCCCTTTTGGGCTTGTTTCATGCACAAGGAAATAAACAGGCACAGGAGCCAAGGTTGGAGACTCAGGGTTTGAAGGCCCACGTAAAGTGCTGACAGGTCTTAATTCACCAAGAAAAGGGGGACAACGTGTATGTGTGAGCAGACCTTCCTGAGAGTTGTGCCTGCCTTTACCTTCGGTACTGAACAGCGAGGAGGGCCTCACCTTGAGCCACATTTAGTTGGAAGGAAGCTCAGCCGTACCCTGCGAGGTGGGCTTCTATTAGGAACTGGCTTCATCCTCTACCAGAAAATACATCTTCCTCTCTTCCGCAAATACGAATTGAGTAGCTTCCACGTTCAGGGCACTGCCCTGAGGGTCACAGAAGTTCTGAGGATGACAAAAATACTCTCATCTCCAAGAAATTTGGGAAATCAGAGGAAGTCGTCCGTAAGTACAACCGGCGTGCATAGAGCAGACTTACGAGGAGGGCAGGAGCTGTGGGAAGTGCTGTAGGAGGGCTCCAGGTGGATGGCTTTGGGTGGGTTTGCTCAGGGAACATGCTCTTCAGTCCAGATTTTGAGGTGTTTGCCTGACAGAGGTTAAGCGAAAGGGCAGAAGAACTATCAAAGGTACATCCTTAAGAAGGGCGCTGGGAACAGTGAACGGTCCAGTCTGAGGAGAGCGAGTCATGCCAGCGCAACCTGAGAAAGGCAGGAGCCGGACTGTCAGGTGGACGGAGCACATGGGACCCCTCCTCCATGGCAGGCCTGGCTCTGCAGGTTACAGGCAGCCCTGGGGCTTCGGGCCAGCCCACCAGGCAGGTCCTGCAGATGATCCTCACTGCCTGATGATAAGGAGTTGGGAATCCACGTGGTAGGAGAGCCATTTAACACTTACTAAGAGAAGGCAGGAGAAAGGTCAGCGCTGGGCTTTAGGGAGAGGAGTCTGGCACAAGGGATAGACCGCAGGGAAGCAGCAGGGAGCTGGTGAGGCCAGAGGCAGCGCTACACCAAGCAGACTCAGCCTCCGCTGCAGGCCGGGGATGGGCAGGATGGGTTTCCTTCTAGGCCCCATCGTTCTGGTCCAGACGAGAAGCAGGCAGGACTTGCAAGTGGGCGGTAGCGCTAAGCTGTGGAATGAGGTGTGATTTCTCTACGCCTCTGCCCGCCCCCCTCCCAATTCTATACCTAACAGAAGTGTTGGCCACTTGGGTGCAGACATTCCCAACATAAATCTGTTGAAAAACACGAACATGTGCCTTCAGTCCTCTCTTCTGGTCCCCTTTGTTTAAGCCCTATGCCCTTGAGGTCAGGAGCCCTCTGTCCTCGTGGTCCCTTGGAAAGAGCTCTATGCCCAGTACAGGGAAAGCTCTTTGGGATTCAGGGACTCCCAACTCCCATCGGTTGCTTCTGTATCTCATAGCAGTCTTTTCAGTCCTGGTATGTGCTGGAGTTAACATAAAGGAGCCACTGGAATCCTCGGAGGCCCAGTTTGCCAAGCTTTGGGTTCCGAGGCCAAATATTGTGATCACAGCCAACACCACTTTATGTTCTATGGCAAAAAAATTTGTTTTGCTCTCACATGCCCTCCAGAGCCCCCGGACAGACCCTGTGCTGTGTGACTGCACGAGCCTCGCAGTGAGCCTTGGCTGCTGATTCTGGAACACAGACAGTGGCCCCAAGGTGCAGGAGCAGCAGGGTGTGGGAGGCTCTGGGTGGCGGGGGCACTGACGTCTGAGCGGAACACTCCACCAGACCCTGAGACTTCCTGACGGCTGCACCTGCGTGTGGCTGTTTTATCCTCCAGCAACTAATTATGTTCACCACGGAGTTACCTGCTCTGAAAAAGAGAGAGATGACATTTAAAGCAGATTAAGTGGATTTTCTTTTATTGCTTTAATAGTTCCCAGGCAACATTTGCTTTTGCTTTTCCAACCAGCAGAAGTGATCAGAAAATGATTAGAGTTTCTCCTGCAGATGAATTTCAGATTTTTGCAATCGTGCTGTTTTATGAGCTGAAACTACCTTAAGAGCCAATCTGTGGTTTTCTCTACTAAAATTAGATTAAAAAAAAAAATAAGGGTGTACAGCAATTGGAGGATTCTGTTAGCAGCTTGCCCTAAAGCCATGTACTGTGTTCACCATTTTCTTTTAAATAATTAGTCTTAATTTGATGTCATTTAGAGGAGAGCTGTGGTCCATTTCTTTCAACAAAAGCAGGACCGAGCCATCTTCTACAGAGGTTAGAGGGAGAATTTACTCAAGCGTTTGCCCAGGGCTTCCCCTCAGGGTCAGACAGTCTCTAGAATCTCAGGTCTGGATCAGTTCATTCTCAAAGAGCTGCCCTTTTGAACATGTCTTCCCCTCTGCTGAAATCTAAACCTTTAGGAGATATCCCCTTGCGCATCCTGGAGAATCCCATTAGAAAAGCTGTAACTGAATTACACCCGAGCTTTCCAGCTAGCCCAGTCCTCACAGAAGACCCATCAATCCAAGGCTATGCAAAACTCAGCTCAAAATGTACCTCCTCCTCTCAGCCAGGTTACAGAGAAACAGCTTTCAGCCAGAAAGCAGCCGTTCTCAGTAAGGAGAATATAATAACATTCATTCTCTTCTGACCATTCAAAGCAAGGCATTATGTTGATTGGTTCAAGAAGGATTGCTTTTGTCTTTCTTCAGAAATAATGCTGTGTTGTTCCTGTGCCTCAACTACAGGAACCGACTGGCATCGACTTGCCTCTGCTGGACCCAGCGAGCACCGTCACCACCATGACGGGACCCGGTGCTTTCAGCATCCCTCCCCCCATCCGGCAGAAGCTGTGCAGCAGCCTGGACGCCCCACAGACGAGGGGTCACGACTGGAGGATGCTGGCCCATAAGCTAAACCTGGGCAGGTGGGCATGGCCGGGCTTCCGAACGAGCTCCCGTTAGACATCGGGCTCCAGGACTCATATAGCTGACTTAGGGCAACGTTCTTTTTTTTTTTTTTCTCCATCTGTACATTTACTTACTTTCCATTATGCCAACATGTATTACGCTCCTACCTTGTATCTTGCACCATGGTCTTGCAAACAACATGGTGGAGAGACATTCTGGGCTTATCTGACATTTGTAAATATCAGGTTTTGTGATCCACTTCGCAAAGCTGACAGGCTTAATCCCCCCTACATGATATAGCCATTCAATAACCGTTGTTCCTCACCTCCTGTTGAGCAGGACCTAATGCTGGGTGGGCAGTTAACATGCTAAACACAGCGCTGCTATGAAGTTACGAAGAGACCTCAGGAGCCTCTTCTTTGTAGACCGTTGCCATCACTACCAAGCAGAAGGCATGGCATAACCTGTCAAAGGTGATCAGAGCCTGGGCCGGAAAGAAAACATAAGTCTCTTGGTTTCCTGTTTAGGATGTGACCCACAGACATCTTGTCTCTTAAATGCTCTTACTCAGAGTTGAGGTTAACAAAGTTAAGGCATCACGTCTCCTGTCTGGGGCTGACCTAATTAAGTATGGGCTAGTTATTCAGGACGGCTCACTGCAAGCCACGGTTTCCCAGGTGGGTCCGGTTATACTTAACAGAAACGCAGTAACGAAAAGGTTTAGTAAAAGCTGAAAGGAAAACAGATCCGTAAATCACACCATTCAGCACATTTTCCCATTACCAATTACAGGTACTTGAATTACTTTGCCACCAAATCAAGTCCAACTGGCGTCATCCTGGATCTTTGGGAAGCACAGAACTTCCCAGATGGAAACCTGAGCGTGCTGGCAGCTGTCTTGGAGGAAATGGGAAGACATGAAACAGTAGTGTCGTTAGCAGCAGAAGGGCAGTATTGACCCAGGCTGGGGCTGAAAGTGGAGGAGGAGAGTCACAGGGAGTCTGTGGACGTCCAGGGGCTCAGAGCTGAGGAGGAAACCCCGTCTAGACCAGTGAGCTCCACAGGCAAGATTGCAGCGGGAGAGAGAAGGAAGACAGACACAACTACCAATATACATGCCCACTCTACTCGGACATCGTCACAGGAGTTAAGAACAATTGTACAAATGTGTATCTTGAATTTAGAAGTCAACCTAATTTTCCTCTTAGTTGGGCTGTATGCTGTGTGGTACAGGATCTTACAGTTTCCTAGGAAACGCTTTTTATTGCTATCCAGATATATGGATAAACTTTCTTAACAAACCCAGTTTCTTACAAACGTTGTTTACATCAAATTGGACAGGGATGCAGACACTGTCCATGGCTCGTTCTATTTTTGTTTAAATCATTTGAAGTTGAAGCTGTGGACGGTTTGCTGTGTCTCTTTCAGATTAGTAATTTACAGAGAAATCACAGACTTTTCCTACAAATCATGTGCATCAAGTGTCTCCGATAATCCTCCCATCAGTGTTCTGTTTCTAGAACTTGTAGAACCAGTGTTACTGTTCGTATCAGGGAAGAAGTGGAGAATCTAAGTATAAAGGAGAGAGAGCTAAGACTCCCTTATTCCTTGAGGGCACCCACCTCATGCCCTTGGGGAATAAAGCTACAGCATGGCAGGGAAGACAGGGATTCATGTTCAACCACACCAACAAGCATTTTTTTCACAACGTGTGTGCATAATATGCAACTTGAAGTGGTTTTTTTTTTTTTAAAAGGTATTATTATTATCATCATTATTATTATTGATGAGTAATTACAGGTATTCTAGTAAAAGGATTTTCTTTTAAACTTGTTTTTGTTAGCAGTACTGTTAGTATTTAGGTATTGACCTGACCCGGGCACCTTCTCATAACAAGGTGGGCGCGGTCACCAGTTTAATGAAACAGGCATTGCTTCCTTGACCTTTTATCTTTCTTCCATCATTCTGCCTGGAAAGGAGGTAAACGCTTACTGGCTTTGTCAGTCTGGTCTCTGAGCTTGCTCAGGCGGGGGCTTTGTCCTCTGAGTCTCGTCATGAGAAGTGTTCTGATTCAGGCTTACTCAGCACTGTGGTCACACAGCCCCACACGCCTCTCGTGGGTCCTCTGTCTACCTTGGAGGCAATGTGGTTGAAGGAACAGCCTCTGAGCTGGAAACCGGTTCTCCTTCTGGGTTTGTCATTGTCTAGCTGTGCTACCTTGGGAGAGTCATTTACCCTCACTGGACCTCAGCTTCCTCACCTGTAAATGGAAGGGATGGGACTAGATCAGCTCAAGGTTCTAAAATGCTCGACTTCCACTGTGATGCCCCCAGTCTCCTTCATCAGTATGAAGACCACAATGGACGCTGACCTGGATCATTTAAAGATTCAGCTAGTCTTTCGCCCAGGCTACATTATGCCTTTCAGATAGTTCCGACTTGGAAGATAATTATTCTAACCTGTAACATATTTGTTATGCTTTCAAGTCTTGTCTTTGTGTCATTGCATCATGCTGTTCACCCAGAGATGGCATCCCTTTATTATCACTTTCTTTCCTCTCTTGGGACCAGTTGCCTTCCTGACTAGTTGCAAATTATGTTCTATTATTGTCTTGGTCAAAATTTTTTTAATTAAAAAAATTTTTAACTGAAAAATAGTTAGTCAACAGACTACTTTGTGTAAACTATGGTATTTCCTTAGGACCATCACAGGCTCTTTGTTTTAACACAGGAACTCCATTCATTCAGCAGGTGGGGAATAAAGAGTCAACAGCCCAGGAGCCAAACCAAGATTGAACAACAAGCACCCGTGCGTATGAATCAGAACTTTCAAAACATGGCTGTGGTTAACTTCTGGGCTGGAGGTATCCAAGTTGCTGACTGGATTTGAATTAGAAATAATTTTATACCCTTTTCCCCTTCTTTCCACATATATTTCCTCTCCTGACTATTTTAGTAACTTTCTGATATTCCCAGGTTCCTCCATCCTCATCATCGAGAAACTGTTGATACCTTGTGGGGAGCCTGTTCTTTCCTGCCTTTTATTTCTTATCTTCTGTTTTAGATACATATTCCATAATCTCTCTCAGACCACACCCTGTACCATATATAAGAATATGTTACACTTACTGTGAAAGGGAGAGATTGCACTAACAAGTTCAGTGGATAATGCTTATAACCGATGCATCTTTGACCAAAAGATAGTAAAATTATATTCTACATTAAAAAAAATTTAATAATTTTTAAACAGGAGGAGGAAAGAGAGCTGTTGTCCATTGCTGCATCTTAAAATAACTTCTCAAGGTTACTCACCCTTACTGGTTTGGGGGGCTGTCATCTATGGAAGTCAAGAATTAGACATCTGATACCTAAGGAAAAATAGAAAGGAGCAAATATGTAGTATTCAGATAAACCAATTCCAAAACTGACTAAAAAAAAGTCATCAACACAGAACTATAGAACACAGCAGGAACTGTATTTTTGAGGCCCCCATTGAGGGGGAGGGCCTTTGGGGTTCACTTTGGGTGCTTCGTGGTTTTTGGTTCTACATCTCAGCAGCAGGAACGGGAAGAGCGGTTGAGTCCCTGTAAGTGAGGTATTCATCTGTCATTAGACCCTGTTATGTTCCCTATCAATCAGGTGAATGGCAACTTCCATAGGTACAGCACAGCATTTACATTTATATCAAATAATTTTCCCTGCCGATTCTGATTTCCTTCTTTCGGGGCAGTGAAGTAATCGCTGTCAGACTGCTCTCAAACTCAGAAGATCCAGACTCAACAGTTCAGTACGTAGGGAGCCCCCTTATCAGCCATCCTGTAACATGTCCTGCCTGTCAGTCACTCCTCGGGCTTCTATGTAGGTTGTGAGGAAAGAGCAGTTTACTTCATCTGGAAGGGAAAAAAAATCGATCACTTGTGCATGACGCCATCTAGTGGTGGACAACACAACCTACCGAGTCTAATAGGAAAACTCGGGAAAAGTTTGACCAAGGGAATGGATACCTATAGCGTCTACAGGACCTTTATGACAAATAGACGTGGGGAAGTTTTCACTTCAAGTATAGTTTTCTTATTCTCATATTGTTTTTCACTTAAATTAGCCATACCAAAAATTACATGTCCTCATGAGCCTAGTACGTTTGTTACTAACTCGTTCATACACAACACGTCTCAAGTTGGGTTTTGGTTATCGGAATAATCGAAGTACATAAAAATCTGTACAAAACAGTTTTTGAAGAGTTGTCATTTTTAATATTTATATTTTTCATTGGGCCTTTATATGTTTTAAATCTTACTTTTAGTTCTCTAGTATTTATTTTTGAGGGTGTAAGAAGCATCCACTTAGAAATAAGTTTTATATATACAAATGAAAATAATGCGTCTAATGAAGTGGAAACTGTGGTTGATAACCAAGGAGGAGAAATTAGCCTCCTTCTGAATTTGGGGATCTAAAGGCAGAGGTTTCCTCCTGTGTTCATTTTCCTCCCACCAGACTCATTGAAATTTCCTTTAAGTGATCTGGAAGGAACAGAAGTTAGATTCAGAACTGATAACTGAGCACAAGGTGATACCAAACATGTAACACCGAGGAGCTCACAGCCAGTAGCCTCTTCATAAACAGCAGGAACACCAGTATGGAGACTCAGCTCAGCTACCCAGAAAAACCCCCATATTGTCACAGGAGCGATGTGAGCTCTTCCAAGGCAGGGCAATATTTGGGGTGAGGTGTCCGTTGTTAAATTGCATAACCATTAGCCATTTTTTTATATACTATGATTTTGTAGATTTTAATCTCCCAACTTTCAAATATTAGAACCATTGTTTAGGAAGAAGTCATGGAGACTGAGTTCAGGACACTCGAGAAACTACACAGTAATATTTTTTTAGAGGTATTTCTCCTATAAGAAAGATATCTTAAACATTCCAATAGTATACTCGAGTTTTTTTTTTTTTTTTCCTACTTCTGGAGAAGAGCAGACAAGGCTCTTGCTTATGTGTCCGTAAGTGTGAACTATCTGTGTCGGGGACACAGCAGCTGTGCTCCTGGCCCACTGACTCCGCTGTCTCTGTCATTAATGTTTGAGGAAGGGAGCAGTAGATGATCACTGTCTCCTCAGAATTCACAGCCTTTGCCACCACAAGGTCTGCCCCCATGGGGTCAAGCAAATAAAATTACTGACCTGCAAGAGAGGGTAAAGTAGGTAGAAAAAGTTTAGTTGTCGAATTCTCAGTCTGCAGGTCGAATGGGAGCGTTGGCTCTCGCTGAGCAGCTGCTCTGGTCAAGGTATCAGTCTCGCACGGAGGCCTCAGTCCTCAGTCCAGGTCCACGGCCGATGAAAGCAGGGATGACTGTGGAAACAGCCAAAGTGAAATTGGGTTTTATCCATCTTCTGAGAACAGGCAAGCTTTTGTGAGTCAGAATGCCATTGCTCAAAGCCGACTATCTGTAAAGATGATGATGGTCAATGAGCATTAGATTTTATGGATCCAATAAGGAAAATATTTTTATTATTGATTATCTCAAGGTAATCAAATATTGTTTTACCTTTCGAGTGCCTCATAGCACCAACTATTACACTTTGCTTTTTCGGTTTTTTTGTATTTTTTTTTTTTAACCTTACTGAGCTAATGTTGACTGAAATCCTTAGAACTTTGCCTCTGTGCAATGAAGTGCTGTTTCTTTACCCTAAGAAATCTATTTGTATACTCTCTGGCTGTAATGATGACTTTGAAATAGTTCCTTTGCCTCTCAATTGATTTTTTTTCCCCCATGGAATAGGCATGAGGGGAATACATACATTGTAAGCATTGTTCATTTAAGCCTGTGTTCATACAGGTCAAGTAAGCCAAATGGAGTCATAAATATCTCCGGAATTCATGCCTGAAACCTCCTATTTTTGAAAAGTAGGGAGATGGCCTTGTATGTCACTGGGTGGGTTTCCGATACAGACTAACAATTAACTTCCTGATCCTGTAGTTTTATAAGCCTTGTGATTGCTCCCATTTTGGGAAATCCTGCTCTAAAAATCTGTCTTCAGAAGAGTTCACGGCGCCCAGCTTTTTCAGTGGCCCTGTCACCTCCCTGTACTGATCTACAGGTAGGATATTTATGGGCTCATGAAACAAAACGTAACGTACACTCCCGGCCCTATTTTAGCATGGTCGACGGCGGTGTTGCCAGGACAGACAGGAACTCCACAAATGCACTAGCACACAAAACCAAGCAGGTATAAGAGGCTACTTCCCAGCCCGCTGTATACTTAGACTTTTGTGTATTGCAGAGAACTGTCCAGAGATCTTTCGGAATCCCTGCAGAATGTCAGGAGAGTCTTGGCCTACCAGCTATGGAGTAGGAAACAAGGAAGGTGCCCTGAGAAAAGGTCAGCTGCCCACCAGGCAAAGCATGTGCTACCGTATGCCAGCCTCTAAACATGCCATTTCAGATTGTGCCTCAGCAAAATTCTAAGTTGCTGAGGCCGTAGCACTTCAGGGTCTTTAATTTAACAAACATGCTCAAATCCTACGTGCCAACCTTAAATTCCAAAAGTCTCCTGGACTTGGCACTATCACAGCTGCTGCTGAACCTGACGGCACCTACCCAGGGTGGAATAACCATCAGCATTGAGTTCAGAATGTGAATTGTAGGCAATTTTTGCTGATCGGCAGCCTAAGAATTGATGAGCCCTTGACCTCTGAACATCAGCACTACCGTGAGGCAACCTCCAAGAATCATGACCCGAACTATGTCCTAGGTGCTAAACCTGTTTAGAGCAGCATAAAAGAACAAGAAATCCACAGCCAGTGGAAAGTGCTGGCCAGCAGTCGGAACAAGCTGAATGTGCGATTTGCATTCTCCCCTCTGCTCCTTCCCAGGCCTCCCGTTGGTAGTGAGACCTCACCCTCGACGGGATGCGTTTAGCCCAGTTGCAGGGACCAGCACCCCTGTGTGTGTGTGTGTTGTGTGTCAAGGTGTTGTATGTGTTCACTGAGTTTAATGCTGACCTGTCACAAGTTGGTGAGCTTCCTCTTCGCTCTTTCTAAAGAAGACAAGCAATGTTTGTTGGAGAAATCTCCCCAGCAGTCTGCGGTGAAGAGCCGTGCCAGCCACCTGCTACTCCCTAGGGAACAGTTCAACTGCAGAAATGTCACATTAAGGTTTTGTGCTTTGTTGTCTTTCTTTTTTTAAACACGACACAACTTTGGCTTTTCGGATACGGAACACTTCTCTTGTTGTTGTGGAGTTCCCTCTTGCTGTATCTTCTATGCAATTCCTTTTCTAGAAAACTCCTGCGGAGGCTTGCTCTCTGGGGTCCTGTCCGTGTTGCCCGTGTGCTGGAAGCGAGGGATGCTGGCTCTGGCTGCGTCTCTCCTCTCTCCCTGGCTTCCTCTCCCCATTTTCCTGCAGTCCCTCGGTTTGTAAATTTGCCTGCATTTATCCTGTCAGCCAACATGTACACAATGTAAAAGAATTTTTAAACAGGTAATAAATTATATTTATAAGCAACAGAGAGTGCCACCTTCCTTGTTTCTTCACAGCAAAGCCCTCCGTGTGAAGAGTCAGGTGGTGTTTCCTTCATAGGGCAGAAACGCTCTTGGATTCTGCACAGATAGTAATCCCAACGTCCCTCGGGCCAGGATGAGGTTCTAGAACGGTGCTTCTCAAGCGTCTCCACACACTTCAGTCATGGGAGGAGCTTTACCAAACACAACGGCCTGGATCTCACCCTCAGAGAACCTGACTTCGTGGGCCTGGGTGTTGGGAGTGTTTTAAGCCCCCAGGTTAGCCGTTATGGGGGGACCGGGTCTGGGGACCGCTGTCAGAGGCCCTGGGGAGTTGGGAAGAAAGCAAGTGGGAGGCCAGACCCTCAGAGACTCGATTTTAAATAAAGTCTGCACAGAGAGAATGGACTTGTGGTTGCCAAGGGGTGGGGGGCTGGGGGAGGGATGGGCTGGGAGTCTGGGATTAGCAGATGCAGACTAGTGTACTATACAGCATGGATAAACAGCAAGGTCCTGTTGTACAGCACAGGGAACTGCATTCAACATCCTGTGATAGGGGAGGAGCTTCAACATGGCAGAAGAGTAAGACACAGAGATCACCTTCCTCCCCACAGATACATGAGAAATACATCTACATGTGGAACAACTCCTACAGATCACCTACTGAACGCTGGCAGAAGACCTCAGACCTCCCAAAAGGCAAGAAACTCCCCACGTACTTGGGTAGGGCAAAAGAAAAAAGAAAAAACAGAGACAAAAGAATAGGGATGGGACCTGCGCCAGTGGGAGGGAGCCGTGAAGGAGGAAAGGTTTCCACACACTAGGAGCCCCTTCGCGGGTGGAGACTGCGGGTGGCGGAGGGGGGAGCTTCAGAGCCACGGAGGAGAGCGCAGCCACAGGGGTGCGGAGGGCAAAGCGGAGAGATTCCCGCACAGAGGATCAGTGCCGACCAGCACTCACCAGCCCGAGAGGTTTGTCTGCTCCCCCGCCGGGGCGGGCGGGGCTGGGAGCTGAGGCTCGGGCTTTGGTCGGATCGCAGGGAGAGGACTGGGGCTGGCGGCGTGAACACAGCCTGAAGGGGCTAGTGCGCCACAGCTAGCCGGGAGAGAGTCCGGGAAAAAGTGTGCAGCTGCTGAAGAGGCAAGAAACCATTGTTTCAGGGTGCGCGAGGAGAGGGGAATCAGAGCACCACCTAAACGAGCTCCAGAGACGGGCGCGAGCCGCGGCTATCAGCGCAGACCCCAGAGACGGGCATGAGACGCTAAGGCTGCTGCTGCCGCCACCAAGAAGCCTGTGTGCGAGCACAGGTCACTCTCCACACCGCCCCTCCCGGGAGCCTGTGCCGCCTGCCACTGCCAGGGTCCCGTGATCCGGGGACAACTTCCCCGGGAGAACGCACGGTGCGCCTCAGGCTGGTGCAACGTCACGACGCCTCTGCCGCCGCAGGCTCGCCCCGCATCTGTACCCCTCCCTCCCCCCGGCCTGAGTGAGCCAGAGCCCCCGAAGCAGCTGCTCCTTTAACCCCATCCTGTCTGGTTGGGGAACAGACGCCCTCAGGCAACCTACACGCAGAGGCGGGGCCAAATCTAAAGCTGAACCCCGGGAGCTGTGTGAACAAAGAAGAGAAGGGAAATCTCTCCCAGCAGCCTCAGGAGCAGCAGATTAAATCTCCACAATCAACTTGATGTACCCTGCATCTGTGGAATACCTGAATAGACACAAATCACCCCAAAATTGAAGTGGTGGACTTTGGGAGCAACTGTAGACTTGGGGTTTGCTGTCTGCACCTAATTTGTCTCTGGCTTTGTGTTTATCTTAGTTTAGTATTTAGATCTTATTATCATTGGTAGATTTCTTTATTGATTTGGTTGCTCTTTTTTTTTAATATATATATTTTTTTCCTTTTTCTCTTTTTGTGAGTGTGTATCTGTATGCTTCTGTGTGTGATTTTGTCTGTATAGGTTTGCTTTTACCATTTGTCCTAGGGTTCTGTCTGTCCGTTTTTTATTAGTATAGTTTTTAGTCCTTGTTATCATTGGTGGATTTGTTTATTGGTTTGGTTGCTTTCTCTTTTTTTTAATTACTTTTTAATTTTTTTATTTTAATAATTTATTTTTTATTTTAAAAACTTTATTTTATTTCTTTTCTCCCTTTTCTTCTGTGCCATGTGGCTGATAGGGTCTTGGTGTTCTGGCCAGGCCTGAGCCTCTGAGGTGGGAGAGCTGAGTTCAGGATGTTGGTCCACCAGAGACCTCCCGAACCCTCATACTATCAATAAATGAGAGCTCTCCCAGAGATCTCCTTCTCAACACTAAGACCCAGCTCCACTCAACGACCAGCAAGCTACAGTTCTGGCCACCCCATGCCAAACAACTAGCAAGACAGGAACACAACCACACCCATTAGCAGAGAGGCTGCCAAAAATCATAATAAGTTCACAGACACCTCAAAACACACCACCAGAGGTGGTCCTGGCCACCAGAAAGATAAGATCCAGCCTCATCCACCAGAACACAGGCACTAGTCCCCTCCACCAGGAAGCCTACACAACACACTGAACCAACCTTAGTCACTGGGGGGCAGACACCAAAAACAACGGGAACTACGAACTTGCAGTCTGTGAAAAGGAGACCACAAACACAGTAAGTTAAGCAAAATGAGAAGAGAAACACACAGCAGATGCAGGAGCAAGGTAAAAACCCACCAGACCAAACAAATGAAGAGGAAACAGGCAGTCTACCTGAAAAAGAATTCAGAGTAGTGATAGTAAAGATGATCCAAAGTCTTGGAAATAGAATGGAGAAAATACAAGAAACGTTTATAACAAGGACCTAGAAGAACTAAAGAGCAAACAAACAATGATGAACACCACAATAAATGAAATTAAAAATTCTCTAGATGGAATCAATAGCAGAATAACTGAGGCAGAAGAACGGATAAGTGACCTGTAAGATAAAAGAGTGGAAATAACTACCACAGAGCAGAATAAAGAAAAAAGAATGAAAAGAATTGAGGACAGACTAAGAGACCTCTGGGACAACATTAAACACACCAACATTCGAATTATAGGGGTCCCAGAAGAAGAAGAGAAAAAAAAAGGACTGAGAAAATATTTGAAGAGATTATAGTTGAAAACTTCCCTAACATGGGAAAGGAAATCAAGTCCAGGAAGCCCAGAGAGCCCCATACAGGATAAATCCAAGGAGAAAAAGGCCAAGATGCATATTAATCAAACTATCAAAAATTAAATACAAAGAAAAAATATTAAAATCAGCAAGGGAAAAGCAACAAATAACACACAAGGGAATCCCCATAAGGTTAACAGCTGATCTTTCAGCAGAAACTCTGCAAGTCAGAAGGGTGTGACAGGACATTAATTTAAACTGATAAAAGGCAAAAACCTACAACCAAGATTACTCTACCCAGCAAGGATCTCATTCAGATTCGATGGAGAATTTAAAACCTTTACAGACAAGCAAAAGCTAAGAGAATTCAGCACCACCAAACCAGCTTTACAAAAACTCTAAAGGAATTTCTCTAGGCAGGAAACACAAGAGAAGGAAAAGACCTACAATAACAACCCAAAACAGTTAAGAAAATGGTAATAGAAACACACATATCGATAACTACCTTAAATGTAAATGGATTAAATGCTCCAACCAAAAGACATAGACTGGCTGAATGGATAAAAATGCAAGACCCGTATATATGCTGTCCACAACAGACCCAGTTCAGACCGAGGGACACATGCAAACTGAAAGTGAGGGGATGGAAAAAGATATTCCATGCAAATGGAAATCAAAAGAAAACTGGAGTAGCAATTCTCTTATCAGACAAAATAGACTTTAAAAACAGAGATTATTGCAGGAGACAAAGAGGACACTACATAAGGATAAGGGATCAATCCAAGAAGAAGATATAACAATTGTAAATATTTATGCACCCAACACAGGAGCACCTCAATATATAAGGCAAATGCTAACAGCCATAAAAGGGGAAATTGACAGTAACACAATAATAGTAGACAACTTTAACAACCCACTTTCACCAATGGACAGATCATTCAAAATAAAAATAAATAAGGAAACACAAGCTTTCAATGATACATTAAACAAGATGGACTTAATTGGTATTTATAGGACAGTCCATCAAAAAACAACAGAATACACTTTCTTCTCAAGTGCTCATGGAACATTCTCCAGGATAGATCATATCATGGGTCACAAATCAAGCTTTGGTAAATTTAAGAAAACTGAAATCATATCAAGTATCTTTTCTGACCACAACGCTATGGGACTAGATAGCAATTACAGGAAAAAAACTGTAAAAAATACAAACACATGGAGGCTAAAAAATATGCTACTAAACGACCAAGAGATCACTGAAGAAATCAAAGAGGAAATCAAAAAATACCTAGAAACAAATGACAATGAAAACACGATGACCCAAAACCTATGCAATGCAGCAAAAGCAGTTCTAAGAGGGAAGTTTATAGCAATACAATCCTACCTCAAGAAACAAGAAACATCTCAAACAACCTAACCTTACACCTAAAGCCATTAGAGAAAGAAGAACAAAAAAACCCCAAAGTTAGCAGAAGGAAAGAAATCATAAAGATCAGATCAGAAATAAATGAAAAAAAAATGAAGGAAACGATAGCAAAGATCAATAACACTAAAAGCTGGTTCTTTGAGAAGATAAACAAAATTGATAAACCATTAGCCGGACTCATCAAGAAAAAAAGGGAGAAGACTCAAATCAATAGAATTAGAAATGCAAAAGGAGAAGTAACAAGTGACACTACAGAAATACAAAGGATCATGAGAGATTACTACAAGCAACTATATGCCAATAAAATGGACAACCTGGAAGAAATGGACAAATTCTTAGAAAAGCACAACCTTCTGAGACTGAACCAGGAAGAAATAGAAAATATAAACAGACCAATCACAAGAAGTGAAATTGAAACTGTGATTAAAAAACTTCCAACAAATGACAGCCCAAGACCAGATAGCTTCACAGGCGAATTTTATCAAACATTTAGAGAAGAGCTAACACCTATCCTTCTCAAAATCTTCCAAAATATAGCAGAGGTAAGAACACTCCCAAACTCATTCTACGAGGCCACCATCACCCTGATACCAAAACCAAAGATGTCAGAACAAAAAAGAAAACTACAGGCCAATATCACTGATGAACATAGATGCAAAAATCCTCAACAAAATACTAGCAAACAGAATCCAACAGCAAATTTAAAGGATCATACACCATGATCAAGTGGGGTTTATCCCTGGAATGCAAGGATTCTTCAATATATGCAAATCAATGTGATACACCATATTAACAAATTGAAGGAGAAAAACCATATGATCATCTCAATAGATGCAGAAAAAGCTTTTGACAAAATTCAACACCGATTTAGGATAAAAACCCTACAGAAAATAGGCATAGAGGGAACTTACCTCAACATAATGAAGGCCATATATGACAAACACACAGCCAACATCGTTCTCAATGGTGAAAAACTGAAACCATTTCCACTAAGATCAGGAGACAAGGTTGCCCACTCTCAACACTATTATTCAATGTAGTTTTGGAAGTTTTAGCCACAGCAATCAGAGAAGACAAACAAATAAAAGGAATCCAAACTGGAAAAGAAGAAGTAAAACTGTCACTGTCTGCAGATGACATGATACTATACATAGAGAATCCTAAAGATACTACCAGAAAACTACTAAAGCTAATCAATGAATTTAGTAAAGTAGCAGAATACAAAATTAATGCACAGGGATCTCTTGCATTCCTATACACTCATGATGAAAAATCTGAAAGAGAAATTAAGGAATCACTCCCATTTACCATTGCAACAAGAAAAATAAAATACCTAGGAATAAACCTACCTAAGGAGACAAAAGACTTGTACGCAGAAAACTATAGGACACTCATGAAAGAAAGTAAAGATGATACAAACAGATGGAGAGATATACCATGTTCTTGGATTAGAAGAATCAACATTGTGAAAATGACTATACTATCCAAAGCAATCTACAGATTCAATGCAATATGTATCAAACTACCAAAGGCATTTTTCACAGAACTAGAACAAAAAATTTCACAATTTGTATGGAAACACAAAAGAGGCCGAACAGCCAAAGCAATCTTGAGAAAGAAAAACGGAGCTGGAGGAATCAGGCTCCCAGACTTCAGACTATACTACAAAGCTACAGTAATCAAGACAGTATGGTACTGGCACAAAAACCAGAAATATAGATCAATGGAACAGGATAGAAAGCCCAGAGATAAACCCACGCACATATGGTCACCTTATCTTTGATAAAGGAGGCAAGCATATACAGTGGAGAAAAGACAGCCTCTTCAATAAGTGGTGCTGGGAAAAGTGGACAGCTACATGTAAAAGAATGAAATTAGAACACTCCCTAACACCATACACAAAAATAAACTCAAAATGGGTTAAAGACCTAAATGTAAGGCCAGACACTATCAAACTCTTAGAGGAAAACATAGGCAGAACACTGTATGACATAAATCTCAGCAAGATCCTTCTTGACCCACCTCCTAGAGAAAGGGAAATAAAAACAAAAATAAACAAATGGGACCTAATGAAACTTAAAAGCTTTTGCACAGCAAAGGAAACCATAAACAGGCAAAAACACAACCCTCAGAATGGGAGAAAATATTTGCAAATGAAGCAACTGACAAAGGATTAATTTCCAAAATATACAAGCCGCTCATGCAGCTCAATATCAAAAAAAACAAACAACCCAATCCTAGTATGGGCAGAAGACCTAAATAGACATTTCTCCAAAGAAGATATAGAGATTGCCAACAAGCACATGAAAGAATGCTCAACATCACTAATCATTAGAGAAATGCAAATCAAAACTACAATGAGGTATCACCTCAAGCCAGTCAGAATGGCCATCATCAAAAAGTCTACAAACAATAAATGCTGGAGAGGGTGTGGAGAAAAGGGAACACTCTTGCACTGTTGGTGGGAATGTAAATTGATGCAGCCACTATGGAGAACAGTATGGAGGTTCCTTAAAACTAAAAATAGAACTACCATATGACCCAGCAGTCCCACTAGTGGGCATATACCCTGAGAAAACCATAATTCAAAAAGAGTCATGTACCACAGTGTTCATTGCAGCTCTATTTACAATAGCCAGGACATGGAAGCAACCTAAGTGTCCATCGACAGATGAATGGATAAAGAAGATGTGGCACATATATACAATGGAATATTACTCAGCCATAAAAAGAAACGAAATTGAGTTATTTTTAGTGGGGTGGATGGACCTAGAGTCTGTCATACAGAGTGAAGTAAGTCAGAAAGAGAGAAACAAATACCACATGCTAACACATATATATGGAATCAAAAAAAAATGGTTCTCATGAACCTAGGGGCAGGACAGGAATAAATATGCAGACGTAGAGAATGAACTTGAAGACACAGGGAGGGGGAAGGGTAAGCTGGGACGAAGTAAGAGTGGCATGGACTTATATACACTACCCAATGTAAAACAGCTAGCATAGCACAGGGAGATCAGCTCGGTGCTTTGTGACCACCTAGAGGGGTGGGATAGGGAGGGTGGGAGGGAGACACAAGAGGGAGAGGATATGGGGATATATGTATATGTATAGCTGATTCACTTTGTTATACAGCAGCAACAGAGCAATGTAAAGCAATTATACTGCAATAAAGATGTTAAAAAATATATACCCTGTGATAAACCATAATGGAAAAGAATATGAAAAAATATATGTATAACTGAGTCACTTTGCTGTACAGCAGAAATTAACACACCGTTGTGAATCAACTGTACTTCAATAAAATTTACAAAGATACGTGACTGCAGTCTGCCAACGGCGGCACTAGTAGGTAGGAAATGAAAGGCGAGGATGCCCAGCGCTGCAGCGAACGCCAGGCGGAGCTGCTCAACCTGCTGGCGCACAGCCGCCACCGCCTCTGGGTGATGCGCGTGAGAGACTCGGATGCGCAGGGGGAGCTCTGCGGCAGCCCTTTCCTCATGCAGGCGCTGAGCCGAGAAGCGCCTTTGATGGGAGGCTCCCGTCCCACCCCACCCCACCCCTCAGGCTTGAGCCAGAGAGCTTGTGGGCAACTGGAGCAGCCCTGAGCACAGCCCCCCCCCCCCGACTTAAGACTCATCCGAGACGGGGGTCGCAAAGCCAGCTGTGGGTCAGGGCTGAGGCAGCGGTGGCGATGTGTAAGCCGGAACCTGGGTAAAGCAGAAGGGAGACGTGGGTCCCATGGCTGAGAATTTAACTCCATTACAAGAATGGAAACTCAGCAGAGAACAAAAGGGTACTGCGCACAGAAAGCACGTGACAGCGCAGACTCAGCCCACCACCGTCCCTCGAACCTCGCTTTGGAGCTTTGGTGGCCGGCATTCCTGTTGGGAAAACCGCACCCAAGAAAGCACGCGTACGCTTTCCAAGTCACGTCGGGGGTGGGAGGCTGCCCGAGCCCCCTCTCGGGGTTAGAGTCACTGGAGAGTTCAGGAGGGCGGCCGGGGCAAAGAACCCCCATCAGCCCCAGAGCTCCCTGTAGCCGGTTACAACCAGCACCTGGGGGGGGGGGGGGATTACTCTGCAGGAAGAGAAGTCCTTCTGAGAGCAGGGTCACCTGTACTTTGCTGCTGTGACAAGAAGGAACAACCAAGCTTGCAACTGAAAAGTGAGCAGAGCAAAAGAAGACGCGGTTCGCCTCAGCTGGGATTCACTCTCTCTCTGCCTTTGGGTCCCGGGAAAGCCCACAGCCTAGAGAAGTGGGGTGCAGAGAGGGTGGGAGAGGTGTCCCCCCACTCCCACCACTGCACACTCTGGCTTGTTTTAAACGTTGCCATCTTTACATCCTGTAAAACTAATGTCAGCGAGGAAAAGCAGTATTTATGAGCACCTACCTGCTGTGTAGCTGGTGCGGGGCCATCACATTCCTCACACGTTCACCTCGCTGGTTCCTCCTAAGAGCTCTGTGAGGTGGGAATTTTGTCCCAATTTACAGGGGGAGAAGATTGGGGCTCAGACTGTGTTCTTCCACAGCACTGAGATGGTGAAAACCATGGGATGGGAGTTAAATCGATCTGAATCCCAAGGCTGGGATGAATTCTCTTGGCATAAGTGCAGCTGGCTAAACACAGCCAATCACACAAAAACTCTGGAGCCCCTGGTAACTGAGATGCAAGCCCGCCTGTAGTCTCTGCGCCCGAACAACTCTGGATTTCCTCTCTCCTAATCCAGTCTCCAACGGATGCCCTCAAAACCAGACTTTGCTCTCTGCCCTCCAGGATTCCCAGTCCATGGACAAACAACCTAGCAAGTTCCCTCTCCCTCTGCAGAGGGGTTTCTCCTCTCCAGGGGACGCGGACTCAGAAACCACAGCAACAACCGGGTTGTTCCACAGCCCACGTGCCTCACAGGCGGGAAGAAGGGTGGAGTCTCTCTCCTACGGCTGTGCTCCTTCCAGGCCGCTGCCCTGGCGTGGAACCCCACTCCTTCGTACGTCAGGCCATCAGGCCCCGCCAGCCTCTGTCTCCACTCTCTGCCCCTCACTGACTGCCCCCCGTTCCCCTGAGGCCCTGGAGAGCCCTGCCTCACAATCTTCACGTCATTAGACTGCCACCATCCTGGGGGGCTTCAAAATCCAGGAACCCTGGCTTTTGGGCTCCTCTTTCATCACCAATAATCTCATCCACTAATAAATCTGCCCACCCCTGTGATCATACCTTCAGCCTGTCCTTGATCTTGCTACTCCCTCCTTGAAACCCTGATTCTGAACACAGACCCTTTCTCAGTAACCGCTATCGCACCACCTCGACCCCAGCATGGTTCCCTGTCCTCTGACCTTGTTTCTCTGGGCCTATCAGCTGCCTCCTCTTTAATCCCCTCCTTCCTCTGGACCACATCAGCCATCCCCTTGATGATGATAATTCTGATTTTCCATGACTCATTGCTGCATATGCCTGATAACCCTGAACGAATCCAGTGGCCGCAGTCTCCATGCCTACACTGGGTTGCTGATAGAAAAATAAAATCATCAAATTCCAGAGAAGAGTGGCACAAGGAATTTGTAATAATAGCTAATATTTAGCAATTGAGTGTTAGTTGAATGCTTACCTCATGCTTGGTGCATGGATTATTTCATTGCATCTTCAGAACCACTCCATGCAGTAGAGATTAATATTATTCCCAGCTTCAAGGGGAAGAAACCGAGTCTTCGAGAGGGCACAACACGCCTACCGTCACAGAGCGGAGAGAACGAGGGAGCGCGGGTTCACGTGCGGGCCGTATGGTGGTCCAGGGGCCACACCTTGGCCACTAAGCCACAGCTAGCATCATTCATCTTAACAGGGCCCTCGGCATTGCCTGTAGCCATCCGGCTGGGATATCCTACGATGCAATTTTAGACCTTGTCACCAACTTTTCTACCTTTCCTCTCACTCTCAACAGATGACCGTGCCTCCTAATTATAGAGAAAACAGGAGACATCAGACCACTCGTCTTGCTCTCCTGCCACCAGATGTACACACTTACCTGCAACGCTCTCCATGGCTGCCTTCCCCGCCTGCTACAATGTGAAATTTTTAAAGAGGAAAAAAGGCACAACTATAAGATAACAGACATGTTCTTTCCAAGAGCAGAATGAAACCATTTTATTCCGGGGGAATGTTAAAACAAAGCCATATACAATTTGTAACAAATACAATTGTTTGTTCCCTAGTCCTGAATAATTACAGTATATACAAATTCAATAAGGCACTGGTTCCCCAAAAGAACACAAATGAGTCTTCTTTTGAAACAGACAACAAAATCCCTTATATATTCTAACTTTTCTCCAAAAAATATGGCATTGTTTTTTTGTTTTGTTTTACAAAAGGAATGATAACCGCTAAATTAAGTCACTTCTGATGCCTTCTTTCGTTTCCACGGCTATGTGACTAAGTTTTCTAAGGAGATATAACTACAGAATTATTCAAGTTTTAAGAAACTGTACTTCTTTCAGTGCCTTTCACCTACAAAGAAGAACCAGAACAGACCAACAACATAAAACACTAACTTCTAATGAATAGGCATGACTGCAGAAACGTGAAAGTCAGTCACTACTCAGGACTTGCTCTACCTGATCACACAGCAATTGAAATGTGTCACAGAATTCCCTGTAAATAAAATCTTAGCGTGTTTTCTGAGAAGCTTTGTTTTGAGAATAAAAAGAATGGTCGCTAGTGACTTCTGAGCTGTGCTTTCCAGGAGGTCAAGGGCCGGTCTCCTCACACACAATGTTCATAGCACGGCCGCCTGTGATTTAACAATCTACACCTTTTTATAAATAAATATTACGTTTCATTTAGTACTTTATCCTCTATAATATTTTACGCTCTAATCCACATAATGGAGTTGTGCCAGACTCCAAACTGAACATAATATTTATACATACATATATATTTATATAATATATACAGACATACATAAACTATAAACCCAAACATCTTAGCATACAAAACTTATATTAGCCAACAAGTAGTATTTTAGGATTCCTTTGCAGGGAAAAAGATTAGAAGAAAATTTTAGGCTTTGAAATAGTCCTAAAAGTAAGCATCAACTACATTATTTCCAGGTTCCCACTCTTCTGTTGAAAGACAAAACAAAAAAATAAAATTCACTTCTGAGGTACCAGAAATTTAAAAATCAGAATGAATTATTTGGAAGTGAGTAGGTAGTCTCTTTAAGAACAATTTAATATTCCCTAAGCAAGGTGGATTTTGGTAAGATACAAAGAAAACTCTATTCATAAATAAATTCTTGTTTCATTGAAAGACTATAGTAACTAAATGGGTCTTTTTAAGTATCTCTGGAATAATTTTTAAATGTTCATAGTGAGTAAATCAGGCTGGGGATTAGAAAGGAAGCTACTCATTTTTCCAAAGTAACTAAACAAATAATATAGAAGAAATTTGGATACTATTTTAATTTCTTCCCATTCTTTACAGGAACCAACACCTCCCTAGAAATCTAGTTTACTTTGAAATCATCATCTCTCCACAATATATTCTGATTTGAAGTTATCCATGTATAAGAACTTACCCAAAAGAAAACACATTTTTACCTCAGAGATAAGCCCAGCATCGCTTAAATTTAGGGAAAATCAAGAAACACGAACATGTCCCCACTTAACTGACATAAATGTTTACTTATTTGTTTCATAGACAATCTGATTAGAGGCACTGAAGTTTCTCTCCTAGGCTCAGATGACTATCACATTTAGCTCTAGCCACATACGCCTAAGCTATCACAAAGAATACGATTTGACACAAGAGAAAGGAACCTTTACACTGCTATTGAGGTTATCTTAATATCAATAAAAGCAGCATTCTGATTATATTTGGAACCAACTGTTTTTAATCTTTGAAAAAGCAGAAACCTTTTTCATATTCAAGGATTAAGGAAATATTCTTTCTTTTTTACAAAGGAGACGTGGTTATGAAGCACTGGGGAGTGAATGCTGAATACAGAACACTGTTTCTCCTTATGCTTCTCCCAAACCGTAAGCACAGCTCACAGCTGGTCTCTGCTCTAGGATGCTTTTCTGGAGGAACAAGTCACCAGTGCAAGCCCACTTCAGAAGTGAGGAAAATGCTTTCTCATTTTTAATGCAGCTGTCACATTTTCAAAACCCTCCATCCTTCAGCCACCAAGTGGTGAAATGAAAATGTGTTATAAAACACTGCCCCCTGGAGTATTCTGGAAGGAACATCTTCTTTTTTTTTTTAAGGGCTGGGCAGGGGGGTACTTTCCAGTTCTTTACTAAACACTACAGAATTTCTAAGAAGCAAAAGAAAACCACAGTCAGGAAGTAAATGAATAAAGTTGAGAGGGATGTATACAGTTTTAACCTTTATTAGGTTCCTGTTGCTAAGGAATACTGGCCCTGTCAATGATTTGATTCATGTTGCTCAAAAGTTAAAACCCCACATAATTGAATAGGTGAAAAGATGTTTTGCACAAGTGCCACAGAGAAGAAAAAATAATAAGTTAAAAAGTGTATTGAATGTTATGAGAATAAAATAAACTGAGTCAGCATTCCTAAGATGTGAAGCTATCACATAAGATATTAAGATATACATACTCGATCCATATCTATTCTAGAATAATAAATCACAGCAGCCATAATATTCTGTGGCCTCCACTAGCATTCCTCTGCTGTCCCATTTGGAGGTTATATTTATCTATTTTAAAATTAAAATTAGTTAAATTAACCTAACATATGTTTCCTCTCCTTCCCTTAACTCAGACATCAAAAAGGCAGATAATAACAAAAAGAAACCATCTTTGTCTGTACATAATAAGTTGTGCATACATTTCCCCTTGCGCTTCTGTGAAGGGCTCTTCCACGTACAGAAGAAACAAGCCACGTGCACCTGTACCCTCATCCTCTACCTTTCTGACACGATCTGCTTACAGCACAAGAGCAAAGCATCTCTATTTTCAAGCGCCTTGTCTTCAACACAACTGATGGCAATTTTATACTGAATATTGATCCCTTCATTTGAGAGATCAAAAGCATGTAAAAAAAAAAAAAAGCTTTGTTTGTGCTTAATGTTTGTTCTTACTCTGCACGTAAAAAAAAAAAAAAAAGCTTTGTGTTTAATGAAAAAGAAGGGACTTTACCATGAAAGAAAAAGCCTAACACAATCAGAAACACAAAGCGGTTCTGAAGAATAGTGTCAACATTTACTTCTAACAGTCACATAAAACCTTCATTTGTTCCATATCCTATAAAGCTGCAAAAGGTCACCTGTAGGAATCCCCAAACGTGGTCCTAGACAGGTGGTGCTTGTACCCGGGTGCATTCACATTGCTGCAGCCGCCCCGGTGCAGGCCTGGCCTCAGTGGTCTGAAGAGGCGTGGGGCGCAGGGGCTCTGAAGATGAGTTCCATTCTGTTCTCCAACTTCACCGACTGCTGGTTGGTAGAGTGCAACAAAATTTTACCAATGGAAACACGTATTTTAATTTACCTTCCAGGAGAGTTTCTGGGAAGAACTTTGCTGTTATTATTTAAACTATAATAGTATAAACCTTAAAACATCTACATTATTTGTTTTATTTTGGCAAAATTAAAGCATCTTTTGAAAAAAAAAAGGCAATCCCAAAATACAGGGCTTTCTTAGAAAGCAACATGCATCATATCTTGAACAAGTTACCCAAGCAGTTTCTCCCTCCTACAAACAGACACGATGAATCCGTGTTTCTGGGAACTTCTCTTTGTCCAAGCTGCTCCCTGAGAGGTGAGGCTAGACTTACTGGGAAGCAGGACGATGTTCACGGCTTGTACTGTGGATGCTTCTGGAACATCTTTTGCTCTGCCCACAAACAGAAGAGTATCTACTGGCTTTCTCCAGAGATGCTTATTTTTTGCCCTCAATTCAGAGTTTAATGTCCTGGGACTCTGACATTTTGGCAAGTGTTTTCTTAACCCGCAGGGCTGTCAGCCTTGAAGCAGGATTGTGAGCCCAGCATTCTGTCATGAGTTTCCCCATCTGCCTTAGACACTGCGGGAAGGAAAAGGAAAACTGGAGTTAGAGAAACGTATTATCTGTAAGGTTGGCACTTGATATTGGCTTTTAGTTTTGGGTTTCTGAAGTTTGAATATATTTTTTAAAGATACTCTTAAAACCATGTAGGCATAAAATTCCATAAAAATTCTTCTCTCATCATGCAAAGCTTAAATGATGAAAACAGATTTTCATGGCTTCCTTGTGATAGGAGCAAGCAGGTGGTTTTGCTGATTGTAGAAGAGTGCCTTTGAAGTCAGATTAAGCAAATACAAAAATACCCAGGGAGTCTGTATTCCACTGCACACTCCCAGATTGTTTCTAACACTCGGTAAGATCAAATCTTTTATCTAATTCCATACTATTCAAACAAACATGGTTATTCCTAAATCACAGCTGTCTGCTACAATAATAGCATCACACTGTACCATTTAACAAGATTCATGACCTGTGCACAGCCTCACTACAACTTTCTCCTGTGTTCTCCTGTGGTACATCAATTATTGGCCTTCCTGCTGAAAAGCACAATTTCACTTCATTAGAAATCCTCAGTGAAGGGATTTTGAGTAATACCAATGCCCATAACCACCTTCAAAATAATATAAACTCCAGCATTTCATAAAGCTTTCTGCACAACTCACTGGAAAACATAGGTATTATTTAGCATTTCAGTAACTGGCCACAAAACCAATGAACCAAAGGTTATTTTTAAATGCATTTAACAGTGAAGAGCTAGTTTATAAACAGTGTTCTGTCCACTTGTCTGCACTGGCTTTGGTACATTTTTTTCGGGGACGCTTCAAACTCCTCTCTGAACGTTCCACCCCTCTGAATGCTGCCAGACTCTCCAGGCCTGGGCAGGTTTAGAGGCTCAGAGGGCAGATGGAGAAGGGGTGAAGCAGGAGGAGATGGGGCAGGAAAGGCAAGGCTGGCCGGCTCACTTCTTCCTTCTGGGCAGCTCCTTGTTAGATCTGGTTAGGTTTCACCAGGACGGGCTCAGAGCCAGGCCAAATGTGGATTTTTCCCACAGCACTGCGTCATCCTGATTAACGAAGATCCACGGCACAGTCGGGCATCTCAACTAGGTCAACTTGTACCACTTCTGTGTATAGAAAACCGAATCTTCAGATGCCTTACTTCTCGCTCATCAGAACGGGAGAATGCCATACGTGAGTTTGTCATGGAGAAAGTTCACGATGCTTTACAAACACACGTGCAGTTATTTAATGGCCTTTACGCAAGTGTCAGGACATCACCAACAAATGAAATAATGTTATTGATTATGCAGGCTAAATGCTGACCCATTCAATGTATTTTGGAAGTGGCAAAATCAAACAAGAGAAAGGAACAGATAATTTAACACACTGCACTTAGCTCCATATAAATTACTGCCATGAGGCACCCTTACCATCACAGCAAAGAAGAAGAATTCCTGTGATAAATAGTTGGAATTTTGGCAAAAGGAGAAAAGTCTGTTTCGACACTGGTCACATCCACACGGTGACCTACAGCCTCACCTCGTCACTGCTCCACCGGTTGGGGAAGGAGGGACGCAGCTTCTTGATACACACGATCTCTCTCATGTCCTCATAAGAGGGGTCGCTGGGCACTAGATCATGATAGGGAAGCTGATATTCTTCCACTATACCTGAAAATATGGTTTCATTAATGTTATTATTTTCTGTGAAGAGGAAATAAAAGGCTAACAAATAAACTATTCTCTAAGGAAAGTTCTATCGGTACCAAAGACAAGTTCAGGTTGAAAAACAGCAAAAACAAAAACAAAAACAGCACCAACCTTGAAAAAAATGTGCCCAAATGATATGATCTAATTTTTAAAAATGAAAAGAAAGTATAATGAAACATATTATATGCCTTCAAGCCTTTTTTCTAACTTCCAAAAGCTAAGTAAACAAGCATCTCAAGTTTACTTCTGATTTTATAAAGGCTCTTGTACTATGTGCCAAACGTTTTAAAATCCATATTAAATCTCGTTGCGAATTTGCCAGACACACCCCAAACGCATACTGCACAATATGTAACTATTTCTACTACTGCAGCATGTGCTTATGAACCTCATAATAAATTTGGCAGTGTATCCTACTTGAACAAAATGTCAGATTTACATTTTTTTCTGCTTAATCATAAGAACGCATTTTTGCACATTTAAAATTTGGAAAACTATACACACCTAAAAATATTAACCATGATTTTTAGGTGCAATGACTGTCTGATTTTTCTTCTTTAAATTTCCTGCATCTATCAGAACTGTCTACAAGAAATATATCACTATTAGAAAATAAAAATATGTAGTGTTGAAAGAAGGGTTAAGAAATACAAAAGAATGTCATCTTTAAGGAAAGGTACTTATCATGCTAAATTCTATCCCATTTCATTTCCTTAGTATCTAATTTCTACCTTTTTTCCTCTTGTCCTTTAAAAAAGCAGGCTACCTGTGTCTTCTTTCTGACCTTATTTGAGTAACTCCTCAGAGTAATTATAAGCGGCCTCTGTCCTCAGAGGGTGCTGCTCTGAACAATCTTTCCAGAGAACCCTTTCTCCCTATCCTAAATCACCTTTTATAGAAATTTCATTGCTTTTTATCTGAACAAGATGATACTGTGGTGCTCCAAAGACAATGGTGCTTCAAGGACAAAGGACAACCCTACCTGAAAAAGTTTCAGCGTTACACCCCCTACCAGACTCTTAATCGCCCTCACCACCATGTTGCGATGGTTACGAAATTCCTGAGCCCACCTGGGCCGACACCCACCTGGGCAACGGGACCTGTCCCAAATAAGGAAAGGCGTCTGCCCTGTCCCACTCCCACCCTATAGAAGGAAGGTACATGTGTCTCTACCAGTCAGTAAACGAAATTTTCACCTCGGATCATTCCTTTGTTTTCTGGCTGTAAAAACTGATCAATAGCACATGTTCGGGCTCGACTCTCCCAGACTACTAGGAAGTCTGCCCGCTGTTCTGGCAGTGACCCTTCCCTCTAATAAATTCTATCTTCTTTGCATTCTGCCTTGTGTCTGGAAATTCTTTTCCAACCCGCGTTTGGACCACGACAGATACCACCAGGTCGGAAGATAATACACTACGTCATTAAATTCACTGAGGGTTTACTCTAAAAAAAATCTGGAGCCTGTATTATGTCCTTTCTTGTAAACTCAAACCCATTTATAATCATAAAGGACCAGAAGGTTCAAAAATTTTTTCAGACCATTCCAACTCACCATTTATTCTGTCCCCTGCTGAGATCACAGAGCATAATTATATGTATTATCTATGTTACTATTTTCTTCCACTGTGTGTCATCTCTATATAAGATCGTGAAAGCACAAGGTCTAATGGATAGGAGATGCTCACTTCATTCCCGTTCTTCCTCCCTTTCTAATTCTCAAGACAATGGCGAAGGAAACATCTTGAGAGCAAGGATGATGATCTAATTTATCTCAAATTTCCCTCAGTGCCTAATGTTGGTGCCGTTATCTGGATGGACTAATGCATGGATGGTGGGGTAGGTGCATATATGAAGACAGATATAGAGCCAACCACATAAAATTATCAACTAATCTAAGTCCGTCTTTGAACTCTAGGCCTTACTCCTTTCTCCTTATCATGCAATTAAGTTATCAAAATTTTCCATGTCTGCTGCCTTTGTGTTTGAAACTTCAAAACTTTCTTTTGCTTCCAAAGTTGGAAAGGCCTACAGCTGGAGGTGTCTACTTCACCCAAAAGTACCCGGACTAGAAAGATGAGCCCCCAGACTTGCAATATCTTCATAAAGGAAAGTGTTAGAGAATAGAATTTGTGTGCTTTGCCTCCCTGGAAGAGAAAAGAAACTCATTTATTGTGAGTCTACTATCTACCAGGCATGGAGGTAGGTATGTTATATAATTTATCTTATTAAATTCTCACAAACACATTTATGAGATAGCATTATTATACACACTCTACAGATGAGGAAAGTTGGCTTCGAAGGATTAAGTAACTTGCCGAAGGCCATACAGCTGGTATGAGGTAGAGTTGAGAATCTCTGACAAATATACATCAATCTCATACAGAGATAAGGTAACATTTTAGTACCTCTTGAACCTCCACAGGCAAAGACAGCCCTAGCAAAGCAATTAATATCCTGCTGTTTACATAAGGCTGGCTTTTTTTTTTAAGCAGAGAATCATTTCTCCTTTATTCCGGTCCTCCTCAGGTTTTCAAATACAGGCTTCCTGTAGCCCTATTCGCTTTAGATGTTTAGGAAAACGTAATTAGAAAAGTAATCTTGTACTTTACTACCCCTTTAACTTCTATAAACCTATCTTAATAAAATAAGTGTAGGCATATTATTCAAAAATAGGCTCATTTATTCTTAATAAAGCATGAGATCATAATTATGATGGGAGATTTAGAGAATATCTGGTTAGGAAAATTTTCCTACATACATTAACTTTCCTTTTGGACTAAAGACTTCTCTTACTTTAGAGGGAATGTGTTCTATTTTAAAATGTGCGTAAGAGGCACAGAATTCCCAGAGTGATTAGGAGGCACGACATCATTGAAGATGATCTTCCTACAAAAGTGTGAATGCCTGTTGATTTACTGTTTCTCCTTCATATTTAAGTATTAATCTAAATATAAGTTAAGTCTCTACCAACCAAAATGAAAATTTAAAATAATAGCTAACATGTACTGAGTGCTAGTTATACACGCCAGGCAGTTTCAATTCTTTCTACAATCATTGAAACCTCACAACCATCTGAGGTAGATACAATAATTCACCTCTTTCTGACAATAAAAAAACTGAGACAAAGAAAAATTTAGTAACCTGTCAAAGGTTCACAAATCATAAATGGCAGGTCCAAGAAAAAGAATCCCCCTACTAGTTAAGTGCATGCTGCACTTTCACACTCTTGGACAAGCTCGAGTTTTTGAGAACGTGAGGAAGTAGCCATCAGGAGGAAAGGCAGGAGGGTCAAGGTTTCTGAATGAGCGCAACCATGAGCAGAGGCGTAAACAGGGCACTGGCTACTGAAGAGCCTGCAGCTCAGCTCCTCACCTACTCAGGAACAGATGATGCAGCAGTACGCAAAATACTCCAAGCAACATATTACCTCTGAATATTTAAGAATGTCTTCTTAAGTCTTACTAGGGAATCCGTACGTTTGTAGAAAACTTATTGTGAACAATAATGATGTTCTTATGCTTTAACTTCCTTTTGATACAAACTGATGTTTTCAAACTGCTTTATGAGGAAGCATTACAGAAAGTCAAGAAGTAGAGGGGTTCCACAACGGGTGCCCCGCCCTACATTTCTGTGTCTCCCTTCATCTGTGCACAGGAAGCCACAGGGAAAGCGGCGCTGATGTTGGGGGTGGAGCCAGGAGGTTGGTAGGAGGAAGCTGGAAGGGGCAGGAGAGGAGGTCTGACTTGATGGAGCAACTGCTGGAGGGCACATATGGGAGAAGGGGGTGATCGCTGAAAAGGCAAGAGGACGCTCCGGAAGAGACTCAGCAGCAGCAGGTGAAGGGAAGGAGGCGGTCAGAGGTAATTCTAAGAGGTTAAATATCGTCTCCTGGGAGGATTGTGACGGCATCAACAGAAATAAAGGGGAAAATCAAATCAAACCCGATTCTGTAAACAAGATAACTCTGACTTCTGCTCAGAAAGAAAGGATCTGTAGTAGCTCCAACAGTATCGCTGTCACTTACCTCCTGATACACATCTCCTAGCAACCTCCCAAAGGATGAGTCCAAAACTGTACATGTCCGCCATGATGTAAGACTGAAAGTGATTTCTATTCAAGCTCTCGTCCAACACTTCTGGAGGCATATAGCGTTTGGTGCCAACTCGAGTGTTGGGTGGTATGTCAACTTCGTTCGTATCACTAAGGAAAAAGTAAAGCAAAGCACTTATCAGCACTGAAGAGGACCAACAAATGACAAGTCAAGGTGAGTCCTGACCCAGGGCTTTAGTGAAAGGTGGGAAAGGATATCCTTTCAGGGTTCCTCAAAAAATATTTCTTGCCAAAAGTTAAGTATTCTCAGGTAAAAACCCAACGTAGATGACATTCAATCAGAATGAAGCTGCCACATATAGGATAGCATTGCCACTAGATCAAATGTAAGCTCTAAGTTATTGCTAAATATCTAAAAAATACCATCCTTCCCTTCATATTTTGGTAGCTTTGCTCTTAAAATTGGCAGGTGCACATGACAATTTGGTTTGAGACAGTATTTCTTAAGCCAAGTGTTGGGAGGCTTTTATAGCTACAAACAAGTAAAAAGGGACGGGAGGAGAGGACCAACAAAGATTTGCATATGTTTTATTTTGATAAGCAGAGACCTATAAAACAGCTTTCTACTATCACTATTATTTCATAAACCAAATAACATGTATTTTTAATAACAAAAGGAAATAATTGAATATAATATCTTTAGCTTTAGGTAAATTTCACAACATGATCCGTTCATTATTATTCCCCATAGATGGGGAAGAAATTCCTGATGGAAGGACACCAATCTAGAGGCTGGCACATGGGAACCATGGCCTCGGTGCAGCGAGGTGGAGCCAGAGCTATGAACCCATGTTGCAAAGCTGCTGAACCATGATTATTCGAGAGGCTGACCATTAAATGAGAGGATACGTGTAACATCGCTGCCTGTGCAGCACCGAGCACACATCACAAGTTTAACAAGCCCCACAACTCAACAGAAACTACTGGAACTGAGGAGCAATGAGCCCCCATTTAGATGGATGAAGAAACTCTGAGACAGAAAAGGTGTTGTACAAAAACTCATGATTAAACTGAAGTTTGTGGAAAATCTTGGATAAACATTTCTCTCTCCTGATTCCCAACAAAGAGTTTTTCTTTTTCTTTTCATCACACTCCACTGACTCTCAAGCATTTATATGTTCTTTTTCCTCAATGTGGAAAACAGTTGCATATGTCAGATATCACATTTATCATGCTGTGTCACAGACAACCGCAAACTTAGCAAAACACTAGCGGCTTTTGGGAAAAAACCTCTGGGCCTGACCTTATCACCTCAATCTCTGTCTTCTAAAATCCTGTATATCTCAACACTGTTTACATTTACTAACACTTATAAATATAAAGCTTCATTCTTACGACCGTTTAAAATTCACTTCCAGCTAAAATCCTTAAGCTAAAACTACGTGTGACACAGTGACACAGACGTGTCACTAGGATACTCATTAGGCCCCTTGGGATCTTCTAAAAGCAACAACTCTGAAGGAGCCTCTTTTCCTAAAATAAAAGTTAAAGTGGAAATTTTTTAAAATGAAAAAAAACTAACGAGCTGGTACTCCTTACCATCTGTAAACATAGGTCTTAGTGCTCTGGGCTCTTTTCTAAGACTAGAAAGAGTTTAAAACGTGAATCATAGTATTTACCAGCAGGATACAATAGAAAAATGTCACCTGTGTACCTAAATAGTACATAGTAAGGAAGGAACGTTGAGCAGAGAAGAGGCTTAATGATAGCCATTAGATTTAAAAGATGCCACAAAGGCGCCACCTTCAATTATAAAGCAATTTCTCTCCTCTTCTACCCACTGACACCTCTCATGTGAACACACAGTGGATATTTCATTAATATGTTATATGTGTGTGTTATAATTTATAACTTTGAATCATCAGAGAAAGACAGTGCTGGGATTGGATAGAGGATTCTGGGTTCTATGCAGAAAAATGAACATGGGGGTTTGCAGATGGAAAGAAGATGGTATGGGGCCTAAATTACCTTCCAGAACATGTCCTGGGAAAGGAAACGAAGAACAGTCTTAGCATGGGCCCCACAGGAGTGCATTTAAGCCAAAGACATACTCTGACCACAGGTGATAAAGATTTTAGGCAATACCATTCCATTCTTACACTTAGCTCCTTAATGTTTTATTTGGATTCGGGAGGTCAGGAAGGGCTGATGGAATTCGTGACGTGGCGACATCTATTGGAAAACTAAGAGGTAACTGGTATTCGATGATAACGGAATTAAGATTTGTGATGGCCAGACTATACATAGTTCTCTAAACTCTCATTCCCTCAAACACTGAAAAAACATACAGTCAAGGATGTTGCTTGCCCATCAAATGCCCCAAAACCAGCTCCTTACACAGGCCACGTGTGCTCGGCACTGCTGTGCCGCCTCAACCTTCCTCTCCCCACCCTAGTGGTTTCCCCACTAGTATCTGAATAAACATCTCCCCTGGGAGCATCTGAGTAAATCTCGTCCCCTAGAAGAATCTGAATAAATATTCTCCCTTGTAGTATCTCAATAAATATCCATCTTCCACCCTAAGACAGTAAACTCCTCTGAGCTCTGAATAACTGTCATAATCATGTGTTATGTCCCTAAAGAGCACAGCCCCCTTCGTCTCCATTCACAGTGTGCCTTGCACATGGCAGATAAAGAATATACTTTAAATGAAAGAAGGAAAAGGTCTTTTTATAGTAAACTTTGCTGTGGGTGATTTAAAGAGAAATGTAAAAATCTCTGTAGACTATAAAATGAGACATTACAGGTATATAAGGAAGATAAATTGAATTTTGCTAAGCAAATTAATTTTGTAACAGGTGACTATTAACCCAATGGCACATGCCTTTAGCACTAGATTTAAAGAACAAACATACTAATTATAAGTAATTCCCATGTGACATTATAAAGTATCAGATCCTCCAAGACACACAGCTCTGTCCCTTCTTCCCTTGGGAGGGTTCCTCTACTTGAAAGTAATTATACTGCATTTCTCTCCCAGGTCTTCAGTCACATCATCTTACCCGTCCTCAAATAAGGGCAGAGAAAAATGGAACTTGTATTAATCTTCAAGACCAAAAAAGAGAAATTAAAGTGATTTAACACTTGGGCAGCAAGAGTAAAAGAAGAAAAAGAGACGGGAAGTAGAGTCCGACAGTGCGGAGCTTTAAGGCTAGGTACGGAGTCACTGAAGGAAAGGGCCAAGCAGAAGGAAGGAAGAAGAAAAGGCCAGGTTGCCTTCAGCTTTCCTTGCCTTCCTTTTCCATGGAGGCCGGGAGGGCACTGGTCCACCAGAGACCTCCCAGCTCCATGTGATATAAAACAGCGAGAGCTCTCCCAGACATCTCCATCTCAGTGCTAAGACCCAGCTCCACTCAATGACCAGCAAGCTACAGTGCTGGACACCCTATGCCAAACAACTAGCAAGACAGGAACACAAACCCACCCATTAGCAGACAGGCTGCCTAAAATCATAATAAGGTCACAGACACAAAAAACACACCACCGGACGCGGTCCTGCCCACCAGAAAGACAAGATCCAGCCTCACCCACCAGAACACAGGCACTACTCCCCTCCACCAGGAAGCCTACATAACCCACCGAACCAACCTTAGCCACTGGGGGCAGACACCAAAAACAACGGGAACTATGAACCTGCAGCCTGTGAAAAGGAGACCTCAAACACAGTAAGTTAAGCAAAATGAGAAGACAGAGAAACACACAGCAGATGAAGGAGCAAGGTAAAAACCTACCAGACCTAACAAATGAAGAGGAAATAGGCAGTCTATCTGAAAAAGAATTCAGAGTAATGATAGTAAAGATGATTCAAAATCGTGGAAACACAGTGGAGAAAATACAAGAAGCATTTAACAAGGACCTAGAAGAATTGAAAAGCAAACAAACAATGATGAATGACACAATAAATGGGATTAAAAATTCTCTAGAAGGAATCAATAGCAGAATAACTGAGGCAGAAGAACAGATAAGTGACCTGGAAGATAAAATATTGGAAATAACTACTGCAAAGCAGAATAAAGAAAAAAGAATGAAAAGAATTGAGGACAGTCTCAGAGACCTCTGAGACAACATTAAATGCACCAACATTCGAATTATAGGGGTCCCAGAAGAAGAGAAAAAGAAAGGGAGTGAGAAAATATTTGAAGAGATTATAGTTGAAAACTTCCCTAATATGGGAAAGGAAATAGTTAATCAAGTCCAGGAAGCACAGAGAGTCCCATACAGGATAAATCCAAGGAGAAACATGCCAAGACACATATTAATCAAACTATCAAAAATTAAATAAAAAGAAAAAATATTAAAAGCCACAAGGGGAAAAACAACAAATAACATACAAGAGAATCCCCATAAGGTTAACAGCTGATCTTTCAGGAGAAACTCTGCAAGCCAGAAGGGAGTGGCAGGACATATTTAAAGTGATGAAAGGGAAAAACCTACAACCAAGATTACTCTACCCAGCAAGGATTTCATTCAGACTCGATGGAGAAATTAAACCTTTACAGACAAGCAAAAGCTAAGAAAATTCAGCACCACCAAACTGGCTGTACAACAAATGCTAATGGAACTTCTCTAGGGAGGAAACACAAGAGAAGGAAAAGACCTACAATAAGAAACCCAAAACAATTAAGAATATGGTAATAGGAACATACATATCAATAATTACCTTACATGTAAATGGATTAAATGCTCCAACCAAAAGACATAGACTGGCTGAATGGATACAAAAACAAGACCCGCATATATGCTGCCTACAAGAGACCCACTTCAGACCTAGGGACACATACAGACTGTAAGTGAGGGGATGGAAAAAGATACTCCATGTAAATGGAAATCAAAAGAAAGCTGAAGTAGCAATACTCCTATCACACAAAACAGACTTTAAAACAAAGACTATTACAAGAGACAAAGAAGGACACTACATAAGGATCAAGGGATCAATCCAAGAAGAAGATATAAAAATTGTAAATATTTATGCATCCAACATAAGAGCACCTTAATACATATGGCAAATGCTAACAGCCATAAAAGGGGAAATTGACAGTAACACAATCATAGTAGGGGACTTTAACACCCCACTTTCAGCAATGGACGGATCATCCAAACTGAAAATAAATAAGGAAACACAAGCTTTAAATGACACATTAAGCAAGATGGACTTAATTTATATTTATAGGACATTCCATCCAAAAACAACAGAATACACTTTCTTCTCAAGTGCTCATGGAATATTCTCCAGGATAGATCATATCTTGGGTCACAAATCAAGCCTTGGTAAGTTTAAGAAAATTGAAATCGTATCAATTATCTTTTCCGACCACAACGCTATGAGATGCAATATATCAATTACGGGAAAAAAATCTGTAAAAAATACAAACACATGGAGACTAAACAAAACACTACTTAATAACCAAGAGATCACTGAAGAAATCAAAGAGGAAATCAAAAAATACCTAGAAACAAATGACAATGAAAACACAATGACCCAAAACCCATGGGATGCAGCAAAAGCAGTTCTAAGAGGGAAGTTTATAGCAATACAATCCTACCTCAAGAAACAAGAAACATCTCAAATAAACAACCTAACCTTACACCTAAAGCCATTAGAGAAAAAACAACAAAAAACCCCCAAAGTTAGCAGAAGGAAAGAAATCATAAAGATCAGATCAGAAATAAATGAAAAAGAAATGAAGGAAATGATAGCAAAGATCAATAAAACTAAAAGCTGGTTCTTTGAGAAGATAAACAAAATTGATAAACCATTAGCCGGACTCATCAAGAAAAAAAGGGAGAAGACTCAATAGAATTAGAAATGAAAAAGGACAAGTAACAACTGACACTGTAGAAATACAAAGGATCATGAGAGATTACTACAAGCAACTATATGCCAATAAAATGGACAACCTGTAAGAAATGGACAAATTCTTACGAAAGCACAACCTTCCAAGACTGAACCAGGAAGAAATAGAAAATATAAACAGACCAACCACAAGAAATGAAATTGAGACTGTGAGTAAAAATCTTCCAACAAACAAACGCCCAGGACCAGATGGCTTCACAGTCAAATTCTATCAAACATTTAGAGAAGCGTTAACACCTATCCTTCTCAAACTCTTCAAAAATATAGCAGAGGGAGGAACACTTCCAAACTCCTTCAACAAGTCCACCATCACCCTGATAGCAAAACCAAAGATGTCACAAAAAAGAAAACTACAGGCCAATATCACTGATGAACACAGATGCAAAAATCCTCAACAAAATACTAGCAAACAGAATCCAACAGCACATTTAAAGGATCATACACCATGATCAAGTGGCGTTTATCCCAGGAATGCAAGGATTCTTCAATATATGCAAATCAATCGATGTGATACACCATATTAACAAATTGAAGAAGAAAAACCATATGATCATCTCAATAGATGCAGAAAAAGCTTCTGACAAAATTCAACACCCATTTATGATAAAAACTCTCCAGAAAGTGAGCATAGAGGGAACCTACCTCAACATAATAAAGGCCATATATGACAAACCCACTGCAAACATCATTCTCAATGGTGAAAAACTGAAAGCATTTCCTCTAAGATCAGGAACGAGACAAGGTTGCCCACTCTCACCACTATTATTCAACGTAGTTTTGGAAGTTTTAGCCACAGCAATCAGAGAAGAAAAAGAAACAAAAGGAATCTAAATCAGAAAAGAATAAGTAAAGCTGTCACTGTTTGCAGATGACATGATACTATACATAGAGAATCCTAAAGAAGCTACCAGAAAACTACTAGAGCTAATCAATGAATTTGGTTATGTAGCAGGATACATAATTAATGCACAGAAATATCCTGCATTCCTATACACTAATGATGAAAAATGAAAGAGAAATTAAGGAAACACTCCCATTTACCATTGCAACAAAAAGAATAAAATACCTAGGAATAAACCTACCTAAGGAGACAAAATATCTGTATGCAGAGAACTGTAAGACACTGATGAAAGAAAGTAAAGATGATACAAACAAATGGAGAGATATACCATGTTTTTGGATTGGAAAAATCAACGTTATGAAATAGACTATACTACCCAAAGCAATCTACAGATTCAGTGCAATGTGTATCAAACTACCAATGGCATTTTTCACAGAACTAGAACAAAAAATTTCACAATTTGTATGGAAACACAAAAGACCCTGAATAGCCAAAGCAATCTTGAGAAAGAAAAACAGAGCTGGAGGAATCAGGCTCCCTGACTTCAGACTATACTACAAGCCTACAGCAATCAAGAGAGTATGGTACTGGCACTAAAAGAGAAATACAGATCGAAGGAACAGAACAGAAAGCCCAGAGATAAACCCATGCACATATGGTCACCTTATTTTTGATAAAGGAGGCAAGAATATATAATGCAGAAAAGACAGCCTTTTCAATAAATGGTGCTGGGAAAACTGGACAGCTACATGTAAAAGAATGAAATTAGAACACTCCCTAACACCATACACAAAAATAAACTCAAAATGGATTAAAGACCTAAATGTAAGGCCAGACACTATAAAACTCTTAGAGGAAAACATAGGCAGAACACTCTCTGACATAAATCACAGCAAGATCCTTTTTGACCCACCTCCTAGAGAAATGGAAATAAAAACAAAAATGAACAAATGGGACCTAATGAAACTTAAAAGCTTTTGCACAGCAAAGGAAACCATAAACAAGACAAAAAGACAACCCTCAGAATGGGAGAAAATATTTGCAAATGAAGCAGCTGACAAAGGATTAATCTCCAAAATTTCACAAGCAGCTCATGCAGCTCAATAGCAAAAAAACAAACAACCCAATTCAAGTACGGGCAGAAGACCTAAATAGACATTTCTCCAAAGAAGATATACAGATTGCCAACAAACACATGAAAGAATGCTCAACATCACAAATCATTAGAGAAATGCAAATCAAAACTACAATGAGGTATCACCTCACACCAGTCAGAATGGCCATCATCAAAAAATCTACAAACAGTAAATGCTGAAGAGGGTGTGGAGAAAAGGAAACCCTCTTGCACTGTTGTTGGGAAAGTAAATTGATACAGCCACTATGGAGAACAGTATGGAGGTTCCTTAAAAAACTACAAATAGAACTACCATATGACCCAGCAATCCCACTACTGGGCATATACCCTGAGAAAACCATAATCAAAAAGAGTCATGTACCACAATGTTCAGTGCAGCACTATTTACAATAGCAGGACATGGAAGAAACCTAAGTGTCCATCGACAGATGAATGGATAAAGAAGACGTGGCACATATATACAGTGGAATATTACTCAGCCATAAAAAGAAACGAAATTGAGTTATTTGTAGTGAGGTGGATGGACCTAGAGTCTGTCCTACAGAGTGAAGTAAGTCAGAAAGAGGAAAACAAATATTGCATGCTAACACATATATATGGAATCAAAAAAAAATGGTTCTGATGAACTAGGGGCAGGACAGGAATAAAGACTCAGACATAGAGAATGGACTTGAGGACAGGGGGAGGGGGAAGGGTAAGCTGTGACAAAGTGAGAGAGTGGCATGGACATATATATACTACCAAATGTAGATAGCTAGTGGAAGCAGCCGCATAGCACAGGGAGATCAGCTCGATGCTTTGTGACCACCTAGAGGGGTGGGATAGGGAGGGTGGGAGGGAGATGCAAGAGGGAGAAGATATGGGGATATATGTATATGTATAGCTGATTCACTTTGTTATACAGCAGAAACTAACACACCACTGTAAAGCAATTATACTCCAATAAAGATGTAAATAAATAAATAAATGAGTAAATAGAGGGAAGGAAGGAAAGGAGGGAGAGAGGGAGGAAGGAAGGAAGGAAGGAAGGAAAGCAGGAAAGAAGGAAAGAAGTAAGGGTAACTTGGGAGGTTGGGGGGTAAGGGGCAAGCCAGCTGGAGAGAAGAGGGGTTCTCTCCCAGGCCCAGGGTTATGACAAGATACTAAGGTCCTGTAGGAAAAAAAAAAAAAGGGGGGAAATATTCTGGTAGTGTGAATTTTAATAACTAAATTTCATGCAATACCCTAGAACACACCCCAGTAAAGATGTGTTCAGTCTTGAGCTGACAGTGTCTGGGGAAGAAAAGAATCAGCAGCGACATCACGTAGAAAAGGTACAACATGTATCGGAGGCGCAAGGCTGCCGTGACAAAGAGGGAAGCAAGCTCCTCAGGAGCCACAGATGCGCTGTGAATGACACTGAGCTCCCTGCTGCACTAGGGAGGAAGAGGGACAATAAAGCCTAATTTTATCTGAATCTCAAAACGTCGGGTGCCCTCAGCTGGCGGTTCCATGAAGAGGCATGACAACCAAGGTCCCATTTCTGACCCACGCCACTTGACTGACAGCGGCAGGACAAAAAAAATGCCAGCGTGGTGAAGGAAGAGGTCCACACTGATGACAAAGGGCCCCCTACGTGGACGCACACTTTGAGTGGCTCCTCTCACCTGGGGCCACCAAGTAAGTGAGAGATCTTAAGGCAACGGCTCCGAATCGGGAAGGAAAGCAAAGATGCTTTGATACTGTGTGTGTGTGTGTGTGTGTGTGTGTGTGTGTGTGTGTGTGTGAGAGAGAGAGAGAGAGAGACAGAGAGAGAGAGGGAGAGAGAAAAGAAAAAGATACAAAACTAACATTTTCCTCTTCTCTTCTGAAGGTGCAAGGGAGGGGCATACTAAGGAGAAGACAGTAGAAGAAATGCACGCTACTGGAGATGTCACTTTGTCACTGACACTGTTTAGAACTTTGCACATGGTGATAACGTTAATTGGTTTTATTGTCTAAAAGTTACTGCTCGTACCCAGGCGGCTGCCTGCAGTGTCCCCCCCTCGGTCCAGCACTGGTGTCTACAGCGGCGTCTGCACTGCAGGCATTAGCGTAACTGAGGGAAAGAATCAAAGAGCTCCCGTGGGTGCAGAAGGCTTTAAGTGGGGCCTCCCACCAGGATCCTGAGGACACCGGAGAAGGAATCTGAGCTCCCACACAATCCGGTGGAACAGGGTGTGCCCTACACTCTTGGCTATCGTGTGCTGGAAGAAGGGCAGGAAGAAGATTATTATTTTGGTGGCAGGAAATAAAGGGGATATTTAAAAATATAGTATCTATCTTAACCTTACTTTATATTAAATATTTTCAGGCTAATTAAGCTTCTAATTATAAATCCATAGCAGGAATTCTTGCAAGAAGTGTTCGTAGAGGAAAAAGCCACAGCGCGTGTCAGCACGCTGCACACTCCCAGCGCCCCATCAACTGAAGGGGGCGTTTCATGGGGTCACAGGCAGAGCCCACTGTGGCCAGAGGCCAGCTCGGGAATCGAGCTCTCAGCTCCGGTGAGGTGGCTCTACCTCACTGAGCCTTTGGGCACGTGTGGGTGGTCTTCTGCTGGACGTTGTTGATCCCGTACACAGAGGAGAAAGGGAGAGAGGCAGAAGGGAGATAAAAAGGTAATCGAGAAACAGGAGAAGCAGACATCATACACCTTTAATAATACAAAAAGCTTTTTTAAAAATATGAACTGAACTTTAAAGAACAATGAAAAAAGGGCAGGAGGCAGAAGATGTGAAGGAGGCCATTGGTTTGCTTGTGGCTCACAACGGATGTTTGAAATTAACTACACATGAAACATACCAGAGAATACTGAATTATCTCTTAGAGAGACTAAGATGATGAACTCCCAGAACATGAAATATTCTCACGAGCCTTCAGAAGAAGGGGCTGTGCACATCCTTTGCGTTTCCTGAAGTATCTTGCAAACAGCCATGGAAATGATTTGCTGAACTGAGCTCCGCCCGGTCAGATGTTAACCAAGGAGGAGAGTTTTCTACAGCAATTTGCAAGAGAACTCATTACTCCTATGATTAAATCTTGAGAAATCTCGGGGTTTCGTAGAAACAGAACCTTGACATAAAAAACTCTTCAACAGAAGATAGATAAGGCGGCAGAAACCCTGACTGGGAGGGCAGACTCTGCCGCTACTGCTTGGTCTATGACTTTGGCCAGTGATTTGACCACGTCACTTTTTTAAAAAACCACGAAGTATACAAACCAGAAGCAGTGGTAAAAATAATGACATTGAAAGACTGAGGACATTCAGTACCCTCTTGTCCTCTGCACTTGGACAATTCGATGATCACCAATTGGGAGATGTGTGTTACAGCCCTGTCTTCATTGTAGGTTTTCTATTTAAAATTTAATATCTGAGAGGCCCTAAGCCAGGATTTATTTCCCCCCCTAAGAAAATATATCATTCTGTCACTGAAGTACCAGAGGGGTTGCTTGAGCCTCCAGAGGGAAAAGTGAAAAGCTCTGTAAGTTCCTTCAAGGGATTTCCCACGTCACTGTTTTCTCCTCCCAAGAGAGATCTGGGGTAACGGTAATGTCTGCCACGGCATCACCGGGATTAAACCTCTGTGGGCAGGAAATGCGTCAGCATTTACATCATTTACAAGAGCATGCATGAAGAAACCAATACAGCATAAAAAACAATTAACTGAGCAGGAAACTTCTAATGCACAGTCTGCTTTCTCTGTGGCTCTCAACTTCCCTGGGAACCTCCCAGAAACGATTTAAAAGCCTGAGAGAACACTTACAACACAGAGACCAGGGTAAAGATTAAGTTCTCACAGGAGGTTCACATACGAAGTCTGAGAACTCAACACTGGGTTGGCTTTGACCCCACTTATAATAAAATGCTGTAAATACCTGTGTGAGCACATGCACCACGCACCCCAAAACAGGAAAGTCAGGAAAAGAGTGAAAACCAAAGAAACGTATATAGCAAGGTTTAAAAGTGAGGCTCAGAAGACCGAAGTTCTGTTGAAACATATAAAATAAAAACATGAAAAGGACCTCAAATTATCAAATGCAACCTCCATTTAATGTAGAGGAACCTGAGGCTCAGGATGGCAACTGGTCCCACAGCTGCTCTTCAGCCATATGAGGTCTGTGCACCCAACAGGTGCAGGTATACATCTGAGGCAGTATCCTCATAGCCTTCCTCTCCTGATGAATTAGTCAATATACGCCAAATAAACCTCTGATTTATTTCTTAAAGCACTTCCTTCCACTTCCTAAATCAGGGTTTGCATGAAATTTGAGAGTTCATTTAGCTCATTCCTGTACGTTAAGCAGAACTAAGTTTCAGAAATATAACAGATACTCACTTTCCTTGTTTGTTTTTGGGTCTATAAAGAAGATGAGCTCTTAATTACTTTGATATTGCCAACATTGATTGATTCAAAACACTGCTGGAATACCTCTAACGGGTAACTCACTATGCCACGTCAAACGGGAAATACGTTAATGAATGTGGCACGGATCCTGCTCTCAAGATGCCCAGGGACCAGGAGGGCAAGACGAGGCATGTACTAAAATAGTTACCATATCAGGCAGACAAGGGCCAGGAAATGACTACAGGAGTAGAATAGATGATGTCATTATTCCTACCTGGGGGATGAGTAAAGTGACATAAAGGCAACTCTGAGACTGGATTACATTACATGGAGAAGCAAGGGCATTCCAAGCTAGATGCTGTTCAGTCAAAAGCAAGGCAGTAGCAAACATGGAGTATATATGGAGAAAACACAAATAGGTTCAGTTTTGCAAAAGCAAGCATACAAATTAGAGAGTCTGTGCGCTATAAAACTAGAAAGGTAGATTTAATCCAGAGCGCGCGCAAGATCTCTGGAGCTACGAAAAAAATGCTTTTTCCCTTCATCCTATGGTCCATGTGGAATCATTCATTTATCCTTTAATACAAAATTCTGAAGCAACCCCTAAGTAATGGGCACCAAGGAAAGGCACAAGGCATGTTAATTTGAGAAAAACACGGTATCTACCTCCAAGGAACTTAGTCTCCACTGGGAATGACACATAAGCAGCCGATGATGACCATATAATAGTGTGAGAAATGTCATGATAGCATGCCAGGGTCACATAGAAGGGTATAAGAAAAGTCACTGAAAATCAGGCTTGTAAGGGAAGAATAATAGGGGTCCCAAAGGAAGAAACTGAAGATAAGCAGTAGTTATTGAAACAGAAGACGAGATGTTGGGTATTCAGAATAAGATAAAAGTATGTTAAAAACACTTGAAGGTGTGAGAAAGTATAAAGTGTTCAGAACAGAAACTACATTTTAACCCAAAGCCATAGGAAACTATGAAATTATGATGATGTCCAAAATTATGATTCAGGAAAATAAATCTGGCCGCAGCATGTAGAAAATAATTGGAAAGAGGAAATAACTACAAAATGTTTTACTCCAGAATCTAGAAAAATGGTAGGGAGGACCCAAACTGGCCCAGTTCCAGTGAGAATATCATGGACACAGAATTCATGCAACTGAGCAAATCACAAACTTAGGGAACAAAGGAAATGCCAGGCACCTCACATTTTAGAATGGATTGACCAAAACTGGGAACTAGGAAGGAAAAGCATCTGCAGCAGGAAATCGAGAAGTGGGAAAATATTCAAGAAACAGACAGAGAGCAGAACCCACAGAGAGAAAGGAGGAGAACCTGGAATAAAGGTACATCAGGAGCACAGGGGGAAGAAAGGTATGGGTACTGCGGGGAGTGGGGAGACAGGAGGAAAGGCTTCTGGTGACAAAACCAATGTTGTCCCTCAGTAAAGGAGCTTCGGGAGAAAACAGAGCAGACGCCAAATTGTAAACTATCATGAAGTACTAGATTGTGAAAGTAGATGACTCTTTGGAACTCTTGAGAAATTTAACAAGGGAGGGAAGGAGAAAGGCTGGTAATTTGAGAAGCATCATGGGAAATTTTTTTTGTAGAGGAGACTTGAAAAAGGTCAGAAAAAATAATTCAGAAGAGAGAGAATTTAATAATCTTTATTGGCAGGCAATTCATATTTCTAACTTAAATCTACAGTCTGAAGCATTTCCTCCTGCTTTGCTTTTAAAGACTGAGAACTTCAATTTGCCATCCTCTAAATGGTGAAGACCTTCCTATAGTTGGCACCTATTATTTTTATCACTCCTCAGTCTTCAATTCTGGGTGAAAATACCAATCCATTAGTCCTTTCTCGTGAGTTTTATTCTTTGCCATGGCATTTCCTTTGAGCCCTTCTCTATATTCTACAGAGTCTTTTGGGAAAAAAAAGCCGTAAGAGGGTCCAACAGTTTAATAAAGGCTAAGCCTAAACTGACATTTTAAAAAGGTAGGTATATGATGATCCCTCTATTCTTGTGGTTTGCAAACTCATTTTGTTTTGTTTTCAAAGCAGAAGAACCATTTCTTCTAATTACATCATCTACAAGATCAAAGGAGCTGCTATGAATAGAGCGAAGGTAAGCAAAATAGGGCCTCAATGCCCCCCTCAACCACGGGGCATTCCTCCTCCCCATCCGGCAGAAGCTATTGTACAATAGTGCTGAATACTGGCAGTGTGTTGATTATTAGCTTTTAACATTTCTCATAGAATATCTATGCAAGTTATCTTTCTTATATCATATAAAAATCACCTTTATCACTATATAATCTGGAGCTCTTTCCTGAAACCTCTTCCTACTTACAAATGTTATGCAGAATTCTGACCACACAATCCCGGACATGAGCTACCTCTTTTCTAAGTAGCGTCATGACAGCTCAAACCTATGTGAACACTGTCTTGAAGCCAGGTCACTGATGAGCTTAGAAACAGTAGGACTGACCCAAACACTGTTTATTTGTTGTAAAGGAAATGTTTCTTCTTCTTCCCTCCACAGAAAAGTCAAAATTAATGAAATTTCTCCTCCACTAAATATCCTAAAAGCCCTGAGCTACAAAATGTATCATCTATAAAAAGTGATAGAAAAGAACCATAAAAAGTATATTTGTTGTTCACATTTGATACTAACCTAATAAATTTAACAGCCAAGCCCAGATCGGCTATACAGCAAGTTCCATTTTTCTTCACCAGGATGTTCTTACTTTTCAGATCTCGATGGGCAATTGCTGGTTTGCCTTGAGTACTAAAGATTTCAGTGTGTAAGTGACATAGGCCACTGACAGAAGAATAGGCTAACTTCAGCATCGATTTAGTATCTAGGGTGGTGGACTTCAGGTAATCATAGAGGGAACCATTTTCATGATAATCTGTGATTAGGTACAACTGGGTCCAGGACCCCGTCCCTTTGATATCTGCAGCAATGAACCCTAAAAGGAAAAAAGACAAACAGGGTTGGAGCTATGTGTTTTCTGAATATTATCAGGATAATTATTTTTCTCAACTATCACTCTTCCGTCATAGGTGTCTTTTGTTTGGCATTTCATTCAGTTTTCTGATTGTGCCTGTGACAGTATTAAATCACTAATACCAATCAGAGGCCATCAAAACAGCAGGAGTGGAGAAACACTAAGAGTTTGTATCTGAAAACAGGATCCCTTTCTAATCAGCAGTTGATATGTAAATGATCTTGAAGTTAACAGTAAATAGTTCCCGGTATTAGAGTTACACATAAGACACTGTTTACAAATCAGGCACACGCTCCATGATTAGCTTACACTCTTTCTACTTGAATGATCCAGCTAGACCATTTCTAACTTGAGAAAATAAAAAGGAAATCAATTATCAATATAAACTCTGGATGTAAATAAACCCTGCAGATAAAATTCCCATAACTTTTCACAGCACTTAGACAAAAATGTGCTCCTTCAAATCCCTAAGAAACCTTAAGAAATTCTGGTATTGCATTTGCATTTCCTGTCCCGGAAGAAAAAACTGTTTGAACATGTTCCATTTCCAAACCACCGTTCATTCATAGAAATGCCTTAGTCATTCCTCCTGCGAGGTCTCCCATTAGAAGCGTATGACGTTCTTGGGCTCATGCCAAGAAGAAAATGTCTATATATTTCATAACAGGTTTACACAGATGAGTTAATATGCAGATGTTAACAGAAAAAGAGAGGAAAGCTAGGAAACCCTGAACATTGCTATACAGACTTTTACTCACCCAAAATGTTTTCATGCCTCATCAACACTGTCTGATATATTTCTGTCTCTCGGAACCAGCTGGCTTCCTCTGTGGTGAAGAACACTTTCACAGCTACCTTTTCGCCACGCCACTTTCCCATCCAAACTTCCCCATAGCGCCCTTTTCCAATCTGTTTCACCATCTGAATCTGCTTAGCTATAGTCCTCTGGACCTGTTAAATCCCAAAACACATTGTTAGTGTATTCACAGCACACCAGATTTGTTTAATCTTTTTTTTTTTTCCTCCAGAGAAGAAACGCATGTAAAATATATTTAGCCAGTAGTTTTTCTTAACATAGACAAGTTATTTGTATTTATTTATTAATTTATGCTGTCCTCTTTTAAATGTATTTGAAATTAAATGCGGATTTTGAGTGTTTGAAGTATTGCTTCCAAATTATTAAGTATTTTATTCTACCTATTCTTATTTTCACAGAGAAAAAACCTGAATGGGTTCACAGTAATTGGCAGAATAGAATACTTTTCACTTCTACCACTATAGTGGGATACTAGATACTCTGAAGGGAATCACGTCACTATATGCTTGGATAAAATACAACCAAACAAAAATGTAATGCCCTGTTGGGCACACATAGAAATAAAGGAAATCTCTGAGCAGGGAGGAATGGAGGGAGGGACGAAAAGAGGAAGGACAGAGTTAAGACCAGAGCAGGGATAGATAAGCATTCAGCAGCATATTCAAAAGCCAGGTTGCTGCCTGGGCAAAGAATAATACCAGCACTGAGATCTAGAATATGAACTTTGACCCCTTTAAAATTAGAGAAACTGAACCCTGGGCTTTAGCATTAAGCCGGAACCACTGAATGGCAGCAAGCTTGCCCTAGGCGAGTTAAATTCTAAGAATGAAAAGGCAAGCAATTGGATAAGAACTTTTACATGTAAGTTTAAAAAAAAAAAACAACTTACATCCGAAGTAGCATCGGTTTGGTCATAGTGACTACTTCACAAGTGGTTTTCTGTCTGGTTTATCACCTCCAGGGGAGGTATTAGTCGAAGAGTACAGAGTTTCAGTTATGCAAGATGAATAAGTCCTAGAGCTCTACTGTACAGCACAGTATCTACAGTTAACAATACTGTATTGTATACTTTTCTTCCTAGTTCAGAGCTAAAAGCTGACACTAACTATTTTTAGTTCGATACAATTGACATATAACGTTTCGTAAGTTTAAGGTATACAACGTGTTGATTTGATATATTCATATACTGTGATATGATTATCACAGTAGTGTTAGCTAACACCTCTATTACGGGTGTGTTGTATTTTTAAAATTTTGCTAAGAGCTAAGACATTAGATCTTATGTTGTGTGGGGGTTTTTAATAAATTTATTTATTTATTTATTTATTGGCTGCGTTGGGTCTTCATTGCTGTGTGCGGGCTTTCTCTAGCTGCGGTGAGCGGGGGCTACTCTTTGTTGCAGTGTGTGGGCTTCTCATTGCGGTGGCTTCTCTTGTTGCAGAGCATGGGCTCTAGGCACGTGGGCTTCAGCAGTTGTGGCACATGGGCTCAGTAGTTGTGGCTCGCGGGCTCTAGAGCGCAGGCTCAGTAGTTGTGGCGCACGGGCTTAGTTGCTCCGCGGCATGTGGGATCTTCCCGGACCAGGGATCAAACCCGTGTCCCCTGCATTGGCAGGTGGATTCTTAACCACTGCGCCACCAGGGAAGTCCCTTATGTTGTGTTCTTATCATAAAATAATAATGATAATAATAATAATAATAATAAATGAATGAATGGGGCAGGAGGAAACTTCGGAGGTGATGGATATGTTCATGGCCTAGATTGTGGTGATGGCTTCACAGATGTGTACTCACCTCCAAACTCTTCAACTTATAAATGTATACAGCTTTTTGGATGTTAAAAATAAAAAGAGTTATAAAATAAATTCTTGGCTTGAGTTTTTTTTTTAGTTACTTTTAGTACTAAATAAAAGGTCACCAAAAGAATCAAGTAAACAAGATATCCAAAGTCAGAACCAGACAATAAAGATTAGGAAAATCAGTCTTAAGAGTTTATAAAGGAAAATATTTCTCATTAAAATTGTTATTTCCATTCCAAGTCCCAACAATCTTTTTGCATGGTCCATAAAGTAACCAAATGCTTTTCTCATTAAAGCAAGTGCCTTGGGTTCAGTATATATTTTCTTCCAAGTTGGCAGTGTTGACCATCAGAAAATTAAAACTCTCCTGAATGGAAAAGCCAGAGCTTCACCCTGAAACATAAACCCTCCAGCTGAGATGCAGCCCTCTTCTCTTGTAGAAGTACTCAGATCCCATTTGCTTGTAATACTTTTGCCTTCAAAAGCCAGGCCAAAGTGCAGTAATGTTATCCTTACTGAAAACAGAGGGAAGATGGTCCCATGCTGAATGCTTTCTAATCTGCTCTTTATCAGAACATCTGAGGGTCTGGATTGCAACCATACACTTACATTAAAGGACAATGACCTCACCCCCAATATGTCAAAATGTTATCAGGAAACCCTGTATCTGAGATCTGATGTCTGACTGACTGCAGAGAGCTTTCTCTTTGTCCACTGCCCTATCTGTTTCAGTAAAATGAAACCCAGCAGTTATTGACATTTCCTCTCAGAACACATTTCCTTTGAATTCAAGGTATGTTCTTCTCATACCAGCAGAGGGAGGCCTGATCCGCTTCCTGAGCTCTGAGACTGCTCAATTAAGTCTCTCAGGGATTCCCCAGGAGGAATGTAAGTTTCATCCTGTTCTAATCCAATGCTGTACCGAGGTCTGGTTTCCTGTCTTTTATACCTGAAGATGCACAAAGAAAGATAATGTTAGACACTGGATTGCAATGATAGGGGCAAACATGCAGATAAAACAGTAAACCACAGCAGGTTTTATCTTTGCACATAATACAAGATTAGATGCTCAGTATTTATTACCCTTAGTTATGATTTCCAACACAAAATCATAATTATTCTTCTAACCTATTTTTTAAAGTAAACTACATGTTTTTACTCAGTCACAACCACATATAATTTTTCTTCTCTATTGCTATCAAATGCATATATCCAAGCAGGCTACATTCCATTAATGTTTCTATACAGTTCCAATATTCATTCCCTAAAATCTTTTCTTATAAGGTCCCTGATCAACTACAGATGCAAATTTTTGCTTTACAAAAGACATTACAATTTTCTCATCCAAGGCAATGTATAGATAAATGAGATAAATTGAAACTTTAAAAACGTTTATCAATAATTATGTCTTCAATTAGAAATGATGTTATTTGAATCAACTCCTACTTGTAGAAAAGTAACCTAAATTACTATTACAAAAAGCCAATGATAAGAATTTAAAGGTCCTTGATATTTCACAAACTAGAAAATGAGTTCTTAGGTGACTGAAAATAATTTGTAATGACCATACTGTAATTTAATAACTGAACATATTTTAATAATTAATCTATAAATTATCTTTAAAATCTTTCAGGACTAAGGGGATATTGTTAGCTCACAAAATAAGGAATTACTAAAGCAATTCTAAGTTCACCATGGTCATTTCTCTGCTTTGAATCAAACCTCAGTAGCAACTAGTTGCTGAATTTCCTAGCTACCATAAACTTCCTAGGGATGAAATTTTTTCTGGGTGGTTTTGATATCTGAAGCAGAAATGAGATAGGTATCTACTAATAGCTTCATTAGGACAAATATTTATCAATAGTAACTGATATTATCAGTGAAATCGAAGATCTAATTAGGTCAAGGAAAGCTGTGGTAAAAAATGTCAACATGTAGCAGAGTATGAGAATGATATTATAAACTCAAAATTCTATATCTACATGTTAGAAACTTACCTGAAGTAACAGAATAAAATGATAAGGACCAAGAGCAAACTACAGACAGTCACAGATATAAGTAAGGCCTTGTGGTGTACAGGTCCATCAACAAAATCTGAAATTAAAAAGAAAGTAAAAAGAGCCATGATACAGAGATTATTTTCATTTAAAATTTAGGAAGCAACTCTTTCCTAAAAGTGCTTGCTAAGCTCCATGTGCAAGATTTGAGAGGTCCTTTTAATCTGCTAATTGATAAGAAATATATATACATACTCTCAACTAAATAAGTCTGAGTAACAAGAATTACTGTTCATCTAGCCACTCACTTCAAGAGCATGCATTTCTTCTTCTCTGGAAGGAATAGGTTTGACATAGGATAAAAGCACAGGATATAAATAAATGTAAATGGATCAATACCCCTAAAATATAAGCAGGCTGTTCATCTTTATTTCAGACCCAGCTGATGCGTTTACAGATTTTTCTCATGTGGCTTCTGGAGCACTCTATATCATGAATTTGGATAAAAAAACAAATCTATATTCATTGTACATAAAAAACAAAGTAACCCTATGATGGATACGAAGGATCAGAATTCCTCAAATATTGCCAAATAAATAGAATACATGATTTGCATTACTTTAAACAAAGATGCCCTTCAAAAATACATAGCTTAATTTTTCATAAACGGCATCCTATTTTAAAAGAATGGGTATGTTCCACTCAAAGAATTACTGTGTGATCCTTTTAAAGAACAAATTATTAAACAGTATTCATGCTGTTTTAACTCCAGTTCCTGGCAAATAAGATTTATAATACTACGGCATGATTTTTCAAACGTTGTAAAAATAAGAATGACCTGGAGAGCTTTATACAGATGCATATTTACTGACTTCAACCCCAGAGATTTTTATTCAAAGTATATTTTTCCTTTTTTACAACCATCCCAGGTGATTTATATGCAGGTAGTCTCTAGAACGTTTTTTGAGAAAACTGACTGAAAACCTGGTGCACTTACCTGGTAATAGAACTAGCACCGTTCTTATTAAGGGCACCATACATCCTTGGGAGAGTAATTACTGCTATTTAATTTTAAAAGGTATCGTAATTTATGACTTTGGTTACCTACACAAACAAGTTGTTTTCCAACTGTGCTGTATACTTTTAATGGTATGGCTACCTAAACACTTTGGCTGGGGACCTTACCCCACTAAATGTAAATTTCTTTTTTTCATTCACAAGTATTATATGTTCCCTGAAGAAAAACTGAAAAGCACCAACTAACTAAAATAAAATAAATAAAATTGCCACCACCTCACTATTTACAAAAATTACTGCTAACATTTTAGTGTATGCCTTTCCAGTACCATTTCAATGAACAAAAAAAGTTCATGAACAAAAAGAGTTCACAAAAAGGCATTGTATACACCCATGCCCACAGCTGTATTATTCACAACAGCTAAAACATGGAAGAAACCCAAGTGTCCACTGACATATGAATGAATAAGCAAAATGTGGCATATATATATAAGACATGGTTTAGCCTTAAAAGGAAAGAGATTCTGACATATATTACAACGTGAATGAACCTTAAGGACATTGCGCTAAGTGAAATAAGCCAGTCACAAAAAGACAAACACTCCACTTATATGAGATACTTAGAGGAGTCAAAATGATAACGACAAAAAGAAGAATGGTAGTTGCCAGGGGTTGGGGGGAGGAGGGATGGGGGAAGTTAATATTTAATGGGTAAGAGTTTCAGTTCTACAAGATGAACAGAGCTATAGAGATGGATGGTGGTTATGGTTGTATAACATTATAAACATATTTAATATCACTGAACTGTACACTTGAAAGTGATTAAGACGGTAAACTTTATGTTATGTATATTTCACCACAAATAAAAAATTTGGGGAAAAAATCATTAGAATTGCCTTGTAACTAGATTGTTTTCACTTATAATATTGTAAACATTTTCCAAAACAATAAAAAATTTTCTACAAAATGAGTTTCAAAGATTACAGAGTATATATACAGACATATCCTAATTAGAAAGTCAGTCTTCTGATGATGTATATTTAGGAGATTGCAAAGATTTTGCTACAATACATCTTTGCTGTGATACATAAAATTCTGTGATGAACATTCTTACACATACATCATTGCACATGTCAATGATTATTTTCTTAATCTAGATTTGAAGTCGAATTATTAGTTTGAAGGATATATATTTTAAGGTTTTTCATACATGTTGTCAAAGTACCCTTTAAAAAAGATTACAAGTTTCTTTTTTACCATCAATGTGAACATGTGTCTTAATTATTTTGAAATAATCTCAGTCTTACAGAAAACCTGTAAGGATAAAGGACTCCAATATGCCCTTTAGAGAGTTTTCATTTTAAAAATTTTACTATATTTACTTTATAATTCTCTTGCTCTCTCAGTATGTATGTGTGTGCCTATCTCCCTCTCTCTATATAAAGATATGTATATGTACATGTTTATATTCATATTTATTTATATGTATGCATTATACTCTGTGGGTCATCTGAAGTTACAGACATAATGTCTCCACCCATAAACACTTCAGAGTGAACTTCCTAAGAACAAGGACACTGTCTTACCAAATGGTAATGCAACTACCAAAATCAGGAAAGTAACATGAACATATGAAATGAAAATAAATCTTACTTTGAAATATATCAGAAAAAGTTTGTATTATTTATTATAAAATAAAATCCACAGATTTTTATACTAATTTCTCATCCAAATCTTATGATGGTTAATATTATGATTTACTCATCAGTCTAAAATATATGTTTAATAATTATTTATGATCTACACTACCTGTAAAATATTAATGGAAGTAGTCTGTCTGCATCTGAAAAGACTAAATGAGAGACCATTTTTAAAAAAGCAGTTTTATATTAAATTCAGAAACACTGCCAGTTGAGCAGAGAAAGAGTTCAGGACCGTTATCTACTAGAGTACACATTCAAAGAGCCATTCAGACTTTAACAACAACAGGAATCATATATAATTACCACATGCGTTGTCCAAAAAGTGTTGCTTAGGAAATCTTGAAAATAATTTGTAAGCTCTTAAAATTACGCGGGCTAAGATTTTACACAATGAATTTTCTTAGTAAAATTTCCCTCCATACCTCCCCTCGCTCCTTCGGGTTATAGGCAAAGTCAACAATAACCCAAAATGAGCACAATACCTCCGCCAGTGAGAGAGCAATTGACAACGTTTGTACACATGCATGTATACACATACCATGGTGCAAATAATGTTGCTGCAAACAGCTTAAAACCTATTTCCAATTTTAAGGACAACAAAAGCAAAAAGCCTGATTTTGCAGAAAATCAAAGAGAACGCTGGATACTTTATCAAAACTAGAGTAACTAACTACATATGCACAACATATTTTCAGTATACGAATTGAGAATACTTTTTCATTCAAGTGATATAATTTTACTAAAAACTATCAGCCTCATCGACTTTCACTTTTTCCACGTAAATGCAGAACACTCTGTGAACCATAAGAACGGTGTATTTATTACTCATCATATTAGGTTTCTGATTTATGAGAGCAATGAGGCCAGAAAGAATCTAAGGGATTTTTTCCTTACCATCAAGCACTTTTTTTAAAGGCTAGCATTACCTTCCCACTTTCCTTTTCTTTGCCCCAATAAACCTATCCCCTACTGCCTCCTTGTCTTTTGTCATAAATAGTGAGCTTTATCAATATGCCTTTTGTTTCTGTTGGTCGTGCCTGTCATGTTTTAATCTGCCATTACCTGTGCTCAGAGCATTAACAATGTAAACATTCAAGTCACTGCCAGAGTCTTGGAAAACGAACACTTGCAGATACGAATCAGGAAAAGAACAGAGCCCACAGTTCTCTCTAGGCCAGCAGATTTCTACCTGGCTGTCACTCCAACTGCTCAGGGAAGTAGAATGGAGAACTCTCTAGGGAAGTCTGGTTCACTCTGAGAGGCAAGTAAGAATCACCAATGGTTTCCTAACAAAACAGCATTCTGTCATTACTTGTCTCCTCTCTGATAATTAACTGGTTTGCAACTGCTTAAAATGCCAGGACTGTTTCTATAAGGCTAGAAGATAGCTCATAATTGCAGTAAGAAATAAAAAACCATATTGCTAGAAAGAATCTTGGAAATACGATGGCCCAAAGACATCTTTATATGTGCTCTCAATGTTATAATCACAGATAAATTGGAGACATCTTTCTATTAATAGAGCACAAAGTGCCTGAAAAGAATATTCTTGTCAAAGGATTTTAGTCAACAAACAATACTGTAAACTAATTTACCTTCATCACTGGGATGTCATCTTACAGTAACATCTAGAAATAAATTCACTATAAGAACAAAGACATAATATTCTAGTTATTTTCCTGCAGAAAAAGATTTAGCATTATATTTTCTGGTAACAAAGGAAGTTAAGGGCTTCCCTGGTGGCGCAGTGGTTGAGAATCTGCCTGCCAATGCAGGGGACACGGGTTCGAGCCCTGGTCTGGGAAGATCCCACATGCCACGGAGCAACTGGGCCCGTGAGCCACAATTACTGAGCCTGCGCGTCTGGAGCCTGTGCTCCGCAACAAGAGAGGCCGCGATGGTGAGAGGCCCGCGCACCGCGATGAAGAGTGGTCCCCACTTGCCGCAACTAGAGGAAGCCGTCGCACAGAAACGAAGACTCAACACAGTCATAAATAAATTAAAAAAATAAAAAATAAAAAAAAAAAAAGAACGTGAATTTCTTTAAAAAAAAAAAAAAAAAAAAAGGAAGTTAAGACAGAATTGTTATATCCAGATTACTGTGTTCAGTGAGAAAGAAAAAGTCTAATTATTTATAAGTTTCTTTCACCTATCCCAAATATAAAGTTGACCAGAATTTCCAAAATAGTTAGAAGCTGCACATTTCCAGAAATGCTAGAGCTATTCCCCGGCAAGGAATTCAGCTCAGACTCACGTACCGGTTTATACTGCCACAAGCATAATATATGTGTCAGAAGGAAAATTCTGCAACTGACCTTTGCATTCTAGATGCTATCATATATGCAACCTATCTGTGTTACAGACAATAAGGGAGACTGTTTCACTGATTAAATACCTGTTACCTATTGAGTTTAATTTGTAATTGGCAATACCCGAAGCTAAGCAATAGCATTTTTAAACAAATCTGTGAACTGCTCAGAATATACTTTTTAGTTGAGTAAGAAAAGAAATAATAAGGTAAAGTTTAGCTTTGGAAATCCTGTATTATAATTTTACTTAAACTACATTGAAATTACCCTATTTCAAAACAGAAACAGTTGTTTCTGATACATGTTCCATGAAGTATACATGTAGCAGGTATTAGTAATTCCCATATTTAAACACACAAACTATACCTATTCCAAAAAATTATATGAACTTTATTTGCTCTTGTAAAAGCCAAATTTGAGGATCCCATTTAATAAAGCAAGGGCTTCTGTTCATTTCAACACCAGTCTTTCACTTCTTTAAGTGCTCATTTGAAAAAGAAAATTAAACAAAAATAAGTAATAGTAAGTAATTTGGGAGGAGGAAAGAAACCTCATCAAATTCTCTTGCCTACACACCATTTCAAGAGAACATTTAACTCACAATATCTTGGTCAAACCATGTGATGCTGGAACCGTACATCACCCCTCCCAGCACCTCGGTGCCCCTTCATCACTAATTCTGCAGGCAGGAAGCCAGACACCAGGGCACCACGACTTCTCCCTACAAGCCTCTCCATCAAAACAGACATGTCTCCCTCCGCTTTGCACCAGCTGCAGTGTGACTGGGCTTCCCGAATCATATTTTATTGTTTATAATGAAGGTGCTGCATTTGATCTAATTACTTTTCGTATTTCTTCCTTCAGGAGAAAGAATATTTGTCTCAGGGTATTCTGCTTTGCTGGTGCTGAAATGGAATAAGCAAAGCAAAAGGAAAACTAATATTCATAAAAGAATTTCTGCTGCTTTCTGGTCACCCTTCATCATCTTTTTTGAAACAAAAGATGACAAAATTTCAAGGACCTAAATATACATTGATAAACATTTATTGGATGTGATTTTGTATCTCTAATTTCCTGCTGAATGCATCTAAGTTGGGAAGAAAAAAAAAAGAGTGACAAAACTCTGGATGGGTAGAAAAGGTTTTCTTGCTTATTTTTTAATAAGACAGTTTATTTGTAGGTATTTACCCCTACGCTTAGTACTTCTCTGACGTCTAATAACAGAACCTCACCTAAGCCTGTTATTATTTAGCAGCTAGTAATACAGATGTTTTGAGATAAGGTTAATCATTTAACTTTTTTAGAAAAGCGATTATTAAGAAAAAAAGAACAACAACAAAAAAATCGTGAGCTGGATTTTTTAACCCTCTCATCTTTTAATAATACAGTGTCTGCTTTATACTAGGTTGACACATAGGTTTATAGGACGTCTACTATAATAATATGTAGCAATCTATCAGGCAACGCCTAGCCCGGGGGTCTCAAAGTGTGGTCTCCGGACCAACATCATCTGCATCACCTGGAAACTCCTTAGAAAGGCAAATTATTGGGGTCCACTCAGATCTACTGAATCAGAAACTCTGGGTGGGGGCCAGTAATCCGTGTTTTAATAAGCCCCCCGGGTGATTCTGATGCACCTAAGTTTGAAAACCACTAGCCTAGTATTAATACATAAGTGGGCCTTAATAGATGATAAATTAGAAGGAAGAGGACGAGAGAGGAGGAGGGGAGAGAGACTGTGTGTGCGAGAGAGACAGGGAGCAACCCTCTAACACCATACTCTAAGAATGGAGAAAATGCTAATTGTGCAAAGCAAACATAATAAACACAAGGCTTCAAAGTAATCATCTTGTTTATTGATTATTTTGTGACATGGCTAACCACTACTTACTTAGAGTTTTCTAACTCTTAGATACATAAAAGCTTTTTTCTTTTTTTGAGAATGTCATTTAAGGCTTTTTATAGACGATTCAGGGAGATGCGGTCAGAGGCCGATTTCCCATCTCCAGTACTTACTTTAGCTGTGTAACCTTCACACCGTACCTGACCTCACTATTCCTTAGCTGCACGTCTGAGAAACTGGGGTGATGCTAAAGGTGCTTTCCCCACTGAGCTGTTATGAGGGTTAAATGAGTCAGTTTATGTGAAGTACTTAGAAAAGAGCGACAGTAAGTAAGCACTCCACTCACATTAGCAAATATCACAGTTACCTAGGCTCTGAGCTTTACAGGGTCCTGCTCTGGCTCCCTTCAGCTGGGCCCCTTCCCACTGAGCAGTGGGTCTGCAGAACACAGGCAATGTGTCCACCCAGAATCTGTCCCATCCTGCTCTCCATTTAAAACACTGGCCATTGCCCCAAAGTCTGGAATTCTACCTAAATGGCCCCAGGCCTGTGTCTGGAAACTGTGAGGCCCCCTGTCTCCCTGAGGGTGGACCAAGGAGCTGGTGTACTTACCCAAAGGCCTGAGGGGTGACCAAGCAGTGGCCAAGGGGTGTATGGGGCAAGACATGCGGGCAGAGCGTAAACCAGAGGGCTGGGGTGTTGTAGCGTGGGTGCCTGACGTTAAGCTTCTGTTTCAGACATCCATCGCAAATAAACACACTGCCAGCTGTACGGCACAACCGCTAGTAAAACAACTCGGTAAGGAAGCAGGTCACCCCGTCCGTGAGGTTCCCTGGATAACTGACCGCTTGAATAATTCTGTTTTTCCCTTCCCTTGCCCTAATTCCCACTCTTATGTTTTGTTTTTTTGGTTTTTTTTTAAATTTTTAAATTTTATTTTTTATATTTATTTTTGGCTGCGTTGGGTCTTCGTTTCTGTGTGAGGGCTTTCTCTAGTTGCGGCGAGCGGGGGCCACTCTTCATCGCGGTGCGCAGGCCTCTCACTATCGCGGGCTCTCTTCTTGCAGAGCATGGGCTCTAGGCACATGAGATTCAGTACTTCCAGCATGCAGGCTCAGTAGCTGTGGCTCGTGGGCTCTAGAGCGCAGGCTCAGTAGTTGTGGCTCACAGGCCTAGTTGCTCCGAGGCATGTGGGATCCTCCCGGACCAGGGCTCGAACCCGTGTCCCCTGCATTGGCAGGCAGACTCTCAACCACTGCGCCACCAGGGAAGCCCCCCACTCTTATGTTTTAAACTTGCCAATATTTTTGTAACCACGTATGGTGACAAATGTTAGCTAGACTTACTGTGGTGATGATTTTTGCAACATATACAAATATCAAGTTATACACCCGAAACTAATATAATGTTATATGTCAATTATAACTCAACTTTCAAAATTAATTTATTTGCCAATAAAGAGAGAAACTGTGAAACCCTAGGCACCCCACCTTTGACCCCAGTAAAGGGAGAACTCCAGGTCCCCACCCCCCCCCATACCTGTGACCTTGCTGTGTGGCCCTCAGGTGTGCTGTGTACCCTCTGGTTCTTGCAAATAATACATCTTTTCTTTCAGATTTCTCTGACAGTGGCTGCGGAGGTGCATTTTAGATAATAAGAACCACATGGGTCAGTCTTGCCACAACATTAGCTCCAGTAGAGAAATGTCTGTGGGGGCTGCCACAGTGGTATGGACCCAGGTAAGTGACTCAGACTTTCCTAGCCGACAGTGTCACTGCCAACAGGCTGAGACAGAGACAAAACAGGTGTCCAGCTGCGTGCATGAGAGACCCCTCCCAGTGCCAGACAGAACCAAGAACGGGGCACCCCATCACTCCCACTCCCACACTGGAAGGAATAAGTCTAAGTAGTTCAAGCATTCTAAACGCCAAGCTGGTGTTCCCCATCACTATGAAAATATTCTTGTTAAGTCTGCTTAACAGAAAGTATTTTACTTACCAGTCTTCTACATTGGTTTATGAGTTTTCAATAATTAGGTAAATGGTATGTGGACTTCCATTTATACCATTGCCCCGGCTCCACAAAAGTTAGGGTTGGTCGTATAAGTATAAAAACAACAGCTAAAGTTAAAAATATCAAAATAAGATGGTTCCATGTCTCTTTAACATCCCTGTTCTTTATTTTGGGTTTTAAACCAAAACATAAATATACGTATCTCCAATATGACTATATAAAGACATATATCCAATATGGCTGCAACGCAAATGTTTCCGACCAACGCATTACTGATAGTCAGTAAACATGTAGAGTACACTTCCAATAAAAATGCTGCCCATGTGTATATGGTAGAGGCAAAAACAAGAAAGGCAGCAGCTCTATGGTATATTTGTGTAAGAAAGACCAGCGCTCCCAGACCACAGCCTGCAGTGACTTTTACTGGACCCCAAAATGACTGTGCCAAAATGGTGAGGTGGAATCTGCAGGGACCTCACCCAGGCACTACCTGGGACCCTTAGAGTTCAAAATGGTAAACCCTACAGCCACTGAACTCCCCCCGAGTCTGTCACCTTGTATAAGCCTCAACGTAATCCACCAGCCACTCTAACATCCTCTTTCCCTTACTGCCCTGCACCAAGGACTTGTCTTCCCAATACTACTGCCCTTCTTTTCAAAGCCTTTTCACTGAGTTCTCTAGAGACTTACTCTGCTTTTAAAAGTGCCTAAAAAAATAAATAAATAAATAAAAATTAAAAAAAAAAAAAAAAAAAAAAAAGTGCCTAGCACTCAACCTCGTCAGAGAACCCTCCCCTGCCTGCCTGGTCCTAACTAGAATCTGGCTCCATCTACAGGACGGTACGTGCACTGCAGCGTTTGAGTCACTTTTCCTAAACCCTACCGCCACTGCTAGGACGCACCTCTTCCACTTACAGGTAATAAAAACGCTTTCTCCTTGAGCGAAGCGATCCTGGCACATCTGCCTTCATTTCCAGCACTCCTCACCCACCTCCCGCCCCCCACTCCCAAACACATCAGCGTTGTCTACAGATGCTACTCAAAATGTTGTCTACGGATCACCTGCTTTTTGCAACTGATTCACAAGGCAATAACTACAAAAAACTGAAAGTAAGCATTTAGAATTTTACAGCAACCTGACATCAGTGGAATTGTGTTTGAACAAGGTGTTGTCGAACTCACGTGCCTCTGAGACACAGTGGCACTAGCTATATCCACGTATAGGTCTTTTTCTACCAGAAGTGTTGCCCAAACTTTAATGTGCATGTCAATCATTGGGGAATCTCATTAAAAATGCAGGCTTAGGGCTTCCCTGGTGGCGCAGTGGTTGAGAATCTGCCTGCCAATGCAGGGGACACGGGTTCGGGTCCTGGTCTGGGAGGATCCCACGTGCCGCGGAGCGGCTGGGCCCGTGAGCCACAATTACTGAGCCTGTGCGTCTGGAGCCTGTGCTCCGCAACAGGAGAGGCCGCGATGGTGAGAGGCCCGCGCACAGCCATGAAGAGTGGCCCCCACTTGCCACAACTAGTGAAAGCCCTCCTACAGAAACGAAGACCCAACATAGCCATAAACTAAAAATAAATAAATAAATAAAAATTAAGAAAAAAAAATGCAGGCTTAGGAGTCTGGGGTGGGGCCTGGGAGTCTGCATTTCTCATGAGCTCCAAGCGATGCTAATCCTGCTGATTCACAGGCCCACTTTGAACTGTGAGGCTTCAGACAACTGAATTAGGGGACCTTCTCCACCCAGCCATGCTGCTTCCTATGCTTATATTTTGCAAATCTTTCTCAAATCTTACAAACTAAACCTCTGCACTTACTAGATTGCCTCTGTTTAGAGTCACAGGCTCTGTTTAGAGTCACAGGCTACTCACAGGCTCTGTGCAACCTTGGGAAAGTTAATTAACCTCTCTGTGCTGCAATTTTCTCACCTTTAAGTGGGGAATAATAGGCCTAAGTGCCCCACAGGACCCTTGTGAAGCTCAAATGGGTTAATTAATGTAACAGTTATTAGCGTACTTCTGGCTTATGTTAGCCATTTTAATTTTTAAGTTTTTTATTCCTGCCTTATCCACTTGGCAAACTTCTGTTCCTCCTTAAAGTCTGCTCAAGTATCACTTCTATGAAGCTATTCTGACATCCTCCCACCCCAAAGTGAGCCACTCACTCTTTTGTGCCCTTAATACACATTATAATCTAACTCTACTGAGATTTTCCTGCCTGAGTATAATTTAATTATTTCCATGTTTCTCTCCATAACCTAGTGTGCATGTGTTGAGAGCAAGAATTTTCTTCATCCATTTCTGTTATCCATAACACCTAGCATGTTGACTGGCAAAATTAAAATCTGTGAATTTTTGATGTGAATTATTATGAATCAATCTTACAGAGTTTTCTAGGCTATGGTTTGAACAAATGTTATAAAATATTACCATCAAAACCCAGAAATGTCACTGTATTTCGTTGGGAAGATTTTCTCTCTCAAGAAATAAAAATCAATCATGACAAATCATTTTAAGCTACTTATATAAGACTTAGGACTCTTTGACAATTACAAATCATTTATTTTATGGTGAGAACAAGAAGAAAGGAAACATGGGAGCTGCTTTTAACCAGGAGTCTTTGGGGATGCAGTATGTGTCTTTTTAAATAAGCAACACTAAATGTATAGTCTTAGAATTAAACTTTCTAGATATTTTCTCCATTTTACCAATACATATGAATTGACTAAAAAGTAGTTACTCAAGCATAAATAAAAGGAAATACCATCCAGCATATAATCTGAATTAGTCCTTTAAAAGGTCCTTATTTTTAAAACGAATGTAGCCAAATAGCAGTTTTTGAGTGAAATGCAACTTCTGAATAACATTTAGGGATAAACGTAAAACACTATCTCCCTCCTCTATCCTCCTGAAACCGACTCCAAGCTCTAGACACCATAGTATTCTGAAGGAAATGAGGACAGGTTAAAGAAATAAGAGTCTTAAGAGTGAAGGCACATGCAACTATTTTCCTGAGAACTCCTTGCACATGTCTTTGAATGACCATTTCATTATGTCATCTTGCCTCAGTCCTCTGCCCCAGTAGCAGAAAATGGTACAGGTAGATGCATTTAGAAAAGAGAATAATTCAAGTTTTCATTTTCTTTATGTCTAAAGCTTTTCCAGCCTGGAAGCCTTCCTCTTCTTACCTCTGTTTTTTAGTGGAGGCAGTGTAGGGTGTAGATCTTTATTACATTCATTCCGTTCTGTGCAGCATTCAATTGATCTTCTTTGATGAGGAATGGGAGTGTCCTAAAATTGAACCCAAACAGCTATTAATAGGTTTCCCCTAAATTTCAAAGTCATATCATCCAAAACTAGTACATTAACACTATTTAGAGAAGTCACTTAAAATTCTGATAGTTTTATTCAAACATGGTGAAACTGATGTATTGTATTAGGTAATTTCTTTCAAATCATCACGTATTATCTTACTGCAACTTTTGCATTTCAACAGAATTAGTACTCTATTTGTAATAACCAACATGTGTAGCATAAGCTGAGGAAGAAGGTTTGGCTTAATGCAATTAACCAAACTGGAATTTGAGCAAGATGATCTAATGAGTCACTAAACCAGAAGTTACCAGCAAAAATAAAATGAATATTTGATTTCTAAATGGAGGGAGAATTGACTTAAGTGTGAATTTTCAAATTATTTTCCAAATTACTGAAAACAAGATAGTAAAAAAAAAAAACCAAAAACAATTGTTATATCTTGTTTGAAATTTGGCTGTTTGAAATCTGGCCAATGAAAGGTTACGAAGTAGAATCAAATTATCTTCCTTACCCGACACTGAAAATCTGAGCCTTCTAATCCTAGACATCCAGAAGTGACCACAGGCATCCCAGAATCATCTTCTTCTATCATTGTGAAACAATATCCATCTGTGCTGAAGACCAAACAGGCAAAGTAAGTGTGTGTGTGTGTGTGTGTGTGTGTGTGTGTGTGTGTCTCTACGGCAAAAGGAAATGAAGATGTTTATCACTTGTTTCATTACAAACAAGAAGAAAGTCAATTACCATTACAGGTCACTATCTGTTTAAAGAATCCCCAAACTTCCTTTTATGAAAGTTGACTTAATTATCATAAAATATTTAGTAATATCTCCTCTGTCCAGAAACTTGCAAGAAGGAAGGATCCAAAATTTCCATATAACGTATAAATTACTAACCATATATACTAGATGCTAAACACTTATTTTGGTCCTTCACAGGTATCACCTTCAGAAATCCACTCTAAGAAGGAGGTAGTACTATGCTTACTTTCTATATGAGGAAACTGAGGCTCAGAGACCTTGAGTAATTCTCAAAGGCTGTACAGCTAGTGAGAAGCACAGCAGGGGTTTGAACCCATGCAGGTGAACATTTATTCTGGTTCTACTTGCTCTGAGGTAGTGGAATAAATTTATCTCTTACTAAGGCACACAGACTAAGGAGAGGTAGGAGTTGGGATCAGCACAGCCTAAGTGAAGTAAGTAAGATTCTGCCATGTGGTACCCTCTGCTTCCGGGCAGGCATATGAAAACATCAGCCTCTGTGGTTGTCTTATTTGGGTGTGGGGTCAGGATGGACAACAGAAAGAAGGGTTTTTAACAAGATCATGGAAGCCAAAGAAACAATACTTTTCTTTTCTGTCTGGTTTTCTACATTGAAAAGAACTTTCACTTATTCTATCTCATTTAATCCTCTGAACAACAATGAGAAGTGATATTATTTCTATTTTACAAATGGGTAAATTAAATTTATGAGAGTCTAACAAGCTTGTACAAGGTCACAAAACAAAACAGTTACAGAATCAAGCCTTGAATCAAGGACTTCTTGCTTCATTTCCACAGGGATTAAAAATGAAAAACAAGGACTATTATATATAGAACTATTTATAAACAGACACTACTGTCTTCACAAGCTCGGGTGATAAATGCCCGCAGACTCCCAATATAAGTCATAAACCACTACTGCACGTCTAAGAAATAAAGTACTAAAGGATATATCCATCTTTCTCTCATATATATGCATGCTCCGCACCCAACACAGATGTGACAACGTAGTCCTAAAAGGTCATGGGAAGAAAGCTCTGAGCATGGCGTTAGCCGTGATTTGTGTGCTGGTCTATTCTGTGTTAGTGGTAGCGGCATTCTGCCATACATTAGCGCTTCAGTTACCATCAACACCCTTAGAATTGTTTACCTGGTTTATAAGCCTCAAGCGATCCAAAATGCCTCAGTTTATAAGAACTAGCACAGCAAAGTTCAAACATACTAATGAATGGCTAGGAATGGCCAATGATAAATCTCTTTGTTAGACTAAGGTCAAATGCATGAATACTGCTGCAGGAGAAAGACTGCCTTGGAACAGCCCATGCTCCAAATTCTTTGGGGCTTTTTAGCCAATGTACTGAAATTGCTATGAAAATCTAAAGAATGTAAATGCCAAAGGCAATAAATAAAAGACCTGTCCCTTAGAAATTTACTTTAAACAATATAAGCAAACAATACCCATGTGATTTTTATTATCCCTTTCCTATACATTTAGACTACATGTGTAACTTACACTTCTCATCGAAAGTAAAATTCAGGAGTTAGGAATAAAGTCAGTTTAAGTTTCTGACACTAGGAAATCATAGAGCAGCTAGAAAAGTTTGATACAATATGTTAAATCTAAAAAGAATAATTACTCCTTAGTCAGGAGGTCTCCTTAAATCAATATCTGAGAATACAGAAATGTACTGTTAAGCAACTTTAAGAATCAAGAAAGAAGAGAGAAAGCTGGTAAAGCTGTTGGCAGGTTACTGTTACAATGTCCTGGGAAATATAAAGAAACATCAGGAAGAGTCAATTCAAGCTTTAAAAATGCACTCCCTCGTCTGTGAAGAGGGGGGGAGCTAAAAAGAAAAAGAGAGGATGGACACAACATTTTTGGTGGAGAGTACACTGTAGTGTACACAGAAGTAGAAATAAAATGTTGCACACATGAAACTTATATAATGTTATAAACCAATGTTACTTCAATAAAAAAAAAATTTAAAAAAGAGGGGATGGAGAGGGAGAGAGACCCTGGAAAGAAGAGTCGGTGTCCCATAAGTCATAAATTCGGATAGGAACTCAAATATTTAGTTGGAAAACCATTTCAAGTGCATATTACTGACAAGAAAGCAAAAATAATTTATAAGCTTCTTACTGAAATTGCTAGCTACTAAGGGACATTACCTGGAAACCTGCAGTACAATTACAGAAGCTTAAGAATTACTTGAGAACTTTCGACTTTCAAGCAAGCACAGATGTAAACACAGCTACGCTCTGGAGTCAAAGCTGATCAACGTCACCCATCACTAAGAGACATTCAACTCTTAGGGCAACTTTTTTTTTTTTTTTTTTTTTAAGATTGATTGATTGATTGATTGATTGATTGCTATGTTGGGTCTTCGTTTCTGTGCTAGGGCTTTCTCTAGTTGCGGCAAGCGGAGGCCACTCTTCATCGCAGTGCGCGGGCCTCTCACTATTGTGGCCTCTCTTGTTGCAGAGCACAGGCTCCAGACGCGCAGGCTCAGTAGTTGTGGCTCACGGGCCTAGTTGCTCCGCAGCATGTGGGATCTTCCCAGACCAGGGCTCGAACCCGTGTCCCCTGCATTAGCAGGCAGATTCTCAACCACTGCGCCACCAGGGAAGCCCGACATTCAACTCTTAACCATGGGCTTATTTGAACATTCTGTTGCTGGTTGCCATATTTAAGCTTAGTTTTTAAATGTTTTATATAGATTATTACCCCAACATCCCCAGAGTGTTGAAAGTGATAACAGGAAGAGATGAAGAATTATGAAGGAAACAAAAGTTGAAATAATTTTAAACAAAATTGAAAGTAGTGAGATGTATACATGAACACAGGATGAACCACTCTTGATTACAGTAATGATTATGAATTTTAAAAGAAGACAATTGACAAAGGGGGAGAGGCAAGATAGGGGTAGGGGATTAAGAGGTACAAACTACCATTTATAAAATAAATAATCCACAAGGATATATTGTACAGCACAGGGAAATTTAGCCATTATTTTTTAATAACTTTAAATGGAGTATAATCTATAAAAATATTGAATCATTATGTGGTACACATAAAACTAATATAATATTGTAAATCAACTATACTTCAATAAAAAAGAAGACAATGTAAATCTCAAAAAAAAAAAAAAAATTCTGCCCCTGTTGCATACGAACATCAGTCATCAGTACTGAATACCTCTTAACATAATGCTAATCCATGAAAAAGCAAAGCATTTGAAAATGAAAAGGCCATATGAGGTCAAAGTAGTGATAACAAAACTTCTGTTACAACCCTTGGATTGGTCTACAGTTTCATGACTCCTTGAATCTGCCCAATATTCCAAAGGCAAAGGAGTGCCTGGAACATCTTGAGAGATCATCGGGGATAAACTGCCTCAAGAGATCTTCAGTGTGCCCAAGTGAACATTTACTAGCAAGTAAGAAAGGGATATACTTACTTTAAAGGTTTGAGGAACCAAATATTCTTTAGGTGGACGTGCATCCAGAGCCTGAAAGTTTTGCCTGTTCTCATTTGGGCTCAAATGGATTTATAAATGGCCTTCTGGACCCCAACTCATTCATTGTAGAGTGAGTACAGGGTTTATAAAGTTTACCCAAGTTTCGGTCCCTTTAACTCTCTTTTTCCACTAAGATCTTATGCTTCTTTATTGTAAACCCCAGGATTGTCCAGAAACAATAACCACCACAATTGAGAAGGGACTGCTGTAGAAGTTTTCTTCTAACTAGTTTTGATCTTTATAAATATTAATTAACTATAAAATAATTTTTTAAAGTATGAGTTAAAAAGAGTTTATCTGATCTACCCAATCAGAGTGATAGGAAATTTTAGAGCACTAATAAAATAATCTAAAAATTATTAAATAACTCAAAATTATTATTTAATTATTAAATAGTTTAAAATTTTGCTCTTGACAAAAACTCATTCAATAAATGGATACTTGCTCAAGTGCATCTGCACACAGGGATTTATTGTTCTCTATACCAATCAATTTATTTATTCCGATCAAACTGAATCAAATTATTTATTCTACTTTTTTTTCCAGTATGTAAGAAATACTAGAATTCATAAATTTCTTTTAAGTTTCCGTCAGAATCTATTTGAAAGGCTGCTTGTTTTAGGTCAATTATAAATAGGTCCTTGAGAACACTGTCTTCTAAAATATCTATTTCACATTGAAGGGGATAAAGTTTTCAAAGTTTTCTGTCACAGGTAAACTGAAAGATACATACAACTTTTAGAGTTGCTATTTAAATCATGTAGATTTTAGTCAGTTAACTAAAACAGCTGAAAGCTGCTTAGAGCTTTGCGAACAATAGTTTATTTTAGAAACATTTATTAAGCATACTATGCCTCAGACTGAGTTGGATGATGAGAAGCAAGGGTGAGGAAGATGGAGCCTTTGTTTTCGAGGAGCTCAACATCTATGAACCAATCCTAGGAAAAACAAAGTCGTTCAACTTCAAGCAGGAGGGACAGAAATCACCAGCTAATCAAGCGCTTTCTACTGACTGGGGGGAAAAGGCAAAGAAGAATGTTGCACAAAGGTAATGACCAGAGTAACAGAACCCTAAGGTTTATATTTGTGTTTCTACCCTATCATCTTAGGTGAGTGGGTTCCCATAGCAGTAGAGGGAAAGAGGCTAAAATAGATATGACTACCACTGCTCCCCTTCTCTGGTTTTTCCTCTGAGAGGTCACAGCACTGGGGGGAAGGTGAAGTTACAACATTAATGACGAGGTTCCGATGCGAGAGAGGCCTTTTTACTTCATCCTCAAGAAAGTGTAACTATCGTACATCCTTCTCCGGCAGCCATACCAAGTGATTCCGCATTTTGTTCATTTTTGTTCATTTTTCATAGGAGGTACAAGATTTTTTGAACTTGTCTCACTTTCTATGTTAAACAAGCATTTGCATATTCTCACCTCCACCACCCCGTGCAGACCCTCCCTACCTCTCGCCTAGACGGCTCTGAGAGCCTTCAAGCAGAAAGCCCCCTCTTCTCTCTCAAGACTCTAGCCCATTCTGCACAGCACTGCCTGATAAATCTTGTTTTCCTGCCTGCTCAAATATCTTCAATGGTTCTCTATGTATGACTGTACAGAGCCCTACAATGTTCACTTCCTATTAAGTCCAAGAGCAAATGGACCCATTTAAGTATCATTTATAACTGAGGGCCACAAAAGCAGAGTTATTCCTTACAAAAGACTTCATAAGTGAATTTGAAACCATAGCCTCATCCAACTGAATTGTAAGTTCTAAAGAAGGACCCACCACTCTCATAAATGAAATGATTTTAACTCAACATCTTCTACTGGGGGAAAAAAAAAAAAGATCATAAAGCTCAATGTTCAGGTGGCCTGGGCAACAGTGGAATAAACTGGATGAACAGAAGATGTACAAACAAATGAGAAGAATGCTCACTTTAAACACTCCAAGACCTGGGTCAGAAGTACCTCTCTAAAAGCGCACACCACCACATTCAGCAGGAGGTTGAGAAGCTCTGGGTTAATACAAACTTTGTATAAGGGCTCTGTACAGCATTGCCCGATAAATCTTACATTTTCCTTCCTGCTCAAAAACCTTCAATGGTCCTCTATGTATAGTTGTAAAGAGCCGTATATCGTTCACTTCCTATTAAGCCCCTAAGCCTTCCCTTCTGCTGCCTTTGACTCTTCGGGATACAGTTGGAGACGTATCAAATTTCTCATTTGGGCACCTGGTGTCATGTGCACATGCTTAATGCAATCATCCAATGTGATTTCTTACACCTACAAACCCTGAAAACTGCCCAGGTAGGAGAATTTTTGGTCAGAACCCAGTAAGATACACGAGGAAGTTTTTAAAATTACCTTGAAAAAGAGTAAAAAAAATTTTTAGAACTGGATAGACTTGTACGAGAGAGTAGAAGAACTTGAGGGAGGTGGTGAGAAAGGGACAAAAATGACTATCACAGACCACATCAAGTAAAACACAGAAGGATACATAAAGTAGGACCAAATTCTATACAGAAAAGAATAATCAAGGCTGAGATTACGCCTGTTAGGACAGGAAAACAAGACAGAACACTGGCATGTTGAAAGTCATACACCAAGAGTTATTAAGGAGACTATGCAGCTTTCAAGGCATGCAGTGATAGTCTGAGGTCCTAGGAATAGAATCTGGAAATGGAATAAGAAGGATAAACCATGAAAAGTGACACCTAGAAAGGTAAATATTTAGAAGATAGATATTATAATGAGGGAGACTGAACAATGGCTTCGCCTCTTATTTTGAATTATGGATATTAAAAAATGGTTCTAATATTGTATTCAGCATGATATATTTGTACTACATCCTCTAATATGCATGCTATTAGGCAATGTAAATGGAATGGATATTGGAAGCAGACACATCTGCACCTGATAGGAATCAAGGACAAGAATGACATGATCAACATTCCGACAAGAATGGTAGCTGGTAAAGTGATTGATGGTACTCATGAAGAGTTTAAAAAAAAAAAAAAGGGACTTCCCTGGTGGCGCAGTGGATAAGACTCTGTACTTCCAATGCAGGGGGCCTGGGTTCGATCCCTGGTCAGGGAACTAGATCCCACATGCATGCTGCAACTAAGAAGCCTGCCTGCTGCCACTAAGACCCGGCACAACCAAATAAATAAATATTTTTTTAAAAAAAACAAAACCGGGGCTTCCCTGGTGGCGCAGTGGTTGAGAGTCTGCCTGCCAATGCAGGGGACATGGGTTCGAGCCCTGGTCTGGGAATATCCCACATGCCGCGGAGCAACTGGGCCCGTGAGCCACAACTACTGAGCCTGCGCGTCTGGAGCCTGTGCTCCACAACAAGAGAGGCCGCGACAGTGAGAGGCCTGCGCACCGCAATGAGGAGTGGCCCCCACTTGCCACAACTAGAGAAAGCCCTCACACAGAAACGAAGACCCAACACAGCCATAAATAAAATAAATTAAAAAAAAAAAAAAAAAACCCCTAAACTTTGTATATGTTCTCTGAATTATCATGTGGGATTTCAGAATCTCTTTTAAGTATGATGCAATTTTGATTTGGGCCACTTTTTGGATTACTCTCTCCAGGAAAGTGGGAGTGGTAATGAGCAAGAGATCTACTTAGGACATCCAGCTTGGCTACAATCTGCCTGGTACCAGTCCTTATCTAAGCCCCAAGCAAGCACACCATTGTCTTTAGAACTGTTTTACCTAGAAGTGCAAGATTTAGTGCAGTATTACTCAAAGTGTGTTCCCTTGCAAACTACTTGTTACTGGTCTGTGAGTACGTTAATACAGAAATTGAAACTTGTATATACATCAATAAATTTAGCTCTGTTGAATTTAATTAATAGACAATAGAAAAATGAAGCATACAATTTGTAGGTATTTTAAAATTAATTCTCCTAGTAATTCATTTTTATTGTAGTTTAGAAAGTATCAGTGCACAACTTATTGGGGAAAAAAACTTTGACCAGAGATAGCTTGAGGAGCGCTGATTTGGAGTGCTTATAGGAATGGAGGCAGAAAGCCTTGGACCTATTTAGGTCTAGGGGCACAGGAACAAAAAACAGCCCTGTGATTCAGACATGACTGACCTCAGCTCACAGGAGACTCAACTGGAGTCAATACCTCGTTAGCAAAATGTATGTACAGTTTACTCAAGAGTGAGTATTTCTGCTCCTTTGAGGGTCAGGGGTTAGCTGTTGGTCAAAAATTCAGTACTCTGTAAACTTGGCCACAATTTCTTTTCACTCACTTGGGCATGAACACTGAGTGACCTAGTAAAAATTACTTAACCTCTCAGAGCCTCAGATTTCTCACCTGGGAAAGTACAGATAATGCTACATTCTTTAGAGGAGTGCTGTGATGATTAAAGATAGGTGAAAGTAAGCATGCTAGTAGTACAAAAGCTCAATAAATATTAGTTTTCTGTTGACTTCTACAAGATAACCGATGCATGCTATCATGGTATACCCACGTTTTTTGAGGGGTTCCATTGTTACTGATTGCTGGCTTTGTTGTATTTTTGTTTTCTTCTTCTTTGCTATCATAAATCAAAGGTTGGAAACCATACAATTCACAACCCATTCCAATCTGCCCTCCATATCTACTTCCACATTAAATATTTCTAAACTGCAGTTATCAAGGTCAATAAATCTGATGGCTGGATTTCAGTTCTTCTCCTAACAGCATCTAATATGGCTGACCTTACTTCTTTCTCCCTCAGTAAACTTGGCTTCAGTGACACCATACTCACTGCTTCACTGCTAATTCTGAGTCTCCTGGGGAGAGCCTCCTTTACCCAAGCATTAAAAGTCTCAAGGCTCAGTGGTACTCTGGTAGATTAGATTGTTCTATTATTGTTCTCAATTCTTCATGCCACACTCTAACCATGGCTTCCCTTTGACTTTGAGCTTGAGGATGTCACTTGATTTGGTAAATGGAATGTTAGAGGACATGACACAAGGAGAAGCTTTAAGAGGTTGCTCCCTCAAACTCATTTGAGAAAGAATTTTGGGGCTTCCCTGGTGGTGCAGTGGTTAAGAATCTGCCTGCCAATGTGGGGAACACGGGTTTGATCCCTGGTCCAGGAAGATCCCACATGCCGCGGAGCAACTAAGCCCGTGCGCCACAACTACTGAGCCTGCACTCTAGAGCCGATGAGCCACACCTACTGAAACCCTCGTGCCTAGAGCCCCTGCTCTGCAACAAGAGAAGCCACTGCAGTGAGAAGCCCGCCCACCACAACCAAGAATAGCTCTCAGTCACTGCAACTAGAGAAAGCTCGCGTGCAGCAACGAAGAACCAATGCAGCCATAAACTAATTAATTAATTTGTTTGTTTATTAAAACAAACAAACAAACACTATATCCTTGGTACCTGCCAGTCCAAGAAGGATGAAGAAACGTTGGGAGCAGGCCTGAAGCCAAGCCCACCCAGGCCAGCAGAGCCCAGCACAGTTGCAACCCACAGGAAGAAACAGGAATGAAATAATAAATGTCTTTAGTGGTAAGAATCACTGTGATTTTAAGGATGCTTATTTCACAGCAAAAAACTGACTAATGGAGATTGGTTCAAGATGGCAGAGTAGAAGGACATGCTCTCACTCCCTCTTTCGAGAACACCGGAATCACAACTAACTGCTTAACAATCATCAACAGGAAGACACTGGAACTCACCAAAAAAGATACCCCACATGCAAAGACAAAGGAGAAGCTGCAATGAGACGGTAGGAGGGGTGCAATCACAATAAAATCAAATCCCATAACTGCTGGGTGGGTGACTCACAGACTGGAGAACACTTATACCACAGAAGTCCACCCACTGGAGTGAAGGTTCTGAGCCCCACATCAGGCTTCCCAACCTGGGGGTCCGGCAACGGGAGGAGGAATTCCTAGAGAATCAGACTTTGAAGTGCAGTGGGATTTGATTGCAGGACTTCAGCAGGACTGGGGGAAACAGAGACCCCACTCTTGGAGGGCACACACAAAGTAGTGTGCGTATCGGGACCCAGGGGAAGGAGCAATGACTCCATAGGAGACTGAACCAAACCTAACTCCTAGTGGTAGAGGGTCTCCTGAAGAGGTGGGGGGTGGCTGTGGCTCACCAAGGGACAAGGACAATAGCAGCAGAAGTTCTGGGAAGTACCCCTTGGGGTGAGCCCTCCCAGAGTCTGCCATTAGCCCCACCAAAGAGCCCGGGTAGGCTCCAGTGTTGGGTCGCCTCAGGCCAAACAACCAACAGGGAGGGAACCCAGCACCACCCGTCAGCAGACAATGGATTAAAGTTTTACTGAGCTCTGCCCACCTGAGCAACAGCCAGCTCTACCCACCACCAGTCCCTCCCAGCAGGAAACTTCCACAAGCCTCTCAGATAGCCTCATCCACCAGAGGGCAGCCAGCAGAAGCAAGAAGAACTACAATTCTGCAGCCTGTGGAACAAAAACCACATTCACAGAAAGACAGACAAGATGAAAAGGCAGAGGGCTATGTACCAGATGAAGGAACAAGGTAAAACCCCAGAAAAACAACTAAGTGAAATGGAGACAGGCAATCTTCTAGAAAAAGAATTCAGAATAATTATAGTGAAGATGATCCAGGACCTCAGAAAAAGAATGGAGGCAAAGATCAAGAAGATGCAAGAAAGGTTTAACAAAGATCTAGAAGGATTAAAGAACAAACAGAGATGAACAATACAATAACTGAAATGAAAACTACGCTAGAAGGAACCAATAGAAGAATAACTGAGGCAGAAAAACGGATAAGTGACCTGGAAGACAGAATGGTGGAATTCACTGCTGCAGAACAGAATAAAGAAAAAAGAATGAAAAGAAATGAAGACAGCCTATGAGACCTCTGGGACAACATTAAACGCAACAACACTCGCATTATAGGGGTCCCAGAAGGAGAAGAGAGAGAGAAAGGACCTGAGAAAATATTTGAAGAGATTATAGTCAAAAACTTCCCTAACATGGGAAAGGAAATAGCCACCCAAGTCCAGGAAGTGCAAAGAGTCACATACAGGATAAACCCAAGGAGAAACACACTGAGACAAATAGTAATCAAATAGGCAAAAATTAAAGACAAAGAAGAATTATTGAAAGCAGCAAGGGAAAAATGACAAATAACATACAAGGGAACTCCCATAAGGTTAACAGCTGATTTCTCAGCAGAAACTCTACAAGCCAGAAGGGAGTGGCATGATATACTTAAAGTGATGAAAGGGAAGAACCTACACCCAAGATTACTCTACCTGGCAAGGATCTCATTCACATTCAATGGAGAAATCAAAAGCTTTACACATAAGCAAAAGCTAAGAGAATTCAGCACCACCAAACCAGCTCTACAACAAATGCTAAAGGAACTTCTCTAAGTGGGAAACACAAGAGAAGAAAAGGACCTACAAAAACAAACCCAAAACAATTAAGAAAACGGTCATAGGAACATACATATCAATAATTATCTTAAACGTGAATGGATTAAATGCTCCAACCAAAAGACACAGGCTTGCTGAATGGATACAAAAACAAGACCCATATATATGCTGTCTGCAAGAGACCCACTTCAGACCTAGGGACACATACAGACTGAAAGTGAGGGGATGAAAAAAGATATTCCATGCAAATGGAAATCAAAAGAAAGCTGGAGTAGCTATACTCATATCAGATAAAATAGACTTTAAAATAAAGAATGTTACAAGAGACAAGGAAGGACACTACATAATGATCAAGGGATCAATCCAAGAAGAAGATATAACAATTATAAATATATATGCACCCAACATAGGAGTACCTCAATACAGAAGGCAACTGCTAACAGCTATAAAAGAGGAAATTGACAGTAACACAGTAATAGTGGGGGACTTTAACACCTCATTTACACCAATGGACAGATCATTCGAACAGAAAATTAATAAGGAAACAGAAGCTTTAAGTGACACAATAGACCAGATAGATTTAATTGGTATTTATAGGACATTCCATCCAAAAACAGCAGATTACACTTTCTTCTCAAGTGTGCACAGAACATTCTCCAGGATAGATCACATCTTGGGTCACAAATCAAGCCTCAGTAAATTTAAGAAAATTGAAATCATATCAAGCATCTTTTCTGACCACAATGCTATGAGATTAGAAATCAATTACAGGGAAAAAAACATAAAAAACACAAACACAGGGAGGCTAAACAATACGTTGCTAAATAACCAAGAGATCACTGAAGAAATCAAAGAGGAAATCAAAAAATACCTAGAGACAAATGACAATGAAAACACGATAATCCAAAACCTATGGGATGCAGCAAAAGCAGGTCTAAGAGGGAAGTTTATAGCTATACAAGCCTACCTCAAGAAACAAGAAAAATCTCAAATAAACAATCTAACCTTACACCTAAAGGAACTAGAGAAAGAAGAACAAACAAAACCCAAAGTTAGCAGAAGGGAGGAAATCATAAAGATCAGAGCAGAAATAAATGAAATACAAACAAAGAAAACAATAGCAAAGAGCAATAAAACTAAAAGCTGGTTCTTTGAGAAGATAAACAAAATTGATAAACCATTAGCCAGACTCATCAAGAAAAAGAGGGAGAGGACTCAAATCAATAAAATCAGAAATGAAAAAGGAGAAGTTACAACAGACACAGCAGAAATACAAGGCATCCTAAGAGACTACTACAAGCAACTCTATGCCAATAAAATGGACAAGCTGGAAGAAATGGACAAATTCTTGGTAAGGTATAACCTTCCAAGACTGAACCAGGAAGAAACAGAAAATATGAACAGACCTATCACAAGTAATGAAATTAAAACTGTGATTAAAAATCTTCCAACAAACAAAAGTCCAGGACCAGATGGCTTTACAGGTGAATTCTATCAAACATTTAGAGAAGAGTTAACACCCATCCTTCTCAAACTCTTCCAAAAAATTGCAGAGGAAGGAAAACTCCCAAACTCATTCTATGAGGCCACCATCACCCTGGTACCAAAACCAGAAAAAGATACTAGAAAAAAAGAAAATTACAGACCAATATCACTGATGGATATAGATGCAAAAATCCTCAACAAAATACTAGAAAACAGAATCCAACGACACATTAAAAGGATCATACACCATGATCAAGTGGGATTTATCCCAGAGATGCAAGGATTCTTCAATATACGCAAATCAATCAATGTGATACACCATATTAACAAACTGAAGAATAAAAACCATATGATCATCTCAATAGATGCAGAAAAAGCTTTTGACAAAATTCAACACACATTTACGATAAAAACTCTCCAGAAAGTGGTCATAGAGGGAAACTACTTCAATATAATAAAGGCCATATATGACAAACCCACAGCAAACATCACTCTCAATGGTGAAACACTGAAAGTATTTCCTCTAAAATCAGGAACAAGACAAGGATGTCCACTATCAATGGTGAAACACTGAAAGTATTTCTTCTAAGATCAGGAACAAGACAAGGATGTCCACTTTCACCACTATTATTCAACATAGTTTTGGAAGTCCTAGCCATGGCAATCAGAAAAGAAAAAGAAATAAAAGGGATACAATTTGGAAAAGAAGAAGTAAAACTGTCACTGTTTTCAGATGACATGATACTATATATAGAGAATCTTAAAGCTGCCACCAGAAAACTACTAGAGCTAATCAATGAATTTGGTAAAGTTGCAGGATACAAAATTAATGCACAGAAATCTCATGCATTCCTATACACTAATGATGAAAAATCTGAAAGAGAAATTAAGGAAACACTCCTATTTACCATTGCAACTAAAAGAATAAAATACCTAGGAATAAACCTACCTAGGGAGACAAAAGACCTGTATGCAGAAAACTATAAGACACTGATGAAAGAAATTAAAGATGACACCAACAGATGGAGAGATATACCATGTTCTTGGATTGGAACAATCAATATTGTGAAAATGACTATACTACCCAAAGCAATCTACAGATTGAATGCAATCCATATCAAATTACCAATGGCATTTTTTACAAAACTAGAACAAAAAATCTTAAAATTTGTATGGAGACACAAAAGACTCCGAATAGCCAAAGCAGCCTTGAGGGGAAAAAAATGGAGCTGGAGGAATCAGACTCCCTGACTACAGAGTATACTACAAAGCTACAATAATCAAGACAACATGGTACTGGCACAAAAACAGAAATATAGGTCAATGGAACAGGACAGAAAGCCCAGAGATAAACCTATGCACCTATGATCAACTAATCTATGACAAAGGAGGCAAGGATATACAATGGAGAAAACACAGTCTCTTCAATAAGTGGTGCTGGGAGAACTGGACAGCTACATGTAAAAGAATGAAATTAGAACACTCCCTAACACCATACACAAAAATAAACTCAAAATGGATTAGAGACCTAAATGTAAGACCAGGCACTATAAAACTCTTAGTGGAAAACATAGGAAGAACACTCTTTGACATAAATCACAGCAAGATCTTTTTTGATCTACCTCCTAGAGTAATGGAAATAAAAACAAAAATAAACAAATGGGACCTAATGAAACTTCGAAGCTTTTGCACAGCAAAGGAATCCATAAACAAGACGAAAAGACAACCCTCAGAATGGGAGAAAATATTTGCAAATGAATCATCAGACAAAGGATTAATCTCCAAAATATATAAACAGCTCATGCAGCTCAATATTAAAAAAACAACAAACCCAATCCAAAAATGGGCAGAAGACCTAAATAGACATTTCTGCAAAGAAGACATACAGATGGCCAAGAAGCACATGAAAAGCTGCTCAACATCACTAATTATTAAAGAAATGCAAATCAAAACTATAATGAGGTGTTACCTCATACCATTTAGAATGGGCATCATCGGAAAATCTACAAACAACAAATGTTGGAGAGGGTGTGGGGAAAAGGGAACCCTCTTGCACTGTTGGTGGGAATGTAAATTGATACAGCTGCTATGGAGAACAGTATGAAGGTTCCTTAAAAAACTAAAAACAGAACTACCATATGATCCAGCAATCCCACTACTGGGCATATACCCAGAGAAAACCATAATTCAAAAAGAGTTATGTACCACGATGTTCATTGCAGCACTATTTACAATAGCCCGGACATGGAAGCAACCTAAGTGTCCATCAACAGATGAATGGATAAAGAAGATGTGGCACATATATACAATGGAATATTACTCAGCCATAAAAAGAAATGAAATTGAGTTATTTGTAGTGGGGTGGATGGACCTACAGTCTGTCATACAGAGTGAAGTAAGTCAGAAAGAGAAAAACAAATATCGCATATTAACGCATATATGTGGAACCTAGAAAATGGTACAGATGAACCGGTTTGCAGAGCAGAAATTGAGACACAGATGTAGAGAACAAACGTATGGACGTCAAGGGGGGAAAGCGGCGGGGGATGGTGGTGGTGGTGTGATGAATTGGGAGATTGAAAAAAAAAACCAAAAAAACTGACTAATGTTCTACTTACTCTATTCTCTCCCCAACCTCTTATCTGAGCTCCAAATCCATATTCTATTGATAAGCTTACTCTCGGAGATCTCTACTTGGATGTGTCAGAAACCTTAAACTTAGTATATCGAGATTGAAACTCGATTATTTTCCTCTGTCGTCTTTCATCAAAAGGCTACAATATGCACCTAAGTGTACACCTGCCAACTTGTGAAGCTTCTCTTGGTCCCCTCTCATCTCCGTGGCGTCAACACAAAACTTTCCTTCTAAATATTTCTCCAACACATCCAACTCTCTCCTGCACCGGCATCACCCTCGTCCAAGAACATTTTCTCTCAAATAAACTGTCCTTCCTGAATCTACTTTTCAATTTCTCTTACTTGGCTGCTATTGTTCTTGAACTTACTTTTGTCTCCCTCTAATACATTCAATACTCTGCAGCACAGCAAATTTTTCTAAAAAGCAAATCAAATCACATCAATCTCCACTGACACTCCTGCTTAAACATCCCCTTTAGAACACAGACAAATTTCCCCTGTCTCCAGGCTCAAATCCCACCACGTCTCCTCCCATATGCCAAGCTTCTCCTTCCCACCACAGAGAACTTGCATTGCAGTTAACCATGCCTCAACACCTTCTTCCAAATCAACTTAGAACACTTCAATGGCCTATAAGGAAAACAGGACAAAATATTTGAAATTGGGATAATTTTGGAAAACCTGAACGTATGATCACCCAAACTACAGCTCAAACGGCACACACAGATTCACTCTTAATTACTACAGACTCACACAAAATAGTAAAATATCTCCCTAATATGCTTCATCCTGCTAATTTTCTCTTCTTCAGAAAACTTTGTAATTTTCCTGATACTTTTTCTGTTTACTGCAAAAAGGTAGTGTTCCCAGGAAACACTGTCTGAGCTTTGGAGTCATTTTATCTTGGCGTAAGGGCTCAGAGATTGCAACCTTGTTCTATCATACAAGGGCCAAGTTACCAGACCTCTCTGGGCCCTGAATTCCTTAGGTCTAAAGGTAAGAAAGAAGCATTCCCTACCATGCTGAGTTGTTGTGCTGATTAAATGAGACATATGTTTATGAATACACCCAAATTTCCTCCTTGTGTCATTTAGTTAATACATATTTCTTGAGCTACATATTTCAGGATACACTGGTGAGCTTGTATTAGATAGATCCCACTTCATAGGAAGCTTTTAAAAAAAAAGGTCTCAGCATGAAAAAGAAAGGCATTCAACTCAGCTTCATGCTTCTTCCTGGGGAATGAGGTCCCAAATGGTTGCCCAGATATTCTGCCCTGAGTTCAAACCCAGCAGCCCATCTTCCTATTTGGGTCCATTATCCTCCTTGAGGGAGACTCTGCTTCTCTGACATTTTAACTCCTGAGACCCGCACTTGTCTTGTTATCTCAGCCACTTCGCCCTGGACACACTCTGGCCTCTTTATTTACTGTTGTCCTCACCCTGGGGAGTCAATGCAGGGACACTGACCAAAAAAATGCATGTGGCTGTATAAAGATGTGTAAGGAAGAAAGAGGCAAACAGTGCAGTTTCAAACATTAGAAGTATTTATACAAACATGATTAGCCACTAAGGAGTTTATTCTCTAGTACTTAGCATCTTAATCTTAACTTCTGGTGGGCTCACATAAACTCTATTACTACGCTATTTCCCAGAGGCAGTTTATAAATATTCCTAACAGCTTAGGTGTTCTTTCCAAAATACTAACACCATCACCATAATAAATGTTAGAACAAACAAACAAACAAAAAAACACATCTGACACCCCTGCTATTGCATTTATTTTGGGGGCTGAGGTCTTTTGAAAGAAAATAATTGGTTCTTGCTCCTTGACAGGGACCCTGGGATCTGTGCTCTCTGTTTACGTGCACACATGATGTTTGCAGGAAGAATGACCTCAGAACAACATTTCAGGGCAAAATGCGATTCAGTACTTCTCTACATACAGGCACAGCTCTGAGAGTTAATGGGTTTAGGCCCTATTCCCCAAAATGTGTTCTTGGAAACACTAGCCTACAATTCTATAGTCAAAAAAGGATGGCTTTCTATTAAAACTAGAGTTAAATAATTTATATGACCAACCTGCAAATATTGTTCACTGAGTCTTCTGGACAATGGTGGTGGCATTTACATCGCAAGATCTTTGGGCGAGGGGTGAGGGCTGTACTCTCACCATCCTCTTTCTTGGTGCCCACATTCAATTTTCCTGAACTTCGCAAAAGCATGTTATCAAGCAAGTTTGCTGAAAATAAGAAACAGTAAGAGTTTAAGCATCTTTGGGATAGCCCAGCCACAGTCTTCTGTCCAAAGAATGATGATATTAAACAAAATATTAGTATTCATAATAGTTAAACATTTAAACAGAAAACATATTCTGATGTTTTGACACTAAAAATTATACTTTCTATATGATATATATGTCTCATTAGAAATTCTCATAATCCTTTCAGAATAGTAGTTTCTACATTAAGTTATAATAGTTGTATTTGATTGAGTGCAAGCAGTTCAATGACCCACTATTATATAGATTATCTCTACTGTGTATGGTAATGCTGTGAGTAAATATAACCATTCCCATTTTCAGATGAGAAAATTAAGACTCGAAGTTTAAGTGATCTGCACCCAGCTAATAAGTCATGAAGCCAGCATTTAAACCCAGGTTGTCTGGGCCCTAAAACTTTCTACGAGTCTCTTTACTTTAGGGTTCTCTTCACTTTAGGTATACCATGTATTTTTTAAAGAAATCATTAAAAATATTTAATCTGCAACATTCATTAGGAAGATAAAAATTTAATTATCAAGATATACAAGCGAAAGTGACAACCTATTACAGTAGCAATGATTCTACGTCTTCAATGGAAGATACGATAGTAGACATGATGTTTAGAGACAGATTTTTCTGGGTTCTAAAGTAGGCTTTACTGTTTACCAGTTAGTTGACATTGAATAACTTTACAAATAATCCCACTGTGCTTCATTTTCTTATCATCAAATTGGAGATAATTATAAGCACCTACCTCATGTCAAGAGCTTAGAGTGGGTATGTTACATAGTATTACTTGATAAATGTTAGCTAATGTTATTGGAGAAATCTAATTTTTTACCTTTTAAATAGTAAGACAATGTTGCACAACCTAGGGTGACATATCACTGAGACAGTTTTCACGTTTTCTTCTTTACCACCACTTTTGGAAAGTAAGGATGCTTCAGAAGGAGGCATAGATTAATTGACAACAGGTTTCAAGCATTGTGGTAAGAGCTCTCCTACATGCTATGTCACTGTATAAATTGTCACCCGGAGCAATGTTTGATTTAAAATCTCACAACACATCCAGTTTGCCTACAGTTAAATACAATTTCAACAGAAATATTATCTAAAAGATACTGGGTTAAAAAACTGAAATTCTAGATCAGAAGTACAGTATACACAATAGATATGTACAGTGTACACTTGTTATTTTTAACTACAAATTAGTGCCTCCAACCACTGGTTATATCAGAGAATGAAGAGTTTAGAAAAAGGTCTGTGATGATTTATCCTGACTTTCTCTATGTTACGCTAATTAGTTGAATTTTTAGAAAGTAGTAATTAAAGGAAAAAAGAATAAAGTATGTTAGATCCATTTACCAGAATTTCCCCCAATCATTAATTCTAATATTTCATTAGATTTTTCAAATTTATGTAAGATGTACACCTAAAACAGTTCCTTATATCTTAGTCTGCAAAAGACATATCAATTGTAATATATGAAGAGTCTGTTATGTTCAGAATCCTGGGCCACCCACAGTGATTCTGATTCCACAGGTCTCAGGCGAGCCAAGGGAAAGGCGTTATTCCACAAGACCCCAGGTGACTGAGACAAATGATGTGCAGACTCCACTCTGAGAAAACTAGGACTAGATTAAGTAAATCTTTATGTAATCCAACCACAAAATTAATCCCAATAGGTGTTTATTATTTCTATAAAGTCAGTGCTCACCCTTAAGTTAAATTCCAAAATAAAGTGAAGTTAAACACAGTTCATGTTAGTATCTTGTATTTAAAGCCTGCATAAATGCACTAGCACCGCTTGCTATCCAGGTGCGGTAGGTATTGGTATGCCTATATATCACCCTGCCATGCTGGTTTCCTTCTTTTTAAATCTGGTTCTCAGTCTTACTAACTTTATGACCTAAATTACCTCAAAGTAACTCAAAGTGATGAAGGTAAGATATTTAAAACTTATTACATCCTGCTTTCTTCCATACCAGGCCCCTGCTCTTTGAAGTTTTTAAAACAAAATAATAAAAATTCATTTATTATGCATATGTCTACTTAGCAAACACATATTGGGTGCCTACCTTGTTCCAGACACAGCCTAGGTAAGTAGGATGAACTAAACATACACAGAATGTACCACCTGGTGGGAAAAGTTGTTAAATGGAATATTCACACAGAATGGTCTACAGTATAAAAAGAAACACCCTTATACTATTGGAAATAAGATGTCATTTTGTAAAAAACATTTTAAGACAGGATCCATGATTTTCTCATATTTTAAATTTATTTAAACAAAATACTGATATAAAATTTAGTTAGAAGGAGATTCTTTGTGATATTGCTTTTTATTTATTGCAAAAGCTTTTGCACAGCAAAGGAAACCATAAACAAGACCAAAAGACAACCCTCAGAATGGGAGAAAATATTTGCAAATGAAGCAACTGACAAAGGATTAATCTCCAAAACATACAAGCAACTCATGCAGCTCAATATCAAAAAAACAAACAACCCAATCCAAAAATGGGCAGAAGACCTAAATAGACATCTCTCCAAAGAAGATATACAGATTGCCAACAAACACATGAAAGAATGCTCAACATCATTAATCATTAGAGAAATGCAAATCAAAACTACAATGAGATATCATCTCACACTGGTCAGAATGGCCATCATCAAAAAATCTATAAACAATAAATGCTGGAGAGGGTGTGGAGAAAAGGGAATCCTCTTGCACTGTTGGTGGGAATGTAAATTGATACAGCCACTATGGAGAACAGTATGGAGGGTCCTTAAAAAACTAAAAATAGAACTACCATACGACCCAGCAATCCCACTACTGGGCATATACCCTGAGAAAACCATAATTCAAAAAGAGTCAAGTACCACAATGTTCATTGCAGCTCTATTTACAATAGCCAGGACATGGAAGCAACCTAAGTGTCCATCATCGGATGAATGGATAAAGAAGATGTGGCACATATATACAATGGAATATTACTCAGCCATAAAAAGAAACGAAATTGAGTTATTTGTAGTGAGGTGGATGGACCTAGAGTCTGTCATACAGAGTGAAGTAAGTCAGAAAGAGAAAAACAAATACCATATGCTAACACATATATATGGAATCTAAGGAAAAAAAAAAAAGGTCATGAAGAACCTAGGGGCAAGACGGGAATAAAGACACAGACCTACTAGAGAATGGACTTGAGGATATGGGGAGGGGGAAGGGTAAGCTGTGACAAAGTGAGAGAGTGGCATGGACATATATACACTACCAAACGTAAAATAGATAGCTAGTGGGAAGCAGCCGCAAAGCACAGGGAGATCAGCTCGATGCTTTGTGACCACCTAGAGGGGTGGGATAGGGAGGGTGGGAGGCAGGGAGGCGCAAGAGGGAAGAGATATGGGAACATATGTATATATATAACTGATTCACTTTGTTATAAAGCAGAAACTAACACACCATTGTAAAACAATTATACTCCAATAAAGATGTTAAACAAACAAACAAACAAACAAAAAACCCAACAATATAAAAGAGGTCCAGAGGAGACACTAGCAATAAAAACTTGGTAATCAGAAGGTAAAAATCATCCTTTCTATAGAGATTGTGAAGATGAAATATTGTTGCATAATATTTCTAAAATGTTTAACACTTTAACATGCAGTCAGAATACATGATATTTTACCAAAAACACATTCATAAGAATAAAAAGATAAGTATAGCTAGCTCATAATAGACACCATTTCTATAAACTGAGTTAACAGACAACATACTGAATGAACATATAAGGCTTCCTTCATACAATGTGACCCAAACAAGTAAAAGTAGTGAGATGATAAATGATTGCTTTTAATTAGCATTAAATAAATGGATAATTAAATGCAAATCTGAGACAAGTGGAGAGTTCTTTATTTGCTTTTGCCAAAATAATCAAGGGAGTAATCCATAAAAGTATGTAATTGCTACTTAGGAGTCAATTAATCTATATGTGTTTAATTCCTTATGAAATGAAAATCGTTATCACACGATTCACAACATTTCCAATCACAAGATTAAACTAAAATAATTAAGTGATAATTTGGAGGCTAAAAGGAGAAGACAAGGGAGAAGAGAAGCAGTAGCAACAGAACAAATAAATATGATTAGACTCAACTTAAAAGCTAAGAGCACAGTTAAAAAGAAAGATTATGATATCTAAATTGAGGTATAACTGCCATACAATATTAGTTTCAGGTGTACAACAATGTACCACATCTTCTTTATCCATCCCTTGCTGGACACTTCCGTTGTTCCATATCTTGGCCATTGTAAATAATGCTGCAATGAACATAGAGGTGCATGTATCTTTTCAAGTTAGTGTTTTTGTTTCCTTGGATAAATACCCAGAATTGGAATTGCTGAATCTCATGGTAGTTCTATTTTTAATTTTTTGAGGGAGCTGCATACTGTTTTCCATAGTGGCTGCACCAATTTACATTCCCACCAACAATGTACAAGGGTTTCCTTTTCTCCACATCCTCACCAGCATTTGTTATCACTTGCTTTTTGAGAACAGCCATTCTAACAGGTGTGAGGTGACACTCACTGAGGTTTTGATACATATTTCCCGATTGATTAGTGATGTTAAGCATTTTTTCATGTGCCTGTTGGCCATCTGTATGTCTTCTTTGGAAAAATGAATATTATTCAGATTCTCTGCACATTTTTTTAAATGGAACTTTGTTTTTTTGCTACTGAGTTGTATGAGTTCTTTATATATTTTGGATATCAACCCCTTATCAGATATATGATTTGTAAGTATCCTCTCCCATTCAGTAGGTTGCCTTTTCATTTTGTTGAGGGTTTCCTTTGTTGTGCAGAAGATTTTTAGTTTAAGGTAGTCTCACTCGTTTATTTTTGCTTCGCTTTGCTTTTGGTGTCAAATCCAAAATATCAACACTAAGACCTATGTCAAACAGCTTACAACCTACCTTTTCTTTGATGAGTTACATGCTTTCAGGTCTTACATTCAAGTCTTTAATACATTTTGAGTTACTTTTTGTGTATGGTGTAAGATAATGGTCCAGTTTCATTCTACTGCATGTAGCTATCCAGTTTTCCCAACACCATTTATTGAAGAGACTATCATTTTACCATTGTATATTCTTGGCTCCTTTGTCATAGATTAACTGACCATAAGAGTGTGGGTTTATTTCTGGGCTCTCTATTCTGTTCCATTGATCTATGTGTCTGTTTTTCTGCCAATACCATACTGTTTTGGTGACTATAGCTTTGTAATATAGTTTGCAAGCTGGGAGCATGATGCCTCGAGCTTTGTTCTTTCTCAAGATTGCTTTGGCTATTCAGGGTCTTTTGTGGTTCTATACAAATTTTAGGGTTGTTTGTTCTATTTCTGTGAAAAATGTCATTGGAATTTTGATAGGGATTGTATTGAATCTGTAGACTATTTTGGGTAATATGGACATTTTAACAATATTAACTATCCCAGTCTGTGAGCATGGATTAGCTTTCCATTTGTTTGTGTCTTCTTCAATTTGTTTCATCAATGTCTGATAGTTTTTAGTGCACAGGTCTTTCACCTCCTTGGTTAAATTTATTCCTTGGTATCCTATTCTTTTGGATGCAATTGTAAATGGAAATCATTTTCGTAATTTCTCTTTCTGATAGTTCATTCGTTATTAGTGTATAGAAATGCAACAGATTTCTCTATACTGCTTTTATATCCTGCAATTTTACTGAATTCATTTATTAGTTCCAACAGTTTTTGATGGAGTTTTTAGGGTTTTCTATATATAACATCATGTCATCTGCCAACAGTGACAGTTTTCCTTCTTCCTTTCCAATTTAGACGCCTTTTATTCTTTTTTTGCCTAATTGTTCTGGCTAGCATTTCCAATACTATGTTGAATAAAACTGGCCAGAGTGGGCATCCTGGTTTTGGTCCTAATCTTAAAGGAAAAGATTTCAGCTTTTCACTGTTGTGTATGATGTTAGCTGTGGGCTTGTCATATATATAGCCTTTCCTGTGTTGAAGCATATTCTTTCTACACCTGTTTTGAGAGTTGTTGTTGTTGTTGTTTTTTATCATAAATGGATGTTGAATTTTGTCAAATGCTTTTTTTGCGTTTATTTAGATGATAAGATTTTCATCCTTCATTTTGTTCATGTGGTAAATCACATTGATTGATTTGTGGATGCTGTAACACCCTTACATCCCTGGAATAAATCCCATTTGATCACGGTGTATGATCCTTTTAATATATTGTTGAATTTGGTTTGTTAATATTTTGTTGAGGATTTTTAGATATGTTCATCAGGGATATTGGTCTGTAATTTTCTTTTCTTATGGTGTCCTTGTCTGGTTTTGATATCAAGGAAATGCTGGTCTCATAACATGATTTTGGAAGTGTTTCCTCTTCTATTTTTGGAAGAGTTTGAGAAGGATTGGTATTAATTCTTCTTTGAATGTTTGATGGTATTGACCAGTGAAGCCATCTGGAACTAGACTTTTGTTTGTTGGGAGGTTTTAAATTATTGGTTCAATTTCCTTAAGATCTTCCTAATAGCTAGTCCATATTTGAAATAAAGGGTCAATGAGAAACTGAACTGTTTTATCTACTGTTATAATTATGAAAAGGGATTTATAAAAGGATCACTTTCATATAAAGTCATTCTGAATTTATGCAAAATCTAGTCAGCCTCATATAGGCAAGCTTAGGCATTTTGGATCAAAAACAAGGCTGAACACATCAGCTAGGGCATAAAAAAGGCAATTACACGTATATAAAATGAATAATCATCTCATAAAAACATGAATTTAGCCTGACTTTCTGATAAATTTATATAAAAGAAGATAATCATTAAAAAACAATGGCAAGATTACTAATTATTAAAGAAACATTACATATAATTTAGTACATTATATTTTCTAAATCAACAAATTAAAAGGAATTTTTTTTCCACCAAGGAAAGCTAAATAGTGAATGGTTTCTACTTAGGTTGAAAAGAATTTCAACAAAATTGATGATTTCTTCCCAGTAACTTTCCAGACAATTAAGGCTTTTTTAATATTTAGTAATAGAATTATAAATAAATCTGACAGAAAAATATAAGAGGGAAAAAAAACTGAGAAAAGTCAGACTGTCCGGAAATGTCTTAGGAATAAATACTACACCGAATAAATCCCTCTTTAGTTCAGTCCATTTTTAGTTTCCTTCCTCCCTCCTACCTTCCCCCTCCCCTAACTCCCCACCCTTTTTTCTCCCTAATACCAATCTTTAGCTTAACAGTGTGAATCCAGACACTTCAGATGCTTCCTGGTTAGCTTAGTTAGTTACATTATAGTTAATCCAGGTTGTTAACTATCCAAATTACCATGATAATACAAAGTAGGGCCTGTGGAAGCCAATCTAAAATTGTTTCTCATTTTTCAGAGGATCACTAGATTTTTTTAGGGAGCAACTGAACCACAAGATCACTTCCAAACGTGTGTGTGTGTGTGTGTGTGTGTGTGCACGCGCGTGTGTTCTTAATGAATTGCAACTAAATTATATTCCTTATGATTTTCATATATGAAATAGATTTACAAATTTTCAGGCAAATTACTCAAACTTCACAAAATAATATAATGATCAGCATGCAGTAGTTTGACTTCCATTCACTTACAAAGGCTAAACAGATGGTTATTTTCCTTGAATATCTTTTCGTGGATATATGTTACAGTTACATACATGTTTTCAGCTATTTTGTATGTCTGTATAGTTATACACAAGTTTTCTATGGCATCTCTTCTTGTGTAAGTTAGGAAGTAAGGCAGAGTTATAAAGAATTTCTTTAAAGTACTCATCTGGAATCAGTGGACAATTATTAGCTGGCAGCCTGGTATAAACACTATAAAATAACTCATTTTTGATGTATATACTTAATAAATTAATTATTTTCACTATTTCTATATTATTTTATATTATAGTATACCCTTCCATATGATTTTTACAGAAAAATGAAACAAGATTTTTATAGAAATATCAGAAAACACAGGACAAAAGCAAATTGCAAAAAAAAACTGCAGTACTACAACTCTGCAAGAAATAAATTTTAGCTTCCATATTCATCCATTATATCCTAAAGTACATTTTAGTTAATGTACTAGTTTTGATTATTTTTTCTCGGTAACATTCTTATTTCAAAAATACCATAAAACATTTTAAGTTTGTGATATAAAATATTGTTGTACGATATATGTCATAGTGAAGAGAATATCAGAATCTACTGTCACATTAAAACACATGGAGAACAATCTTTATGAACAGCAATAATTCAAGGAAATTAAATCTCAAATACACTATGTATTGATACACTAAGAAATGGATGTGAGTCTTCAAAATTCATTTAAAGATGACATGTAATTATTTTGTGCCACAGGATCTACTAGCAATCTATTTTCCTTTCTTCATTTTATTTTTTACTTTTTAGCTCTCTAAATATCTCAAAAATTAACAAAATTTTGAGTGTCTTCTCTGTTCTACCTCATCTTCACAAGAGGGCAGACCGGAGCAAGAAGAGAAATTGAAATTCGTATCACACAAGTTTGTACTTCAAGTATCTTGGGTAAAAAGATTAGTGGAAGAAAATTTGGAAGTACTCCTGAACTGTCCAGCAATGCTTTGGGAATGATCCAGTCTAACACTATCCATGTTGTTATGATAATAAATAATGTGTATCAATGCCCATTTCCTTTCTCAACCAAAACTGGTTTAAAGAGTACACTGGTTAAAAACAAAAACCTATAAGACACAGGAATAAAACTTGAATCAGAGCTTGAAAACAATATTAATTTTCAAGCTAACTTTTAGTGATCCTGAATGGTGGGTTTAAATAGATAACTAACTTTTATTTTCATCACTTAAGCCTTGAATCATTTAACTCAATTTAATAATTTAATTTACTGTCTAATAAGCATATTCAATTCAAAAGTCCTGACCTCAATTTTCATTGCCTAACCCTCTTTCATTATACTAAGACATTTTCAAACAATTTTACTATGTTGTTTGCAACAAGAACTTAGAAAAAAATATATATATAAACAACATGAAACGTAATCGTTAATAAAAAGTTGAAATACGTGCCTAAACTCTTTTGAAAACAAAATATAAATACAACTTAGATTCAAAAATATCAAAGCAAAATCACATGCATTACAAAGAAAGAGTAGACTTTCAATTAGTAATAGCGAAGTGAACTGCACAGGAGTTTCTTTCTCCTTCAAGAGTCTCAGAAGTCAGAGGAGAGAGGGACAAGGGAGGCTGTAGGTGGTTAAGTTCTGGGGCTAGCATGCTATAGAGGGGGATGAAACGCCAGGTGAGAAACCAACACCAGGTATGGTCACCAAGCAATAGACTCAGACTTGACCAGGATATAAAGTAAAACAGACAAAACAGTTCAAACCCCAGCTTAGCTACTGCCATGCTCTGTTGCCTTAGCAAGTCACTTACCTCCCTAACAGAGGATGTGGAGAGTGGCAACACACATTGGCTTGCTATGAGAACTGGATGAGAGACTCCAAGTAAAGCACCTATCACAGCTCCTTGCACGTACTAAGAGTGAATAACAGTAAACTGTTGTTTTCTGTGCTGCTGAAGCTTACTATTCAATTTTTTTGTTTTCATTCTTCAGATGTCTCTCTGTCTCTCCCTCAATTGTTTTTGTTCCTTTTCTCCACTCCTTCATCTCCTAAATGTTTCTACTTCTCTTCCTTTTCTTCTTTCCCATCCTCTTTCTCTCATCCTGATTCTCTCTTCCTCTTCAATTCCCCTTTCTTTTGCTTCATGTTACTTCCATTAACTTTGCCTTTCTGGGTTCATCACTGTGCACAGAAAGTCTATAAAAATATTGAGCTTTTTGGTTTAAGAAACATTGACGCTTTTTTCACAGCTGACTAATATATTGTTATTCATTTTCTTTTTTCCTGTGGTACATTCATTTATTTAGCAAATAATCATTAAATCCATTCCATCTACATAACACAATGGCCCAGAGCACTTGAAGTACCTTCAGTAACATAACAATCTTGCTGGTGAGACAAATCGACTGCATGTGGAACATAGTGAGACAAATCAGCTACATATGGAAAACCAAAAACAGTATATGAAAAAAATAAAATAGAAGTCATAATGCCACATATAATTGTCAAATGTAAGTAAGTTCTAGGTAGGAGGCAAAGGAGGGAAGATTACTAGGGGTGACAGTAATCAACCAATAAATATTATGGAAAACATAAGCACCAAGGATACTGACAGTTTTTCATTTCAGTGGTTCATTGTTGACACTACTGAATAGGGTAAGAAAAACACAGTAGTTTTACAATGTTAAAGATTTGCTGGATCGCTATAGAGACCAGAGCTTTTATAATAAAATATTTCACATGTTTCCATTTGCCAGCAATTGTTTCTCTTTTTACCATACTTACACATCCACATTACCGTATCACTCAGTTTCTGTATGATAATCATGTTTTCAACATTTTATATCATAAAAGTTCTGCCCAGAGACCCCAAAACATCTGGATAAAAAGTGAAAGCTTCAATAATTCAAGTGTTTTATATTGTGGGGTGCTAGATTATGAGTTGAACAAACCAAAAAAGGTGAAATATTACATAAATGTGAACATACAACACATATATTCATATTTGTTTTGTAGGTAACTAATACAGAGTTATGAGCCTGAGTAAGCATCATAATTGATTATAACACGATTTATAGTTCTTTGGACATCACATTTATATTCTTTAAAGGTAAAACAGTAGCTAGCTTTCCCACAGGTTTTAATATGCTTTCGAATTTGGAGAAACTCAATCAAAATGTTCATATAAGTTAAAAATCTTTGAAAATACTCTAAAACATGACATGATAACAAGTATCTTAATAAAAGTATCAACATAAGAAATAATAAACTTTACAAGCAAGTAACCACCATGTTTAAAGATAGTTTAACATCAAACTGAATCTATATCCATAAAGTAGCATAATCACAGCTAATAGGATGATTTTAAAAGTTTAAAAAATCTCTGCATTTTAAAATACTTAATATGTCTGTTCTTTTCTTTGTTGGAAAAGAAACTGAGCCACAGCCTCTTTGACAATAATGTCAAAGAATCAACCAGGACATGGCAGACTGCCAAGCCAGGAGCTATGGTTTATTCGGTGACTTTCTATCAATGCTCTGCTTCACAGAGTTCTAAAGCTAATCAAAGCGGATGTTCAACTAGCCACCACACCAAAACTTACTCCGCAGCTTTGCAAAGCACTCCCAAGACAGCTTGAAGTGTAAAACTACTTTGAACAGACATCTATGTAAAGAAGAGAAGTGACAATGAAGCCAGACAGATCAGAAACCAAATCACCAGGTTCATGCTATTCTTTTTCCCCAAAGAAAAAACCTGGAAAGCATTTAGGATCTCTCTGTTTCTAATCCTTTCTGGATCCTCTAATTGGATAATTGTTAAAGGATACTTTAGTAAGAAGCATACTGATCTTGAAAATGTAAATATATTGCTATTACAAATGTTCAAATATTTGAGGCATAAAATATATAGAATATATATATTTAAAAACTTAACTTACCATGCACTATTATCAACTACTATCATCACCAATGAGTTGAAAGGTCTATGATGAAACAACATGGAATAATGATAACCAGCAGCAAAATGAATTAAAACGATCTGAATATTAGAAAGCCATTATAGAGTTTTAAGAGAAAAACTAAAGACTCTGAAGAAACAACCATATAAAACCTGCAGTGCTATCTACATAGCTTTGTTTACAGTTATGTCATGCTTCATAGGAAAGTTTTCTAAGATAGATACCAAAAATGACATGAATTACTAAAATATACTTGCCTTAGCTTCTCTGACTGTATACTTTACCTTAAAACAATTTATAACCTTCCTGATCAAACTAAATGACTTAGAAACTGAATTTTCAAAACATTCATTTCTTCTAATGTTTAAATCATTAATTTATACTTTAAAATATTTTTGCATTTTTTAAAAACCATATTTGCAAGAAAGCAACTTTGACTTATAATCTATGAATTGAGACTTATATGTCATAGATACCAGAAGAATTTAAAATGTCAAAAACTACAAACTCTACCACAGGACGTTACACAGCCACAACACTTGGTTTTAACCATGACAGTGTTGGAAAATGTGTAGGGGCAAACACACGTACCCACTCCAACACACAGACATCACAGAAGGTAAAATAATATATGCAACATTTATAGTAGTTTAAAAGTGACCTAAATTATACACTGCTGGGACATTTAAGCTAAACTGCATTTTCTTGCCGTGTAATTTTTGTGCACGAAATTTCTGAACCCCTGAATTGTTCTATTCCCAACCCTCTATGCCAAGAAAGACTTAAGTTCTATCATCTCTTTTGTGTGTACCAGAATTGGCTTAACTGATCTTGCTTACATTTCTGGAGGGAAAAAACAGCCTCTGTAAGATATAAAGCTTCTCCCACTACTCACTTTTGATTTCTGTACGCTTGATAGATCGTTGCCAGGCTCCTTGGGACGAGACATGAGGAGGACGCACAGAATTGCCAGGGGTGTCCACTAAAAAGCACAGCACCGTAGGCAACACTAATCCTGCACCTGTGATGTGTTATTCACCAGTTAAGAAATGCAGTCCAGACGGTGGTTGCCTAATACAGCTCAGCTGTTTTTCTCAGTACTCCCTTTGATTATAAGCTGGCAAGAGAGATTATTCTGGTCAAGCACTGAGCTATGTTCAAGATACATGGCATATGACAGTGGAAAGGTGAAAGAGAAAGGAAACCTTAGAATCAAAAAAAAGTAAGTAAAAAGAAAAGAAAAAAAAGTCACTGACCACAGTGTATTATGTAACAATTCCAGATGGTTCAAAGCTGCCTCTGATTATACACAGGCAGAAAAATATACAACATTTAAGTATCTAGAAATCTATTTTTTGATATTATCCTTTTGACTTTTAGAATGGTACTTCAACATGCAATTCTTTGGTTTATTTTAAAATCAGCACAACTTCACAAATTGATCAGCTACATAAACATTTAAAAATCTTTCTTTAAAGAGGTTTACCTATTCTAGACATCAAACTCCTTTTATAATGTTGGGAAAACTGAAACCAAATGATTACCATTAGTTTTATCTTTTTATTAAGTCAACCATATTATTGGACTTGACTCATTAAAATATGTGATATAAAATTTATATTTGAGACACAACTATCCTATTCATCATATATGGCTTAAGCCAGCATAAAATATTTATTTTAACCAGCATAAAATTGCTAGCAACTCCAAATTGATTTAAGAAATACTTATTGTATACAAAGCTGTCTACAAAGCATGTTGGTTTCACAGAGATGAAGGAGAAACGGCCACTATGCTCACAAACCTTAAAATCTAATGGGGGAGAGTAAATAAAAGTTACTTTTTCTGTTATTGTTGTTCTTTTGTCATAAACGGGCTGCTGACCATTCACTCATACCAAAACTTTCACTATTTTTCCTTTTACACTCTATATAAACACAAAACCATCTGTCCCCCAGGCCAGTATCCGTGCCATTTTAAATAATCTAAAACCTTACCCCAAAACCAGACACCCTTTCCTAATAGCAGATGGTTAAAAAACAAAAACAAAAAATTCAATTATATATACCAAAAGAGCTGAAATGAAGAAAATATATCAATTTCAAAATGTACATTTATAAGGTATATATTTAAAATGTTTAAAATTTCAAGTTATTTTTTGCTTTCATTGGTTAGATACTAATTAGCTGCTAAGCAAAGCAGTATGTTAAAAAAAAAATTAGAAAAATTCCATATGATATATATTAGGAGCAAGAGGGTCAATAGAAATTCCTATGTCCATAAAAGCATTCTCTCTCATTAGAATCTGACGAGTCTTAGAGCTTTCCTTTATATTTAGACATTAGTGTTTAAGATAATACTGCATTTAAAGTTCCAAATAACACTCTGAGGCTAACTGGAGGAGGACCAAGATTTAGGCAGTATGCCACAAAATGTTGTATTAATATTTTAACTCTTCCCATACTCCGGTCTGTGCATCCAAAGTAAAATAAGACGGCTGAATTGGGTCCTGGGTACGTATATGTCTGAGTCCTGGGTACGTATATGACTAGCAAAAAATATAGACTCCTGATATTCTTTTAGACAAAAAAAATTTTTTTTTCTGAAATTATACTTAATTGGCCATTAAAATAGTGCTGAGATTCTAAACCACCATCCACTTTGTTTGATTTATTGGAATAAGATTTGCCAAAGGCAAAAAGTCTTGTTGACACTTGGGCAGAAACACGGAGGAAAGATCCAAATTGAGACTATGTTATTGTAACGATTGTGTTATCTTAAATCTGTGTATGGTACACATTGGAACATTCTGGCCTGATGCTGCTCAAGCTGTCCCTCTTTCAATAAACAAATGGCTTCAGTTTTCAAAACATTCTTCAAAAGCAATCTTATTTTTTAAATTTTTTAATTGTATAAAGCCTAGTAGACTCAGTGGCCCAGCCTTTGAAAAGCCTGATCTTACCTTTAAATTTTCCTTCTTTATATTTCTTTATTCAATTCGTATCTCCTCATTTATGCCAAAAATTATATTTTTGCCCATACATTATATTCTAAGGTAAAAATGTTTCCTTCCTCCTTTTTAAAATAATTATCAACATGGTATCTCATGAGAAACAACCAAAAAAAAAGAACAACAAAAACCCTGAATCTAAGAGGCTACATGAAAAATAACTACCTCTCATAAACCCTTTCTTCGTATGGTTCTTTATTTTCAACCACACCAACATAAGGCGGACATATCTCTGTGCGTTATGTTTTTTCACCCTGAAATATTTTGATAAATTGGGGATATGATTTTAAATTTCAGTATCAGAGTAAGAAGGTATGAAATATATACTTACTCATGTTCTATTTAAATGACCAAAGTACTCCCAAACAATAATATTAATATGGGAGGAAAGGACAGGGGCTACCTTAAATGGTCACTTCAGTTAGAAAGTTTTCCACTTTGACAAAGAATATATGAGATCAAGCCAAATATTTTACCAGAATTTAAGAGTTTGTACTTTAGCTATTAGGAAACCATTCTCCATGTTCACCTACAGAATGTCCTATTCTCTATCTAAAAACCCCAAAATTCAGTACAGCAGGCAAGAACTCTTATTATTTAATGAATCAGAGATTGGCAAAACTTGTCAGCTTTAACTCCTACAGTCGTCAGGCCTGCTGACCCTCACTGGGAATGAAGTCTCACGGACTTTTGTTTTATCCTTAAGGGAAGATCATGAGGACCTTTTAGAATGAATCGGCCCCACTTAAGATATATGATTAGCTAACTAGGAAAGTTATTTATTTTCTTTTCATCTTTCTTAGCAGACCAAAAAATATTTGCTTTCATCATTAAAACCACAGTAACTATTCGGTGGTAACGTGAAAATTTCCTGGTGGCTCCTCTTCTCTACTATCAAGTCTAATAGCCTGACCAGAAAAGGATCAAACTTGTGCTCATTATTAATTAGAGAGAGAATCTGGAATAAAACAAACCTCTCTCTAATAGCTATTTCCCCCCAAATGTTCACCCCAGTCCTTAGAATACAGCACTTTGTGACAGCTTTTGTGCGTGCTGAAATCATGGTAAAGGACATATTTCTCTTCCCATTTCATACCAATGAGGGGAAAACAAGCCTCGTCCAACAGGCATCATCCAAAATAATCCCCCCGCCCCCAAGCATGCAGGGCTCTTCCCTCTGTAGAGTTCAGTGTCTCCTCACTAGCAAGAAAGTATAAGCAGAGAGATCATTAGTTATGACATGTAGACGTTAGCAGATAATGTTGACTCACTTCAGGAACTATTAAACTATAAACAGTGTGCTGAAAGCCATTTATCTGCACTTCAGGATAAACAGCAGAACCTACTCAATTAAACGGATTGCAAAGAATAAGCTGCTGATGCCAAACCAAGTGAAGCTTAATTTTGAAAAGAAAGATCTGTGAATAAAAATCCACCTAGGATTCCAGGGATTCTGGCACATAAAATCCTTAAACACTTTATTTTATAATATAATATATAAAACATAGAACATATATTTTTAAAAGGCCAACTGATTCAGTTACCAAAGTTACTGCAGACTAGCTCGAGTTCAAAGTAAATTTATTGATACGTGATCCATATTTTCTCTTAAGTGACAGCATTTACGGTAACACTGACGCTGAGCAAATGTACGTTATCAAGGAGAGCTTTACCTATCACTGTGTAAAATGTCAAGTTGAACTGGGTCAGCTTTCTTCATCAGCACTATTCCTATTCACAAACAATTTAACTGTTTTGAGAATTTCTAAATGACTCCTTCCAAGAAAAAGAAATACAACCTGAGTGCAACTGTATCATAAATGAATGATATTTATGTTTATTATGTAAATATATATACATATTTCCATCTCTAGCATGTTAAAATACGCTGCAAGAAAAATACTCATCTATCATGCAACCTCAGAGGTTTTATTCCACAGTTGATTAGAAGGATATGAGATAAACAAGGCCCTTCCTGCAAGTACCATATACAGGTAAAGCATATTACATTTAGAATTTATTTTTCCTACTTGACAGAAAATAAATCAAAATCTGCTCTTTTTCACACTTGCAGATGTCAGAAGCTTTTCAAAACAATTCTGATGTCAGGGAAGAGAACACACAGGTGTGTTTTATGTCAACTACTGAAAGCAACTGAAGGTTAGCCTGGAACCTGATCACTCTGCTGACACATTCTTGCAGGCATTACAGACGCTCCCTGAAGGAACATTACACTAATGCTGACTCATTTTAAGAAACAACCCAAATCTCATTAGACCTACTCCCTAGCAGTATTGTTCAAAAGCATCTCTGCTAGTAACACCACACTCATCGCCACCTCTTAGCAAACCTTTAATGCTTTCTTCAATATCGCCTTTACTGTTCTTCTTCATTGACAATACAACAGGTTGAACAACAATAAAATATTCGATATCAACATGCGTAAGCGTAAGTTTTTGTCACATCATGAAAACTATGACAACCCACAAAAAAATCAAGTGTTAGGATGTCAGAAACAAATGCTTAAGAGACACTGGTTCACATTAATGGCCACATGGTCTTGAGGAAATCAAGCCTAAGACAGAAAGATGGCAGTAGTATTTCAATTCTGAAATTACCAGTGCTTATGCTAAAAAACTGTACTTAGTTACAAAACCTATATTAAACACAAACAGCAACTTAAATGTGACATGTTCTTAATTTTTTGAAAATAGTGACTGGAAGGAAATTCTTGCCATTAAATGACTAGGTTCCCAATCAAGATCAGAAATATGCTGCCTACCAGCAAAATGACCTAATAGTCATAGGTTTCTGATGTTTATTAAGACCTAGAAGTAAACACATCAATTCAGATTTTAAAAAATCATTTCAATCATATAAACATTCATTCAAAAGATTTAGTATTTATAGAACCCTTCCTTTGCTCTCTCACACACACACACACACACACACACACACACACACATCCCACAAGTATGTCCACAATGAGGACCTGCAAGTAACAAATCATTACCGCAAACTTGTCTCTTCTTGCCAAATGTTCTTAGTATTTTCCAAACCTCCAAAAATGTCTCACTACTGAACACCACCCCCCCCCCCGGATAATAATAAAAAACTGAAACTTTTAAAGCATTTTTTCTTTTTCTTTTTCTTTTTCTCAGTCCATCATCCAGTGCCTGAATGCTCGTGTCAGAACACAAGCTGATGCCCAGAGCAGGATGCCCAGGGCACTCTCACTTCTGCAGCTATACTGGCAGTGGCTCATAAATGTGCTTTTATATTTCATATCTACACAAGTCAAGTTTCTCAGCTTTACTTGTCTTCTCAGTAGCAGCAAACCCTGAGCTCTTCATTACTAATATTCTACAATGCATGGGGAAAACAAGGGCAGGGGCCCTCTATTCGAGTACATGTGCAGAATAGGACTTTTTTTTTTTTTTAATCTGAGACTCTTTTCTGCCTTCCTTCCTCATTTCTTATCTCCCAACCCCCAATGGCTTCTCGAAAACTTCAGTATTCCTGAAGATCCAGATGTCTCCTTTCTTCCCTCCCAATCCCACTGAGAAGACAGGAAACACCAGGTGTGAAATGTCTCTGTTTGCCCCCCTCCACTCAGTACACACCTCCTAAGTGGGAGCTTTCATCCTTGCTTGCCCTCTCAGGGGAACTACCCCCTGTCACTTGTCTGCTGGACCCCATCTCTTCTCACACACCCAGATGCACAGCCGAGACCACAGTTTCTCACAGAGGATGGTGTGCTTTCATACGTTCCTTCCTGGGTTATAAACAAAGAGCAGTTTTCCCAGGTTAGATCAGCCCAGCTGAAGGAGGATTTTAGGACAAAGAGAAAATGAGTGTATTCGGAAGAAAGGGCAAAGGAGCCCTGAAAGGAAAACTTGAGATGCTTATGCTTGTGCCATTATATCAAAATATAGTAACTTATATATAAAACATGTAACCAAGCACCATTTCTTACAATAGGCCAAGTCACACGTATAACAGGATAATTAGATTCCAAACAGGTATAGGAATCATGATTTCTAGCCCTAGCCATGCTACCGACTTGGACATCTCCAGAATGTCCAGAATGCTTTGATTGGAAAACCAGCACAGTGATGATTTACCAAATAAGGCATAGGCAGTAAACATAGGTTCTCAGGATATGTTTTGGAAGGAATACCAATGAATGAATTAGATCACTAGAAAAGACTCAGCCAAACATACCTGTCTAGATTAGAAACTCAGTGTGAAGGAAATGACCCTGAGTCAACACTGTAATATAGTAGTGCCACACTGTGACTGCTTTTCCCATGACCACATTCCCAGTGACAGTGGGTGTTTCAAAAGAAGAGAATCTGTGCAGAAAGAAGTGGTGGTTGCCCTGGTAACCCAAATATTCCAAAACACTACAACGTGTTCTATCTAACTACTTCCAACTCTACCCTTACCCAATAAACAATTTGGAAAAAGGACCTCTAACATCCCACTGCCTAAGATCATAAGTAGTGATGGACAGAAGGGATAAAAATCAACCCAAGCTTGTCTGACAAGCGTAGAAAATCATTCATAACTAAGTACACATATCTTTGTATCTTAGATATGGATGTATCTATGGATATCCCTGACTTCACCCTCCTAATTTCAGGCAGATTTTTAAGGCTGATGTTGTATTTACATATTTAGGGAATATTACATACATATTAAATTATGTATGCTCATGGGTTTGCATTAATGAGGTTTACTGAAAAAGGAGTTTGAATAGATTGAAAGGAGAGACTGTAGTATATTAGAGAAAGGGGGGAAAAAAAATGACAGGACAAACAGCCAAAAATGAACAGCAGTTGGGAATTTCCAAAATTAAACTAACATATAGAGTAACCTGGAAATAACTTTCATTTCCCTTGAGCTGATTATTTACACAATCCATGTTTAAATAAAGGTTGAATTTTACTCTGATACAACATATTAACTCAACTGATTAAGTTCATGTTTTTAATTCTATGCAGTAATAGTAGAATGGGAACAAATTATGAAGAAACAAAAAAAGAATAAACATAATAGTGTGGTGGAATCAAGGCTTAATCCCATCATCCATAAGGTATCAATGGGCTGTGGGTGAAGAGAGGACGCATCATCATGGGTACTAGAGAACTATGCCCTCCTCTCTAGAAATGACCCAGAGAGTGTCACCCAGGAATTTTATCAGCCTGCTCTGAGGAGACGGGTCGTCTGATCCTGTCATCCGCACTTTCCTGTTCCAAACACTGACACTCCCTTTTGTCTTTTTATTACAGTATTACATCTCCCCAAACACCCCCTTCTTAAATTACTTCAGCTAAATTTCCAACAAGTACTGAATTCCTAAGGTTTGAAAAAAATCAAAATTGTGATAAAAATAAAAAATAAAATAAAATCAGCCAGTAGTCACGGAAGGTTATGTCTATTTATCACAACATTTTTGTCCTCTTTCTCATTTGTTTGTGTGTGCTTTTGCTTTCATCGGCATCTGTTGGGACGGGTAAGTATAGTTCTTGCCAAAGATAATGGAGTTCTTTTAGTCTGGCCAAGCAAAGAAAAATGGGAGGCAAAGAAAGGATGAGAACAATTATGTTAAAAATGCTGCCAAGTTCAAAGCAATTCAGGGGTCACAACAGGATGTTTGTGTGCCCTGAATTACCTTATCAGTAAAAGGAGATGGTAGGAAAATATGTTCTCTAACCGCCCTCCTACTTCAGATACATTACGGTTCTACGTAACTTCCACTTTGCTGATACACATTCTTTTTTTTTGTATCTACAGCCTAAAAAGAGGGTACTGAATACTATATTAATAAAATGTAAGAATCCCAGTTCTGTTGTTTATTAGTTGTGTGACCTTAGGCCAGTTCTTAATCTTTTTTTATCTGAAACACTTCATAGTAACAATACTTCCATTTCAAGGAGTCTTCAAGGAATAAGAGGAAATCATTTATCTATCTGCAATTATGTGTGTATAAATCTCATCTAATGTAATCCCGAAAATGCTCATTTTATACATGAGGGGACTAGGGCTGGGAGAGGTTATTTTCCTGAGAGCAAACAGGTGAGCGGCAGGCAAGGGTGGGAGGCAAGCTCTGGTCTCTGTGACTTTTAAAAGCAATGATTCCTCTAGCTAGCAGTTCGCAAAGGTTTTGTTCTCAAGATCCTTTTTCATTATTAAAAATTATTAAGGGCACCAAATTTTTTATTTATGTGGATTACAGCTATCAATATTTACTATATTAGGAAGTAAAACCGAACAGTTTTTAAATATGTATAATTCATTTACAAATAATAATGAACCCATTTTAACATGTTTTCCGAAAAAATAATGAAAAAAGTGGTACTGTTTTACATTTTTGCAAATCTCTTTAAGGCCTAACTTAATAGAAGAAATTGGGTATCTGCCTCTGAATTAAATCTACTGCAATATATTGTGTTTGACATATATGAAAAATATAGGGCCACAGATTATGTAGTTGGAAAAGGAGCTATATTTTAGTAGACTTTTTCATAACAGTGGTTATTTGATACTACACAAACATTGGAGAAGTAGAAGTCTCTTCAAAGTTAGATGCAATGTCGAATGTGAAACCCTATCAATGAAATTTTCATATTCTGATAAATTAAAATCTACTGTCTATTGTGTACTTTGAATGGATTTTTACACAGGCATGAATATGAAACAATGGGCACTGATTGATTATCTGGAGAAAAAAATCTTGGTTCACTCAGTTATGCCGATCAATCCTGTGGATACAAGCTTTCCAAAATCCTAATTTTTGTTTGAAAGTTTGAATTTGATCATTAGCAATAAATACTGTCAGTTGTTTTCCCTGAAGTGACAGGCTCACTTTGTTCATTTTTGAGAAAATGTCTGCAAATACCCATGCCTGAATAACCACAGTTTGTCTGTCAGTCATTCTTTCTAGTAAAAATTGCCTTTCATGAAAAGTCTCACGGTAATCATTAATCTTCAGTATGCTGAAGAATTTCATTCTGTATACCTAACATTTTGTCACACAGAATATTAAAAAGAAATTTACTCAGAGGTTGGAATTAAATAAACTTAATAATCTTTACAGTTTCATTCATGATATTATTAAAAGAAGGTAGCTTTTTGTTTGGTGTTGGGTAGGTGGGTGTTTGGTTAGCTGGTTTGGTGTTTGGTCAGTTGGCTTGTTTGATGGTTTGTTTTTACTGTGACGGCAGTGAAGAATGCAAGTACAGTTTGGTACCCTGTCTTGATTTGCGCTCAGGTGCTACCAACGGTTCTAACCACTATTTCTCTTTTGTACCATAAGTGCAAATGTTAATAATACATCATATGATTATGCCTGTGAATCATATTTTGAGAACTGCCACACTAGATGACCAACTACTGATCACTAGAGATATAAAATTTATGTATATTTTAAGATAAGCTAAGAAATTTTAACAATAGTGGAAGAGAAGGGAATGAGTGTGAGATACTTTTAAAAAGGGAAAATGATTAAAATGTATATATTATTGAACCCTTTTGGGATCTAAGGAGAGATTTTCAGTTAGAAACACTAGATTGCTCACAAAAGTATTATGTGCGCCAAATACATGTGAAAGCAATTATTAATGTAAATTTATGTTTTAATGCTTTTAATTGGTCTTTAAATGACACAAGTAAAGTACCAAACCTTAATTAAGCAAGCACCACTCACTTAGACGCTGCCAGTTATAAAATGTTGATAAACACTTGAGAAAAGAAGAAATGATTCATTAATATGAAAGTAAAACAGGTACACAAAGTTCACATTCTCAGAAAACTTATTAAAAAGAGAAAGAATTTGCTAAATATGGTACTAATTAGTCCTGGTTGCGCTTTGTTTGCTTTGCTTTGAATTTTGGTTGTAAACTATCATAGGCAGTATTTTCTGTTTCTTCTGCATGGTTGTGTGTTTTTTTTTTCTTTTTCACATTGAACACTGAAAGGTTGATCATAATGAGTGAGACAAGCTTTTCTCTAACTTTAACTATGTTTATGTCTTGATTTGAACATAGTTTAAGTCTCTTGATTTCCAAACACAGGGCAGTTTTTCCTTCATGCTACAGAAAAGAGCCAATTCTGAATTAAGAAAAGTCAGATTTTATATCATCCAAGGGTTGTAAACAAGGGACACACTGAGATCTTTTTTCCCACCAAAAATATTATATGAGGAAGCGCAGAGCATCTTTCTCACATGAGTTCTTAAATGTGCTATTATTTCACACGCAGGTGAAATATGTAGAATATTTAGAGTATAAACTGCATGAGATTAAGAGTTATATCTCTAGTTAACTACAAACCTCAGCATCTAGGATAGTGTCTGGCACTTGGCAGACATACAGTTGATTTGGTATGTGGAACAACTTCCCTATTATGAAGGTTTCAAGGATCATCTAATGTGAGAGAAGGTACAAACAATGTTATCTCACATATATCTATGATTTATGATGTTATTTCAGAAATGGGAGTGTGTGTCTGTGTTCTACTATGATTGCTATTTGGTAAAATCTTCACTTTTTAAAACGGAAAACAAAATGCAAAAATGCAGCTAGATTTTTCTGACACTCCTTCGGTCCCCTATACATATAATTTTCCAACTCAAGAAAGATAGACTTTGACCCCACTTTGACAGAACCAATTCAATTAAGTTATGTTTTAGGTTACTAAGGACTGAAACATTGGAACATGGGTGTAAAAGGAAGCTTCTGAACATTGTCTCTAATGCCAATGTAACCTGGACAGCATTTACAGAAAGGAACACAGGGCTAGAGACCACGACCTGCTTGGCTAATTAGTTGTATGCCTTTGGAAAAACCCGTTCATTTCTCTAGACTTCCATTTCTCCATTTGGAAAATAAGAATAATCATGTCTACTTGTCTCATGGTTATTGCTAAGATTAAATGAAGTACCATATAGGGAACTTAACATAGACCCTGTGACGGAGATAGAGTTAATGCCCAATAAATGTTAGTTCCCTTCATCTTTCAGAAATCTATGGATTAAAACTTGATTGTAAAGACTGTGAGGTTTGTAACAGACAAAAGGATACATCTTTCACTCCAACTATATAAGTGACTACCAGAATCCAGAACCAATTTAAAGATATAGAGCAGTTAAATGTATTAAAGACCTAAATGTAAGACCGCATACTGTAAAACTCCTAGAGGAAAACATAGGCAAAACACTCTTTGACATAATTCACGGCAATAACTTTTTGAATCCATTTCCTAAAGGAAATCAAAGCAAAAATAAACAAATGGGACCTAATTAAACTTAAAAGCTTCTGCACAGCAAAGGAAACCATTGACAATACGAAAAGACAACTTACTGAATGGGAGAAAATATTTCCAAATGATATGACCGATAAGGGATTAATATCCAACATATATAAACAACTCAACGTCAAAAAAAAAATTCAATTAAAAAATGGGCAGAAGAATTGAATAGACACTTTTCCAAAGACAAAATGCAGATGGCCAACAGGTGAAAAGGTGCTCAGCAGGGAAATGCAAATCAAAACCACAATGAGGTATCACCTCACACCTGTCAGAATGGCTATCAAAAAGAACACAAATAACAAATGTTGGCTAAGATACGGAAAAAAGGGAACCCTTGTACACCGTCGGTGGGAAACTAAATGGGTGCAGTCACTGTAGAAAACAGTATGTAGGTTTCTCAAAAAAACTAAAAATAGAACCATCACATGACCCAGCAATTCCACTCCTGGGTATATATCCAAAAAACAAAAACAAAAACACTAATTTGAAAAGATACATTCACCCTAATGTTCATAGCAGCACTATTTACAATTGCCAAGATATGGAAGCAACCTAAGTGTCCATCAATAGATGAACGGATAAAGAAGATACATGTATGTATGTGCTATACATACAATGGAATACTACTCAACCATAAAAAAGAACAAAATTTTGCCATTTGGAACAACATGGATGGACTTGAAGGGCATTATGCTAAGGGAAATAAGTCACACAGAGAAAGACAAACACTATATGATAGCACTTATATGTGGAATCTAAAAAACAGAACTAGTGAATATAACAAAAAAGAAGCAGACTCACAGATACAGAGAACAAACCAATGGTTACCAGTGGGGCGGGGGGAGGGGCAATATAGGGGTGGGGGAGTGAGAGGTACAAATAACTGGGTGTAAGGTAGGCTCAAGGAGGTACAACACAGTGAATATAGCCAATATTTTGTAATAACTGTAAATGGAAAGTAACCTTTAAAAATGTATAAAAAAGAAAAAAAATGTACACACACATCTGTTTTCTATGATTTATCACTAGTATTACCTACTTACTGGTACTAATTCATTCATATTTCCAATTTTCAATCAATTTTAACCACTTTCTAATTTGTTTTTTAAACTGATGTCACTATTTGGAAGAAAACACGTGGTATTTCCATTATCATGGTTCCTGCTAGTGGTGATAAATAAATGTGGCATTGTTCAAAGAAACAAAACTACAGAATACTATGCAACACATGAAGTATACCAATATTACTTACTCATATTTAGAGTTGTTTATTATGTCCTATCAACTTTGCCTTCAGAGCACTTTACATAAGTGTATCTTAAAAACAGCATGCCTTATATGCCATATTCAATTCACTGTAAAGTTGTTACCAACTGCTATATAGCATTAGCTACTACTTTTTAACAATATTTTATGTCTTCAGGGCATCTTACACTTTGCAAGCTACATGAACATATATGTGTGTGTTAAACAGATTCAGAAATTATACATATATGCATTCTATAACATCCACATAAAGTGTTAATGAAATTTTTAAACTGGCCTACATTTATCATGTACCTCAGCTCTTCTACTGATATATATAATCATATACAGCCAGTTATATAACTTCACCAGATTCTAATGTCCTATGTTTTTAACAAGAAGATAATTAAAGAGAATATAGTGGTAACATGGCCACTCATTTTAAAAGGTATGAAGACAATCTAAAAATTGCATATAGAAAGTGGCTTGTCAATTAATCCTTTATGGTACACAAAGGCTATCACAATGTGGTTTGTACGCTTCAGGGAAGTAAATAACAATTGCTGAAATGATCCACAAGTGAAATAAAGAAAACTACGGAGTACTTACTAGAGGTGAAACACTGTTCTAAGAGCTTTCACACATTTTCATATAATTCTTACCACAGCCAGCAAGGGAGGTACAATTATTCCCATTTTTATAAATCACTGAGGCTCAGGTATAAGGTCTTAAGACTGAGCTGAGATTTTCGCTACTCCATATAACTGCTTTAATTAAATCTCTGATCTTTCTCCCACATCTGTGATCCTTTATTTTCACTGGTGCCTTCTAAAAATAACAACACACATGCATTAACTTGCAAAACCAAAAAGCTGAAGTAAAATAAACAAAAAGTTCTAATTCTAAAGTTCTCAGGAAGGCATTCAAGGTACTTCATCAATTGACCCAACCTACCTTTCCAGCTTCATCTCCTACCACGGTCTGCTCTGGGTCCATACTTATCATACGCATCATGTTTTTTTCATATTCCCATGCCTTTGCTCATAATATTCTTTCAGCCTATAACAGCCTCCATTTCTACCATCTATGTTACATTTCTCAATCAGAAATATATGCATCTTTTTTGATTTCTCATGAAACTTTGCCATGTTATACATTTTACTCTACCTTGAAGAACAGTTAGTTGCACACATATTCTGGCCTATCAACTATCACCTCCTGATTGCAAGTAGTACAGTTTTTTTACCTGTGAGTCACCCAACTGATTATTAATTTGAATAATTAGCTGTGTGACCTCAGACAATTTACTTAGCCCCCACGAACCTCAATTTCCTCATCTGTAAAAGGAGGACAACGGTATTTATCCATTCATATGTATAAAATATTTAGAGCAGTACCTTAAGGAGTGTTCCCCGTATAAGTGTGAACAATTTGTACACTATTAATAGCTGAAATTTGTGACCAAATAAATTCATTGTTTGATGTTAACTAGCTCACATCCTCATCCAACTCTGATTTTAGCATTTGTAAATTTTTGAAGGAAAAGACATTTAAGCTTTTAAGTATAAAAACATTTTTTTAAAAAACAAGATTGTATAACTTTTCTAAGTAGTTTTACAAGGGCAAATATATACACATTATCATAATGGATTCCTGCAGAGCACAAAATAAGCTCATCCCTCCAAGCAAAGTACCAGTTCATCCTGAAATTTTACTACACATACAGTGAAATGAAGGTTATAAATCAACGTGGGACTCCTGGGAAGAGACAAGATTATTCACGGGACTTTACCATTTCTCCATACAATTTGGGATCTCTTTTTTTGCATGCTTTCTGAACATTCTTGCCAATCATACAAAAAAATTAAGCCTGTTTTACAGTTATAGGACATTCAGAGTTCAACATCTGGGTCTCCTCTTCTTTCTCTCTTTGCATTAGACAACTTTACAACTTTGATCCTTTAGCTCTTGGCATCTACCTCAGGGTTGTAATAGTGACTTTATGGGAGAAGGAAGCTATAGACCACACTGGGCTGGGAGACAGCAGCCTTATTATAGCATGCACCCAGAAGCAGACTGAGCAGTAGTAACGTACAGAGTGCCTATTTGGGAAAAGCAAAAATATTTAGTGTGTTCTTTAGAGAGTTTCCACTCCAAAATGAGGACTGGATAGCTAAGAACTATAAAGGCAAACTTAACAACAACCAAATCTGGCAGTTTCACTTCTCAAACATCATAAATACAGCAATCACTTTTCCAACAGAAAATAATTATTACAAGTGAAAGTCTACTCAGTTACTGTAAAACAGATCCAACGTCTTGCATAGGTCTTCTCAGAGACTAAGAAGAGCAGATGGTGAAAGCAGTAAAAATTCCAATGGAAACTATGAGTAATTATTATTCAATTTATGAGGCTTGTCTTAAAGATAAGGTCTGAGTTAAATAACAGCAACTCAGCACTTTACAAAGACAAATTTAATCTTATGACCTATAGTGTGTAAAGCAGGATGGTAGATTACTTACAAATAAATGAGATGTTCTTTAGAGGAATACATTTATCAGTAGAATACAAATTTTTGGTTTCCAGGTCAGTGCTTACTTCTGCAAATGTTAAGTCTTGTACGGATAGAGAAATATGTGGATGGATGCTTTAGTACTTTTCTACTCATCCCAATACATACTTCTATTTCAAATTTAAAATAATGATGAGTAGGCATGTAACTTTCTGGGCCATTATCTGATTTCATGTCCAAGTATTTCTTTAGTTCCATTACCAAATAACAATGATTTACATGAAATAACAGCAAAAATGGTATAATTGCTCTCATTTCAAAATACCTTGTTAACTCTGGCAATCGCTCATTCGTAAAAGACTGAGCTTTTGGGCTTCCCTGGTGGCGCAGTGGTTGAGAATCTGCCTGCTAATGCAGGGGACACGGGTTCGAGCCCTGGTCTGGGAAGATCCCACATGCCGCGGAGCGGCTGGGCCCGTGAGCCACAACTACTGAGCCTGCGCGTCTGGAGCCTGTGCTCCGCAACAAGAGAGGCCGCGATAGAGAAAGGCCCGCGCACCGCGATGAAGAGCGGTCCCCGCACCGCGATGAAGAGTGGCCCCCGCTTGCCGCAACTGGAGAAAGCCCTCGCACGAACCGAAGACCCAACACAGCCAAAAATAAATAAATAAATAAATAAATAAATAAAATCAAGTAAAACTTTAAAAAAAAAAAAAAAAAAGACTGAGCTTTTGAAAGTGACTGAATATATATTTATGCATCCCTATATTCTGGGTGACATATTTGGACCAAGAGACAGCTGCAGTCAAAAGTAGCTGTAAGTGGCAGGGCCCAGAGGCCTGGGGCCCTGGGGAGAAAGAATGGAGAGAAACTGAAATGAAAAAGGAAGCTAAAATGCTACCCATAAGAACTGAGGATTCACTGACTGTTCCTTTGCACCACCTCAGCCAGGGGAAAACAAAGATCTTTCCAAATTGAAAGGAAAGATTTCTCCAAACAGAAAAGCAGTGTGCTAGGCACCATTCTCCGTGTTTTTCATGCAATAACTCAGTTGCTTCTGCCAACAAACTTCTGAGTCCTAGAGTGTTATTTCCCCCATATTACGATACAGAAACTGAGGCACCGAGAACTTGCTCAAGGTCATAGAACAAGACAGAGTTGAAACTGAGATTTAAACAATAAGTCTGACTCCGAACAACACCCCGATCTCCTTCCCATTCAAGTATGCCATATAAAAGCAGGATTTCCTAGTAGCTACAGAAAAAAGCACTCACAGAGACAGCAGTCAATGCAAAGTTATAGTCACCATGTAATAATCAAATACATCTATTATATTTAAACTGCTACCTGGACTCAGTTTTAGAAGACTCTTAGTTCACTTGCAGAGTGTTTCTGACTTACAAGGAAGGAGAGAGATGTAAGTTTCTACTTGCCACCACTTTCTGCTGGGGGCTTCCAAGTGTTTTGAATCTCTTTTCTTTTGAAGTGAATTTTAATGAGCCCTTAATTGTCAAAGGACTTCATAAATATTCATGAAACATTAAGAGAAGTTGTGTTTCCTTCCCCTAAAAGCTGGAAGAGAAAACAGTTATTAAGACGCCAAAGGAGAGTAGGCATGATGAAAGTCTAAGCGGAATTGTAAAGGTTCAGTATTGTATTAGATGTTTATCCAAATGGTTCATATCATTAGAACACTTAAGAAAATTCTTAATGCGGAGATACTTTTATTTTTGCCTTTATGAGAAGTCCTCCACGGTACCACCTCTGTTGGAGATATTTTCATTTTTATCACTCATCCGATTCTAAATGATCCAAAACATTTCACTAACTCTTTATGATGCCTTCTGCACCACTGAACAGTAAAATGGTTATGATGTTGGGAAGAAGTGATTTTGATCTAAATCAACAGGGCAGGCCCAGCTATTATGAAAGTGCCACAAACCTTTTTCATAAAAAAAAAAAAAAAAAAAGTTTTCACACTGGATTTGAGTCTTCAAAGAAAGCATTCCCAAAGTATTACATTTTACATCTATCCTACACAGTTGTCAGGCAATATTATCATACAGATTGACTTCTCCTGACGAAGCCATAGCCTCAAATATTTCCTTGTTGCCCAAAGGTGGGAGATGTTCACAAGATATCATGGTCATGCCGGTGTTCCCAAGGTCAGCCTAGGAGACGCAAACCGCCTGGCAAGTCAAACATTAACTCCATGAGAACAAATCTCTCCAAAACCCACCACATCTGATTCACTGAATCAGTCTGAAAAAAGGTAACTGTAAGAAAGGGGAAAATGTTTGCTATTTTCAGATGTACAGCGATGATTTTCTTCCCTTTTCTCTTAAAACTTTTGTCCCCTTCAACCAAAAGAGATAAACGTATAAGTTTCTATAAAGACACCTCCCAAAAGTCTCTCAATTGTGAAAGTAACCAACTTGTCATTATCATGTAACCAGAAATAAAATATACATCGGTTAAATTTGGAGAAAATGAGACATAAATATTGAGAAAATGAATATGCTTATTTAATGGAGTCCCTAGTTCTACCATTTCCCAAATGAGCCAAACACAGAATCCTAATTCATTTAAATGTTTTTTTTAAAAAAATTTATTAAAAAATAATCAGATAATTTTTGTTTTGTATTTGACTCTAAAATATGTAAATAATTCAAATAGTTATTAAATTCTTAAAATCATTTCCACGGGTACTTTGTATTTTTCACTTCCTAAAGCTTGGATTGAACTGGGGGCAGGTGAGGTGGGGAGAGGGGGTACATCTGTAATGACTATTTAATAAGCTATGCTTTGTGGCTAAATAATTATATATTATGTTTAGAAACATGCTCATTCTTTTCAAATTAAAAAATAAAATCAAAACTCTGTTTACCTACAATGTCCAGTAAGCACAGAAACATTTTATACTACCTGAATTCAGAAACACGTGACCCCAAACAGTGGGCCACAAATATGATGCAGGAATAGAATAATACAACTCGGGGGCAAAAAATGCTGAAGAAAATTTTTCCCTGTGGTATCCACTAGATATACTGTTAGTAATTTTTTTAACAGACTAAGTTGTTATTTGGTTCGTTATCATTATGCTACCACCTTCCAGATGAATATGTATTGTGATGTAAACAAATTAAAAAAAGAATAAAAATGAAAAAGTAAGTATATGCTTTTCTAAATGTCTGTGTAATAATTTAAAGTTCAGAATAAAAAAACTCAGTTTTTAGTCCCATGTAGTTAGCGTCAATGTACATGAAAAATGTCTCGGTGAAGGACGTAAACACTAAAAACTTGTATTTTTTCTTGATTTTATATTACTTTATTTTGGTCTTATTAAGCATTACCTGACATCTGTTCTCTACCTCTTTAGATACTCAAAATGCCTTACTCTCTGCGAAATCTACAGAGCGATGCCTAAAATGCTTATTAACTGAATGAATTTGAATTGATTTTAAAATTGTGATGATTAATTTTACGTGCCAACGTGACTGGTTCGTGGGTACCCAGATATCTGGTGAAACGTCATTCTGGTATTTCTGTGAGGGTGTCTGGGATGAGTTTGGCATTTCCGTTGACAGACTGCATAAAGCAGGTTGCCCTCCCTAATGCAAATGGACCCATCTAATCAGTTCAAGGTCTGAACAGGACTAAAAGGCTGACTCTCCCCCAAATAAGAGGGGATTCCTCCTGCCTGATGCCTTCAAGCTGGGACATTACATTTTTCTTGCCTTCAGACTCCAACTGAAACATCAGCTCTTCCGGGGTCTTGAACCCGCTGACCTCTGAACTGGAACTACACCATTTGCTCTTCTGAGTCTCCAGCTTGCCGACTGCAGGTCTAAGGACTTGTCAGCCTCCTTAATCAGGCGAGCCAGTTCCTTATGAAAAAAAAGATACGTGTACGTCCATTTCCTATTGCTTCTATTCCTACGGAGAACCCTAATTCAGTTATTCTTGGTTTTTCAAAGTTGCCTAAAATACCCAAGCTTCTTTTAAGTAAATATAAAAGGTTCTTTTAATTCAATCTGAATTACCTTGGGCTCTTGAATTGTGGTTCTTAGAATTTCTTCCATCTAATAAAAAGTTATAATTTCACTGTCAGCAATATAGTTTAGATCTCATGTATGTATTCAGAATCCATGCTCTATTGATGGCAATTCAGGCAGTGTAGCCCCTAATGTCTCGGTGCTCAATACAAGCTAAGACTATGACATCATTCATAGTCTTAGTGAGATGTAAAGTGCCAACATGAGATCAAACGGCAAGGACTGAATTCAAATAACAAGTCAAAGGTTTCATCCAAAGCTAAGGTGCACTCACCAACTACGAGATGATCACAGCTCAGAAAGAGTGATTTTGGTTTTGCTTCTATAAATTTCCTTGGCAGTATCTTTCCCATCTCTATCCTCTATTGGCTCAGAGATTTGTACATAGTAATCTCTTCCAACAGTGTTGCCCCTTGAGAAATCAAATTGTTAAATAAATGTCTAGGTTGAAGACCAGTTCAAGATGCTCAATTCTCCTCTACTAAATAAGGTAATAAAAATCACCAGAGGTATGAAAGCGACTGGCAAAAATCTAAGCTTCAAAATACATGAAAAATATGTTGGTGGAGAACACAATCACTTAAAATTTATATTACTAAACAGATATATATATATATATATATATATATATATATATACCAGAAATATTACTTGAAACATTTAGACTTTTTCATTGTATGCATTCTGGATGTTTTCCTAAAGAACGCACTCATTTCTGGTGACTAAAGAAAAAAAAATGTACTTCAACATGTTTTCAATAAAAGAAGATGGCTGTGAAAGTAAAATGTAGAGTTTGAGGCTAGCCAGGGCAAGCTAAAGGTAAATTCTTTGTACTCTAGAGGTACTTAGACACTTCATCCTAAGATAAATGCCTTTTTCATTCTTTCAAAATGTACCAACAAAAATGAATCAGACTTTTTTTTCTTTTCTCTTTTTCAAGGTTTTCTCTTTCGAACTTTTAAAAAAGAGTCTAGGAAAGAAAGAGTGGCAACAGTTAAGAATCACTATGGTCCTATGGGAACATGGAGTAATACATGGTTTTTTCCTTGTTTGATATTTGTAAGGCCTACCTCAGGGCACAATTCCCTTACTAGGCACTAGTCAACCCCCAAGTACCCTTTTCTAAGCTCTAGTCCTCTATATTCAACTAACTATGAGGTCTCTATCATTTCATGCTAAGAGGTCTTGCTGATACACCAAACTCAACATATTTAAATATGAAGTTTTCCCTCCTCCTTCCTGAAGACTCTCCAGCCTATTCTTGTTCTTTCTACACCTGCCCTGTCTTCAGTGTCTCTCTGATGAACATGCCCACCATCTACCCAGCTGCCAAAGAGAAACCTGAGAATCTTCCTAGATGTCTCCCTCTCTCATATCCATTATACTCAGTCCATCAACAACACAATCATTTTAATCTTCTAAATTTTTCTGTAATCATTCCTTAACTCTCTACTGATACTGTTAAAAGATGCTAAATGTAGCCCTCATCATTTCTTACCTGCTTGTCTGCAATAGGCTCCTAATCTCTGCTCTCTAGCCCTACCTTCCTCCAACCATCTTATACCATACCCATAATTACATTTTCTAAAATACACGTTCATTTACTTGCTTAACTCAAAAATTATTTGGGGGCACCTACCAGGTACCAGGCTCTGTTGTAGGTCCAAGGATGTAGCAGTGGAAAGAAAAAGACACAATTCCCTGCCTGACAAAGCTTACAGTTACTGGAGAAAAGACATAAGAAGCAAAATAAATATGGAAGCATATTAATTATGTTAAGTGCAATGGAGAGAAATAAAGCAGGGAAGGGAGACAGAAGATGTTGGGAGTGGCTGTTATTTTAAAGAGGAGGTCAGAATTTCCTCACTGCGGAAGTCATTTCTGGGAAGGGAAAGGTGAGGAGAGTGAGCTGTGGAATGGAAGCGTTCAGACAGAAGAAAGAGCAGGCAAGAGTCCTGAGGGGAACGTGTACCTGGAGGCCTTGAGGACCAACAGGCACCAGTGTGTCCAGCAAGAGGACAGTAGGAGGAGGTGAGGTTGGAGAAGAAAGAGGGACAGATCCTAGAGGGCCTTGTGGGAACTTCTCCTCTGGTCGCTGTGCCAAGGATAGACTATGAAGGACAAAAATAAAAGCGGAGAGCAGTTAGTAGATGGTAACGGTAACTCAGGCAGGCACTGATTGTGGCTGGAACATGGCTGGCAGTGTGGAGGTGACGAGAAGTGGTCAGATTCAAGATGGGTTTTGAAGGTACTGACTGTCATAACCTGAATTTCCAGGAAAGTAGAGCCTAAGACAACTCCTTGCAAACAGGTAGTTTACTGGGAATGTCGTCCCAAGAATCAGGAGTGCATGACCAGGGCTGTGAAACAGGGAAGAAAAAAAGTGGCAATTTGAGGAATAAGTTACCTAGCTCACTCCACTAGAGGTATCATGACCTGAGCCTCAGTATATCCATCCTGGCTCAGCTCCGAACCCGCACTGGTCATGTCTGGCCCTTCCTTGCAAGTTGCGCGTGAGCAGACTTCCTGCCAGAGCTCCACATGATGCATCAAGGAGGCCGCAAGGCAAGAGGCCAAGAGGTAAGAGGGTATCCGGTTCCATCTACGCAAAGCGGGGCAATGCCTTCATGGAACTGTTTGCTGCACCTGTGACAGCAGTGAGGGGTGGTTGCATGAGGATTCTGAAGTGGAGTACATGGGGGCCCAACATAGACAGTGTTGGAATAAGTCTCTAATGGACTCTATGTACTATGTGAGAGGTAAAGAAGAGATAAGGATAATGCCAAGGGCTTTGTCCTAATCAACTACAAGGATGGAACTGCCATTAACCAAAAGGGAAGACTGTGGGAAACATGATTATGTGACTTCTAAAAGCCAGTCATGGGTCTCTGCATCCTGCGTCCACACATAACTTTATCTTCTGTCCCCTGCTTACAAGCTCAAATTAGCCACTCACTACCCCTCACCTCCAATTCTGCAGTTATACTAAACTCAGTCCTCTGGCTACACCACACTCTCTCAGGTCTTTCTGGGATTTTGCTCAGGTTGGTCCCTCTACTATCTAGTTTATTTGCCCAGATAATTCCTTATCAGCCTTTAATCGCCAACTCAGTTGACACCTCCTTTTTAAAAAATTTTTAGTGGCGTATAGATGCTTTACAATGTTGTGTTAATTTCTACTGCACAGCAAAGTGAATCAGCTATACATATACGTGTATCCCCTCTTTTTTGGATTTCCTTCCCATTTAGGTCACCACAGAGCACTGAGTAGAGAGAGTTCCCTGTGCTATACAGTAGGTTCTCATTAGTTATCTATTTTATACACGGTATCAATAGCGTATATATGTCAATCCCAATCTCCCAATTCATCCCACCCCCCTCTTTCCCCTTGGTATCCATACCTTTGATCTCTAACGTCTGTGTCTCTATTTCTGCTTTGTAAATAAGATGGTCTATACCAATTTCGTATATTAACGCATATATGTGGAAACTGAAAAAGCTGGTATAGACCATCTTATTTACAAAGCAGAAATAGACACCTCCTTTTAAGTCAGATACACACCTACCTATTCCCAAAGTATTCTTTGTATTTGTCTGCCTCCTTCCCAGGATGTGACCAGGGAGTATTTTCCTTGAACACTTAGGGCATATTACAACACTGGAAGATAGTAGGTGTATAATTAAAGTATGTTAAATTAAGGAATAAATGAATGGTTTCTCCAAGTCATTCTATGTTTATTTTAAAAGCACAGTATCTGTGCCCCAAACCAACTTCTCATACGAACTATTTCAGTATGTCACCTCATCCTCTGAGACACTGACGATTATGTCCAAAGTCACAAAAGTATTTAGTGGCAGGGCAACAATTAAAATTCAATTATTTTGATACCCATCAGAAAAGGCTCCTGCCTTTTCCCAAACAGTTAACTCTTGGACAAGATCTGAGTATAATATGCTCTAGGATATTTATAGAATTACGTCGTTAAAGAGTAAAAATGCTTACTGCATTTTCTTTTTTTTTTTACTGAAGTATAATTGATTTACAGTGTTTCAGGTGTATAGCAAAGTGATTCAGTTTATATACATACATATATATATTTCTTTTTTCAGATTCTTTTCCATTATAGGTTATTACAAGATACTGGACATACGTCCCTGTGCTATACAGTAGGTCTCTATTGTTTATCTATTTTATATATTAGTAGTGTGTATATGTGAATCCTAAAATGTATCCCTCCCCCTTGCTTCCCCCCTCCCATCTTACTGCATTTTAATCCCAACATTCCATTTAACATAAAAATAAGACCATCTGGAAGTAAAATCATTGTAGTGAATCCTAAATCTTAAAAGACTCTTAAGGAGAGGGGTGATATAATCAGATCTGTGCAGTCAGCCCCATGTCACACTTACAGGTAAAATATCTTTTCAACATGTTGTCTATTAGTTACAGGACTAAATGGTGGTTAATGCTGTTCATGCAGGGCAGAGACCAGCGAATTTTTCATAGGGCTTTCCTGGCTTCATTCCATTTTAATTCTGATGGAAAATGTGAGCACATTAGTTTTAGATTCAATATAGGTTTCCGTCGGGTAAACTTTTTGGCCGACTGGATTTTCTGAACCTAGTCCTTTTCACTTGGAACAAATGTGCTATTCCAGAAGATGCCAACACATCATGTGTTACTGATGCATAACAAGATTAAGAGGAAAAATGAAAACATTTAAAATGCAAAACATACTTGGGGAAAAAATTACCCAGTAAAGTGACCTGGGAAATGCCCTCAGACATTTTCTAACATTATTTGGAGAATACTTTCAGGATTTAGGAGTACACCTAGGTCCTATTAAAGCTGCAAAATGTTTTAAGTTTAGGGAACAAAACGGCATACAAAATAAAGCATCATTTTATAATTTATAGTGAATAAAAACTCCTTAAGTTTGAAACTTCCAAAGTTCTATTAAGTCCTTAAACAACTCATATTTAATTGTAAGAAACTACAAACTAATATACACTTCTGAAATGTATGGATTAAATCATATAGCTAGAAGTGGTGGCATTTTTATATTTTCCTAAACTAAACTTCCTTAACCAGAAAAATATGGCAGAAGACTCCACTCTCTAACTAAAACACTAATCATTCCATAACTCTGCTCACAAATCTTCCATGAATTTCCATTGCCTGTGGGATAAAGTTCAAACTTACTCACGAAGCAACATAATTTAGTCCAGAGTTCTCAAACTTTAGCCACACACCAGTATCACCTGGAGGGCTTGTTAAAACACAGTTTTCTGGACTCACACCCTGGAGTTTTTGATTCAGTAGATCTGGGTTGGGACACAAGAATGTATATTTCCAACAGGTTCCCATGTCATGCTGATGCAGAGACCACAATTTGAAAACCACTATCTAGTAACAATCTAGCTTTGGGGGGCCATTCAGCTCCCCACACCAACTTCTGGCTCTACACATTTTCTCATCCTCTGATTTTGTGTGAACTATTCCAATCACTTTATGTTTATAGGTTCTAGAGTTAAATGAAAGAACTCTTACTTAACCTGTACTCTGCGGGGCAACTGTATTTGAATGCTGTCACAACCACAGTCCAGCTGACCCTGAATCAGCTTTAGCATCGCTTGTTACTCATACTCTGGTGTACAAATCTCAAGGCCCTGGGGTCATTTTCCCGTCCTGATGATGGCCATGGCCCTGAGTGGGAGAAGCATGAAACAATATTCTGGGGAAAAAATGTTTTTATTATGACTATGAGCTTCTTCTATCTGACAAGGGCTTGTCAGTGCGGGCAATTTCCCAACTACTCTACAGGAAAGGCATTTCTGCTATAATAACAAGTAGAAAAGCAGTGGGTGTCTCTGATTCAGGAAAGAGCCTTCCTAGCCTATAGCCATGCTCTCTGTCCCCAAGACAATCTTTTAATCGGTATAGGGAGAGTTCATGATAAAGATCCATAGGCAAATTAACAGATTCCCACAAGGCCCAGATGCAGAATTATGAACAGCAGCTGTCCCAAGAAGATATCTCTTCCTCTTAATTGAACAAGCAGGGTTGCAAGTGGGCTACTCTGCTAAATTTTTAACAAAGGAAAAATGATCTGATTTTAACCAGAACTAGTGGTAACTCTTAATCACAAGGAACTTTTCTCATAAACCAACTAACAAAATAACAAAGCTGCCTCACTAAAATTCTGACTTCAGAAGTAAAATACTATTATAATTGATAGCAGAAAAAGCAAATAGCAGTCAATACAGGAGCCCGAATTCAGTATTTCATTTGTAGAGAACGTTTTCTGGAATCAAAGTCTTCAATTATTAGAGGAAAGGAAAACCCATAATGCTTTCTAGCTGAAAGGGGGATAGGGGTGTGGGTATGTACTCAATTTTGGTTTTGGTTATATCTTGTATTATATAAAATTCTACAAATATACCAAAAAAAGAGAATACTAGGTTCTCACAACTCTTTTTTATAAAATCTTAAGGGAATTTTTTTATCATTAAGGAACAAAATATTATAGAATGAAGCCAAATGAGGACCAATCCCTTCTCCTCCCATATTCCCCACTATCCTAAATTGGCTACTTATCTACTCCTATTAATATTTTAGGAGCTTTACAGAAATATAATTCACATGCCACAAAATTGACCCATTTAACGTGTTCACTTCAATCCTTTTTAGTATATGTACAGAGTTTTGCAATCATATCATAATGTAATTTCAGAACATTCTCATAACCCCCCAAACAAGCCCCATAACCCTAGTAGTCACTCCCCATTCCTGCCCACAGCCTCCCACCCCTGGCAACTTGGGGCTACTGATCTGCTTTCTGTCTGCATAGTTTTACCTTCCAGACTTTTCACATAAATGGAATAAGACATGTGGTCATTGCATCTGGCTTCTTTCATGAAGCATACTGCTTTCAAAGTTTATTCATGTTATAGCAAGTATCAGTCCTTCATTCCTTTTTATTGCCAAAGAATGTTCTATTATATAGATATACAACATTTTGTTTATCCATTCATCAGCTGGTGGACATTTGGGTTTTTTCCATTTATTGGCTATTATGAGTAACGCTGCTGTGAACATGTGTGTACAAGTGTTTTGGGGACATTAGGTTCTCATTTCTCTTGGGTAGACACCCAGGAGTGAAACTTCTGGGGCATATGGTAACTGAACGCTTAACAGTGTTAGGAACTGCCAGACTGTTTTCCTAAGTGGCTACACCATTATTTCCAGAAGTAGTGTATGAGGGTTTCAATTCCCCCACATCCTTACCAACACTCGTTATTACCTTTTTGATTGTAGCCATGCTAGTGGGTGAACTAGTATCTCTTGGTTTAGATATGAATTTTACTGAGAGCTAATGATGTTGAGCACCTTTTCGTACGATCACTGGTCACCTGTATATATTCTTTGGAGAAATGTCTGTCCAAATCCTTGCCCATTTTTAAAAGGGGTTATCTTTTTATTATTGATTTTTAAGAGTTCTTTATATATCTGGATTCAAGTCTATTATCGGATATATGATTTGCAAATGTATTCTCCCATTCTGTGGGCTCTGTTTTCACTTTCTTGATGATGTATTTTTATTTGATGATCCATTTTATTATTTATTATTTTGTTGCTTGTGCTTTTGGCATCATATCTAAGAAACTATTGCTTAACCTTATGAATATTTCTATATAATTACTATTTAGACCTAAAAATCATATATGAATTTTCATATGGTAGAAACAACTTAGGTTCCAACTAACAGTGGTTAAGGTTTCCATTTCTCCACATCCTTGCCTAGACTTGATAACCTCAGAGTTATTTTGCCTATTTCTTGACTATAACTTGGTAACTCAAATTACTTTAACTTGCATTTCTCTATTTATTTAGTTTCTTTTCCTATATTTCCATCTTCTCTGTTAATGGCCTGTTCGTGTATTCTGACATTTTGTATTTTTCTCATTTTTGAAGACATTCTTTATATATAATTGATATTAAATATTTCTCAGTAACATGTCTTGTAACATGCTTTACAAGTACGTGAGCTATCCTTTTGCTTGTTTGTTATTTGCTTTGTTGAACTAGTATTAATTTTACTGTTAAGAAATTCTAAAATAATTTCTTTATGATCTGTGTTTTTTGCAACTTTTTTTTAACTTTAAGCTATACAAACATTCTACTCTAAGAGATGTGGTATTGTATAGCTACTAAGGGAAGGGACACAAGAACCAAGCTGTCTTGATTTGAATCTAGATTCTATCGTGTATTACTTTGTAATCTGAAACAGATTATTTAACTTCTCTGAACCTGCTTCCTCATTTATAGGATAGGGGGAATAAAAGCACCTATCTCATGTTGTGTGGCATTTAAATGAGTAAAGTGTTTAGAACAATACATGGAACATTAGCTATTATTATTTTATTCTAAACACTTTCACTTTTTGAATTTTTTTTTTTTTAATTTTTTATTTATTTATTTTTATATTTCTGGCTGTGTTGGGTCTTCATTTCTGTGCGAGGGCTTTCTCTAGTTGTGGCAAGCGGGGGCCACTCTTCATCGCGGTGCGTGGGCCTCTCACTATCGCGGCCTCTCTTGTTGCAGAGCACAGGCTCCAGACGCGCAGGCTCAGTAATTGTGGCTCACGGGCCCAGCTGCTCCGCGGCATGTGGGATCTTCCCAGACCAGGGCTCGAACCCGTGTCTCCTGCATTGGCAGGCGGATTCTCAACCACTGCGCCACCAGGGAAGCCCCACTTTTTGAATTTTACCTTTAGCTTTCTGATATACTTGGAGATGATTTTTATACGTGGTATGAAGTGAGGTTTTCAAACAGTCCACTTTTCCCCACTGATCTCCAATGTCCCCTCTGACACATTATTTCCTTATATACATGATTCTCTATCATGTTCCATAAGTCTAGAGCTACCCTAGGCCATACCACACTATTTTAATTACTATAGCTATTAAACTGTAAAACCATAGTAAGTTTTTATATCTAGAAGAGCAAGTATACCTAACGTGTTCTGTGCTTAACATCTATAAATGCAGGCATTTACAAGTGAAAGGATAACAGTACTGACATTTGTATCCTTAGATTTGTGAATTATAAAATCACAAACAAAATATGTCAGTTACTGTCTATTAGATGACTAGTATTTAATGTAACTATAAGAATGCTGCTTTCTTTTTAACCCCTAGACCATTTTGATTATTTTGTAAATAATAAGGTAATGATTCACTGAAAGCCACAGGAATAATAAACAAAAAGTCTAGACTAAGAAGTAAAACATTATAGTCTACCCACCACCAGAGCCTCCCATCAAGCCTCTTAGCCTCAACCACCAGAGGGCAGACAACAGAAGCAAGAAAAACTACAATCCTGCAGCCTGTGGACCAAAAACCACAGTTACAGAAAGACAGAGAAGATGAAAAGGCAGAGGGCTATGTACCAGATGAAGGAACAAGAAAAAACCCCAGAAAAACAACTAAATGAAGTGGAGATAGGCAACCTTCCAGAAAAAGAATTCAGAATAATGATAGTGAAGATGATCCAGGACCTCGGAATAAGAATGGAGGCAAAGATTGAGAAGATGCAAGAAATGATTAACAAAGACCTAGAAGAATTAAAGAACAAACAAACAGAGATGACCAATACAATAACTGAAATGAAAACTACACTAGAAGGAATCAATAGCAGAATAACTGAGGCAGAAGAACGGATAAGTGACCTGGAAGACAGAATGGTGGAATTCACTGCTGCGGAACAGACTAAAGAAAAAAGAATAAAAAGAAATGAAGACAGCCTAAGAGACCTCTGGGACAACATTAAACGCAACAACATTCGCATTATAGGGGTCCCAGAAGGAGAAGAGAGAGAGAAAGGACCAGAGAAAATATTTGAAGAGATTATAGTCGAAAACTTCCCTAACATGGGAAAGGAAATAGCCACCCAAGTCCAGGAAGCGCAGAGAGTCCCATACAGAATAAACCCAAGGAGAAACACGCCGAGACACATAGTAATCAAAGTGGCAAAAATTAAAGACAAAGAAAAATTACTGAAAGCAGCAAGGGAAAAATGACAAATAACATACAAGGGAACCCCCATAAGGTTAACAGCTGATTTCTCAGCAGAAACTCTGCAAGCCAGAAGGGAGTGGCATGATATACTTAAAGTGATGAAAGGGAAGAACCTACAACCAAGATTACTCTACCCAGCAAGGATCTCATTTAGATTTGATGGAGAAATCAAAAGCTTTACAGACAAGCAAAAGCTAAGAGAATTCAGCACCACCAAACCAGCTCTACAACAAATGCTAAAGGAACTTCTCTAAGTGGGAAACACAAGAGAAGAAAAGGACCTACAAAAACAAACCCAAAACAATTAAGAAAATGGTCATAGGAACATACATATCGATAATTACCTTAAACGTGAATGGATTAAATGCCCCAACCAAAAGACATAGACTGGCTGAATGGATACAAAAACAAGACCCATATATATGCTGTCTACAAGAGACCCACTTCAGACCTAGGGACACATACAGACTGAAAGTGAGGGGATGGAAAAAGATATTCCATGCAAATGGAAATCAAAAGAAAGCTGGAGTAGCTATACTCATATCAGATAAAATAGACTTTAAAATAAAGAATGTTACAAGAGACAAGGAAGGACACTACATAATGATCCAGGGATCAATCCAAGAAGAAGATATAACAATTATAAATATATATGCACCCAACATAGGAGCACCTCAATACATAAGGCAACTGCTAACAGCTATAAAAGAGGAAATCGACAGTAACACAATAATAGTGGGGGACTTTAACACCTCACTTACGCCAATGGACAGATCATCCAAAATGAAAATAAATAAGGAAACAGAAGCTTTAAATGACACAATAGACCAGATAGATTTAATTGATATATATAGGACATTCCATCCAAAAACGGCAGATTACACGTTCTTCTCAAGTGCACACGGAACATTCTCCAGGATAGATCACATCTTGGGTCACAAATCAAGCCTCAGTAAATTTAAGAAAATTGAAATCATATCAAGCATCTTTTCTGACCACAACGCTATGAGATTAGAAATGAATTACAGGGAAAAAAACGTAAAAAAGACAAACACATGGAGGCTAAACAATACGTTACTAAATAACCAAGAGATCACTGAAGAAATCAAACAGGAAATAAAAAAATACCTAGAGACAAATGACAATGAAAACACGACGACCCAAAACCTATGGGATGCAGCAAAAGCGGTTCTAAGAGGGAAGTTTATAGCTATACAAGCCTACCTAAAGAAACAAGAAAAATCTCAAGTAAACAATCTAACCTTACACCTAAAGAAACTAGAGAAAGAAGAACAAACAAAACCCAAAGTTAGCAGAAGGAAAGAAATCATAAAGATCAGAGCAGAAATAAATGAAATAGAAACAAAGAAAACAATAGCAAAGATCAATAAAACTAAAAGTTGGTTCTTTGAGAAGATAAACAAAATTGATAAGCCATTAGCCAGACTCATCAAGAAAAAGAGGGAGAGGACTCAAATCAATAAAATCAGAAATGAAAAAGGAGAAGTTACAACAGACACCGCAGAAATACAAAACATCCTAAGAGACTACTACAAGCAACTTTATGCCAATAAAATGGACAACCTGGAAGAAATGGACAAATTCTTAGAAAGGTATAACCTTCCAAGACTGAATCAGGAAGAAACAGAAAATATCAACAGACCAATCACAAGTAATGAAATTGAAACTGTGATTAAAAATCTTCCAACAAACAAAAGTCCAGGACCGGATGGCTTCACAGGTGAATTCTATCAAACATTTAGAGAAGAGCTAACACCCATCCTTCTCAAACTCTTCCAAAAAATTGCAGAGGAAGGAACTCTCCCAAACTCATTCTATGAGGCCACCATCACCCTGATACCAAAACCAGACAAAGACACTACAAAAAAAGAAAATTACAGACCAATATCACTGATGAATATAGATGCAAAAATCCTCAACAAAATACTAGCAAACAGAATGCAACAACACATTAAAAGGATCATACACCACGATCAAGTGGGATTTATCCCAGGGATGCAAGGATTCTTCAATATATGCAAATCAATCAATGTGATACACCATATTAACAAATTGAAGAAGAAAAACCATATGATCATCTCAATAGATGCAGAAAAAGCTTTTGACAAAATTCAACACCCATTTCTGATAAAAACTCTCCAGAAAGTGGGCATAGAGGGAACCTACCTCAACATAATAAAGGCCATATATGACAAACCCACAGCAAACATCATTCTCAATGGTGAAAAACTGAAAGCATTTCCTCTAAGATCAGGAACGAGACAAGGATGTCCACTCTCACCACTATTATTCAACATAGTTCTGGAAGTCCTAGCCACGGCAATCAGAGAAGAAAAAGAAATAAAAGGAATACAAATTGGAAAAGAAGAAGTAAAACTGTCACTGTTTGCGGATGACATGATACTATACATAGAGAATCCTAAAACTGCCACCAGAAAACTGCTAGAGCTAATTAATGAATATGGTAAAGTTGCAGGTTACAAAATTAATGCACAGAAATCTCTTGCATTCCTATACACTAATGATGAAAAATCTGAAAGAGAAATTATGGAAACACTCCCATTTACCACTGCAAGAAAAAGAATAAAATATCTAGGAATAAACCCACCTAGGGAGACAAAAGACCTGTATGCAGAAAACTATAAGACACTGATGAAAGAAATTAAAGATGATACCAACAGATGGAGAGATATACCATGTTCTTGGATTGGAAGAATCAACATTGTGAAAATGAGTATACTACCCAAAGCAATCTACAGATTCAATGCAATCCCTATCAAATTACCAATGGCATTTTTTACGGAGCTAGAACAAATCATCTTAAAATTTGTATGGAGACACAAAAGACCCCGAATAGCCAAAGCAGTCTTGAGGCAAAAAAATGGAGCTGGAGGAATCAGACTCCCTGACTTCAGACTATACTACAAAGCTACAGTAATCAAGACAATATGGTACTGGCACAAAAACAGAAACATAGATCAATGGAACAAGATAGAAAGCCCAGAGATTAACCCACGCACCTATGGTCAACTAATCTATGACAAAGGAGGCAAAGATATACAATGGAGAAAAGACAGTCTCTTCAATAAGTGGTGCTGGGAAAACTGGACAGCCACATGTAAAAGAATGAAATTAGAATACTCCCTAACACCATACACAAAAATAAACTCAAAATGGATTAGAGACCTAAATGTAAGACTGGACACTATAAAACTCTTAGAGGAAAACATAGGAAGAACACTCTTTGACATAAATCACAGCAAGATCTTTTTCGATCCACCTCCTAGAGTAATGGAAATAAAAACAAAAATAAACAAGTGGGACCTAATGAAACTTCAAAGCTTTTGCACAGCAAAGGAAACCATAAACAAGACGAAAAGACAACCCTCAGAATGGGAGAAAATATTTGCAAATGAATCAACGGACAAAGGATTAATCTCCAAAATATATAAACAGCTCATTCAGCTCAATATCAAAGAAACAAACACCCCAATCCAAAAATGGGCAGAAGACCTAAATAGACATTTCTCCAAAGAAGACATACAGACGGCCACGAAGCACATGAAAAGATGCTCAACATCACTAATTATTAGAGAAATGCAAATCAAAACTACAATGAGGTATCACCTCACTCCTGTTAGAATGGGCATCATCAGAAAATCTACAAACAACAAATGCTGGAGAGGGTGTGGAGAAAAGGGAACCCTCTTGCACTGTTGGTGGGAATGTAAATTGATACAGCCACTATGGAGAACAATATGGAGGTTCCTTAAAAAACTAAAAATAGAATTACCATATGACCCAGCAATCCCACTACTGGGCATATACCCAGAGAAAACCGTAATTCAAAAAGACACCTGCACCCGAATGTTCATTGCAGCACTATTTACAATAGCCAGGTCATGGAAGCAACCTAAATGCCCATCAACAGACGAATGGCTAAAGAAGATGTGGTACATATATACAAGGGAATATTACTCAGCCATAAAAAGGAACGAAATTGAGCCATTTGTTGAGAAGTGGATGGATCTAGAGACTGTCATACAGAGTGAAGTAAGTCAGAAAGAGAAAAACAAATATCGTATATTAATGCATGTATGTGGAACCTAGAAAAATGGTACAGATGAGCCAGATTGCAGGGCGGAAGTTGAGACACAGATGTAGAGAATGGACATATGGACACCAAGGGGGGAAAACTGCGATGAGGTGGGGATGGTGGTGTGCTGAATTGGGCGATTGGGATTGACATGTATACACTGATGTGTATAAAACTGATGCCTAATAAGAACCTGCAGTATAAAAAAACAAACAAAACAACTAATACTAAACTTTCATTGGGTTATTTGTATGGAAATATGTTAATATAAATGTTTCAGACATTACATGAAATTTCTAAAAATCTTATATTTGTATTTGTATGGAAATATGTATGGAAATATGTTAATATAAATGTTTCAGACATTACATGAAATTTCTAAAAATCTTATATTTGTATTTGTATGGAAATATGTATGGAAATATGTTAATATAAATGTTTCAGACATTACAGGAAACGTCTAAAAATCTTATATGTTCTGGTATAATGTTATAAGTAATAATCCTAGTTATTACTTTAAAATGTATATCTCAGAAATAACTAATTTTCTTGTCAACTGCATTATTATGAACTTTCATCAAATCTTTAACCATGGTCATTTTTAAGTCTTTTGTCATTTACAGACAGTTCTGGGTGTACTCTGATGATTTTGCAAATATGTTCCTATAAAAGGGTTTCATCTTCAAGAAATTCATGGAAAAGACTCTGACAAGTACAGGTTTCTGGTAACTGACTGTACTGCTGAACTGAATGAATAAGCATTTTCAGAACTCTAATGAAAAACTGATGAACTCATAAAAGTGCTAACAAAAGATCAAGATGAAAAAAAAAAGAAATTAATTACATGGGACTGAGTGAACTGATGAGGATGAGTATAATTTTTGTGACTTTCTGTCTGAATTAAAAAAAAAAAAAATCCCACAAGGACTCAGAGGAAAAGAATATACAAATCAATTTTCACTGCAAAGTAAAGGAGCTGTTACAGTGGAGGATTACTGGACTGAATGTCAATATTATGACATAGTATAACTGTGTTTCATGTTTGGTAATTGCAATCATTGTTGCTTTTGTTGTGGTCATCCATGTACAATGCTTGGTGTCAGTCTATTTATCTCTTGTAAAAATAAAATACAGTGTGTGTGTGTGGGAAAAAAAAAAAAAGAAGTAAAACATTATAGAACTTTTTTGGAGGGATGGGTAATTTTGCTTATTTATCTTTTAAGTACAAATAGGGGATATGCAATCCTCAGCAGAAATTTCAAACTCCTTCAAAAGCAAATACAAAAATCAAAACAAAGCCCCAAAACAAAGGACCAAGTATTCTCACTCAGTTTGCAAAATCACAGCATGGATTCACAGTTACTGAAAAAAATAGTCAATGGAGAGGTAGAAAAATTAGGATAAAGAAGCACAGAAACTTTACCTGGTAAAGACAGTTCATCAATTATTCTAAAATATTCTACAGCAACTTCTCAAAACCATAAAACACAATGTGTAAATCTAAAGGATCCCTGGTACAAGTGATATCCTACAATGGGAAGGAACAATGACCTTGTAATTTTAGCATTAAGAAATAAATCTGGGGCTTCCCTGGTGGCGCAGTGGTTGAGAATCTGCCTGCTAATGCAGGGGACACGGGTTCGAGCCCTGGTCTGGGAAGATCCCACATGCCACGGAGCAACTAGGCCCGTGAGCCACAACTACTGAGCCTGTGCGTCTGGAGCCTGTGCTCCACAAGAAGAAAGGCCGTGACAGTGAGAGGCCCGCGCACCGCGATGAAGAGTGGCCCCCGCTTGCCGCGACTAGAGAAAGCCCTCGCACAGAAATGAAGACCCAACACAGCCAAAAATAAATAAATAAAATAAAATACATTTTTAAAAAAGAAAAACACAGTTCAAAAAAAAAAAAAAAAAGAAAGAAATCGGGAGAGGTGTGAGCACTCACTCTTAAGGTGTAAAGCTGCATCTCACATTTCTCATTTGCAGTCATAGCTACTCAGGATATTTTACAAGTAATCTCTTTAGATTAACATTTGCAGGAAATCAGGAAGAGGAAAAAACGGAAGCATGCTCCATTCTTCAAGGCGAGATGTAACTTTTCTTCCTGGAAAATAACTCAGTTGTGTTCCTGATTTTGCCTTCTCCTCACCTCAGATGGTGAGGTACTGTGGCTCAGAAGAAACTGCAGATAAGTTGCATTCCCGTGAGCACTAAATTATGACAGCCTAAATGCGGTTGAATATACAGTACTTTTTTACAAACTAGTACGTATTATGGTAAATGGGAAAATCGAAGCAAAATTATCAGCTCTGAGCTTATTCATACACTGGAATATGTATTTCTGGTGGTGGTGGTAGTGTGTTTTTGTAATCTGTCTCTTAAATAAAATGTTCGTGTGACAAAGACTCTGGCTTTCCAAACATTCTGCCTAAATATTACAGCAATCCTCAAGTCAAATTGAAATGTAATTCTTCAAAGAACAAGAACAAAAACTCTGGAATCCCTAGTTCTGGTTCTGCCACTAGAAGTAATAGTGAGGCTTTAGATAAGTCACCTAACAATTGTGTGCCCCTGTTTCCTCCCTTGTGAAAATGAGAAAACACAAGCAGATCATTAAAATTAACTGGGTCTCGCTCAAATAGGAGTGTAGGTGCCTGTAGCATTTATTTTTACTGGGCGTACTTTAGGTTGTGTAGATGTTTGTTTATACAAGGGCACTTTATTTTCTGTTGAAGAAAACCCTCCACTGCGTCATCCCACACACAAACTACTTCCGCTCTTACTTGAAAGGAAATTCCTTTTCAAGGTTCACAGTACATTAGAGACAGCTGCATAGCTGAGCTTCCTCCAGAAACTTCAAAAAACTTCAGATGTAGTCCATGCATGACATGGATCATGAAACAAGACAATCTCAAGCACTTAGAGACTGCCCCTTCTCTTACCCTCTTTTAATGTTATATATTTCTGGGGTTGTTGCCTGCTTACATTAAGTACTGTGTGTGTGTGTGTGTGTGTGTGTGTGTTGTGTGTGTGTGTTTATTTTAAATCAAGTTCCTGAGGGAATGCAGGAACTTTCTAAAGTGACTATCTTGAGTGCTAATTTCCAAAGCAAGATAAGGTAAAAAGTACATTTCCATTTAATGACATTTCAACAACAGACAGTCACTACCCTATGAACTTCCAAAGAGGCAATCCTCACTTCAAACCACACATTCCCTGGGTATGTTTCCATATTGCCCTGGAACTCATAAGTGTTTGTCTGGAAAACTCAATTCTGGACTCAGAACCAGTAAAACAAGAATACCGAACTAGGTAAGAATTCTGGCATAGAACTTTTCCAGCAGAAGCAAAGAAGAGAGTTATGACTTGGTTTATTTCAGAACAGTCACCAAAACTGCCTATGTAGCTACAAAGACAAACTACCTGCATTGGGAATAACATGCTGAATATAATTGGAGGTGGGGGCCGGGCTCAGGAGCATCCAAACAGTATGGTGCTTTCTGGGGGTAGCTGATAGAGCCCAACTCTGAAAAGATTTCCAAGAGCCTACCAGGTGTCCAGTGACAAGCTGGATACAGAAATTACTTAATTAACGTACCTGAGAAAGAGACGGGAAATTTGGGATTCACATTCTTCTTTCACTCTCCAAGAAATCCTTCACTCCAGATTTGGATTGTTCCAAGTAAATTAAGACTTAACGATCCCTTCTTTATCATTAGTGGCAGTATTTTAATAATGCTAGGACAACTGTTTCATTAAACAACAGGTCATACTAATGTAATATTTTATGAAAGGACATCTAAACCAGATATGTGGGTAAGTTACTTTTGAAACAAATTCTGACAATTCCTTTTAAATACCATTAATAAAATAGGTTCTTCTCTTGGTCAGAAAAAGGGGGTTAGAGGTTCTGTCTGCAGGTAAAGAATGAACTGAAATTTATTAACTCTAATCCCGTGTGTACCAAATCCCTTGGGGTAGCTTAATCAACTGCAGCTTTCTGGGCTCAGCTCCCAAGTACTTGGTTTAGTAGATTTGGGATGGGGTATAGGGAACTGCATCTTTAAAATGACCTATGGTGACTGTAATGTAGGAAATACATTGAACCATGCTGTGAGGAAAACTGCAGACTCCTTGTTTCTCAGATGGATCAGTGCCGATGACTCACTGCTCGTCAATTGATTCCCATTCAATAGCCATTGCAGCAAACCCTCACTCAGCTCACAGGAACATCTGCATAAAATCCTCAAGGCCCTCCAGTCAAGCCAGAAAGAGGCGGAAAATCACCTGATCCTGAATTCTGGTCTCTCCTGCCACAGTGCACCAAGCTGCCACAAAGAAAACACACTGGCCAACGGCTATATTATTGTTGGCAAGCACCAAAATTTGCTCAAAACCTTTACAAATGAAACCCAGCTGCTTAAGCTCAATACCAGATGTCTTCTACAATGTGTGGCTTTGATAGATTAAATTGAGCATAAGAAAGAGATGAAATATATGAAAATCTAATTTGCAAGATGTTTGTCATTAAGGTTATTTAACAAAACAAGACAGAAAATTTTTATATTTTTCACTATAAGAGGTTAAGTAGGATAGATTAACAATATTCATAATAGCTACTAAAATGCATGTTATGAATTAACTGTTTAGTGTATATTTTTAAAATCCAGTCCAAAAACAATCTCCAAAAATGCCCAAGAATGTCTTATGTCTGTAAAATCATGTGATTTAGCATGAGGGTCCTTTTCATTTAAACCCGTTCCCCAATTTGGACATGTTTTCACCCAGGGCATAGGAAATTAAGTAGGAAATATTTAGTGATATTCTCCAATTTCAATAAACTGTCATAATCCTATGAAAACATACATATAAAAAACATGTGTGTGGGTATGTATCATATGTACAAGAAAGTATGGAAGTAAAAAGGCAATTTGTTTAGGAACCTCAATTAAGTGGCATCTACCCTTCTGTTACCATGTCACAATGAAACACTTTTTCTGTTGTTTTCCAGGTCACTGCACAGTTCTCAGTAACTCAGCTGATTTCAGAGCCTAAATTAAACTCAAAGCCACTCAAATATTCCTCCAATGAACTGCTGCACATTCCCTGACTTAAATGAGCTAATAGTTAATGGGCAAATATAGCATATTACTCTTACAACATTAACCTTTTTCTTTATTCAAAACAGAAACATGAAAAGCATAATGGAATTCGAAAGCAATAAGCAATTGAGCATATTAACTCTAACCAAGACAAACAATTCAGTTGAGATTTAGCTCCATAAAAAAGTGCATCATCATTTCAAGTACACACGATTACAACTGGCAGGTTATTATTTTTTCAGATTTGAAAAATATTGTCTTAGTTTTCTTTTAGAGAAACCAAAATAAAGGTAAACATTTTAGCAAAGACATAGTTTGATCATGAATATTTCTACCAACGTAATAACAGAAAGATAATTTCATACAAAGTTTATAAAACAAACCTGGCCTCACATTTTCTGACGCTGTATACTATTGGCCTTGGCATAGTTTATAGTTAAAGGAAAACAGAAATAACCATAAAAAATGTTAAGATGCCTTATTATATTAAATTGTCTCACACTTGGCTGATATCTTATCAATGCAGTTCTCGTATCACAAAAGTTCCAAATTGATGCAACACTGATTCCTTACCTGTAAAACTCCCATTAAAATTGTGAAGATACCAAGTCGAATATGGGGACATTATGTTCCCACATTATGACCACAGGATACTGTCAGGCAGTAAAAACCTGTGCACCAAAGCCAGTTTTCTGCGTGTACTCAAGAGGTTTCCAAAAAGTGAATTCGATACGTACGTTCATTCTCCTCTGGACTCCAGAAGGGATCAAAAGCATAGTTTCAGACACTCAAGTTCCCAGAATTTGATCAAATGAAAGATGTATACTTCTAGCCACAAACTTGTGGCCTTTTAGGGATCATAATGCAAAATTTATGAGATGTTCTTTGTGAGACATAAGGTTTGCAACTACTGTTTCAATAAAGGAGTAAAAGTTGTATGTAACAATATGACAAAACTAAAGTCTGCCAAGAGAGTACACTACTTGTTTCATATGTTATTTTTTGCCACCACCTTGATATCTTGAATTTCTTCAGCATCTTTTTTTTAAAGAGCAAAAAAAAAAAAAAATCATACCCCTTCATTTACTATTAAAATAATTCTATAGAAACTACAGAAATATATTACCATAATTTTGGTAGTAACATTTCCTGGATACCAAAGTTCACGTAAAAATAAAGTGTTTTTTATAATTTTTCTACACATACAGCTAATAAGTCACTTAGTAGCCAACAGGAATTCATTATAAACAAAGGAATACTAGAAGTATTCATACTGCTATTATTAATGACAGTAGCACCTAGATTAGACGTTTTTGATTATCAACCTATCCCAAACCCTCTTCTAGAAAAAACTTCCACTGCCCACTGTATCTGTTATTGTCTGGTGGCCATCTTGCTATTGAGTGATTACACATCCCACCTGTGTTACATTCCATCATTGTTAGGGTCAGCAGTCAATCAAATTCTCTCTCCAGAAAGTTAAAAATAAGAAACAGTGAAACATTTATCAGTTAACTCTGGAGAGCTAAGCAAAAAACGTCTTGGAATATCAGGAAATGCAGACACTACTTTGGGTCGTGTGCAAAATAATGAGTATGTCTAAGGAGGTAGGACTCCTCTATACGCCAAGTATTGTGCTATGCACTGGGGATTCAGCAATAAATAGAATGGACGTGGTCTTTCCTCTAAGAAGGTGAGCTTCCAGGAGAGTGACATGTATAATGATACATCATGATATGTACCATACAAGAGAAATAAAACTTACAATGAGGGATTGATTATATGAAGGGGATCTCATTTAATCTGATTGTTAAGAAAAAGTTAACTTGGTAACGTTTAAGCAAATGGATAAGCAGAGCAGAAAAGCAAAGAACTTTCTAGGCTGTGGAGCATGTGTGAAACACCTGAGGAGAGAGGAGTTTGGATCATTCTGGACAGGAAAGGCTTGATAACCGCTGAGCAGTGAGGTGAGCTGCAGAGGAGCCAGGGCCTCGCTGATGCCAAGCCTGGAAGGCCATAGAAAGGTCTGGATTTTACAGTGCAAGGAGTGTCTGCTAAAGACCTGTAAACAGAAAAATGGGAAAAGACACCCAGAGGGAAGAAGAAGGGAATGTCCTCCGGGTCCCACAAGGCCTGTGTTTCCTTCAGCTTTTCTTTATGTCTTCATTCGACTTCTTCCTCTACTTAAGTTTCTGTTCTTTTGCCCAAAATATCAAAGTATCAATACTAACAATGTGATTTTATACACATTATGAATTAATATGGAAGTTAACTAATTATGGAAGGAATGCGACAGAGATGACATCAAGCAAGAAATCAGTTAATCCAAAAGCCCCAGATTCTCCAGCGTTACAGGAAAAGTGCTGGGGCCTAGAAATAAGAACGAGGTTATTCTGAGCTCATAGCCACAAAATCGTAGGTAGATATTTTAATATGAATAGTTCCACAAACACACACACACACATCGATTATGATAGGCAGAGTAACTATTTTACAGATGGAAGAGAGTATAATAATCAAGACCAAAAGGGTCCATCTGAACCTAAAATGCAGCATAAGAAAGCTTGATAGACAATTTAGCTGATTTTAATTGTCGGTACTTTGTCTTACTTAAAGATTTGCCCAATATCCTGTATGAGTTCTAAAAATAAATCCACATTCAGAAAGTTAGGGGAAAAAAACATATTCACAAATTTGTTCCTGGCAGTTCTAAGTCAATAGAAGAGTTGTAAAATGTTATTTCAGATTCAATTGACTCATAGACCAAAAAAAACAAAAACAAAAACGAATGTGAATTACTCTGATCTTTCTAATACTATGATTCTTCCAGAAGCCTTCAAGTATTTGTAATTTAAAGATTAAATTATCTATGCACAGATATTGAGAGATATGTATGCCTTACATACATGGTTGCCACCACGACGTACTTAAAGAGGATAACTTCTCATAACAAAAGGCAAAACCAAATGATGTGAGTTTGCACTCAATAATTATGTGAATGTCTCTTATCCAAGCTACTCTGCAGAATTTAAGTTGAGAACTATAATTTAGCCACTTTCCTTCCAGATAAATTACCACAGATCAAATTCCTTACATCTGTGACGCTCACCACAACGCGTAGTTACTGCCAATTAACAGCTGGAGATGAACTGTTGGAAGTGTCACATAATAGCTGTAGAAGAAAACATGTTAAACACAGAACCACATTTATGCATTTAACAGCTGTGTCGGGCTAACAGTTGATTTTTCACTATATTTTGCCATATGGTAACGAGGATCATTTTCCACTTAAAAATATTACCAAAGGTCTTCCCTGGTGGCACAGTGGTTAAGAATCCGCCTGCCAATGCAGGGGACACAGGCTTAAGCCCTGGTCCAGGAAGATCCCACATGCCGCGGAGCAACTAAGCCCGTGCACCACAACTACTGAGCCTGCGCTCTAGAGCCCGCGAGCCACAACTACTGAGTCCGAGTGCCACAACTGCTGAAGCCTGCGCACCTAGAGCCCGTGCTCCGCAACAAAGAAGCCACCGCAATGAGAAGCCCGCGCACCGCAACGAAGAGTAGCCCCCGCTCGCCGCAACTAGAGAAAGCCCGCGCGCAGCAACGAAGAGTAGCCCCCACTCGCCGCAACTAGAGAAAGCCCGCGCACAGCAATGAAGACCCAATGCAGCCAAAAATAAATATAATAAATAAATAAACTTTTTAAAACAATTACCAAAAATTGATACCCTAGAGCAATATCACCATTTTAATTTTGAAACTACACATTCACAGCCATGTTTGTTATTCTCCTGTTACTGCATTTCCTGTCTGCCTTAATTCTACTGAAAATACTTAATAACAAATTTTTAAAAAATTTTAAATTAGTGTCAACCAGATCAAACACAAATATTACAATAGGAAACCTATGGAATATGACCTGGCAATGAAGAAGCAGGATATAAAATCTGGGTTACATAAAACTGCAGGGGCCATGGAGACTGGGACCTGCTTTTGTTCATTGGGTTTAGGGATTTTCCTGTATTCCAAAAGAGCTAATTCCTACTTCCTATCTCGCCTTTTCTTCCGGGAACTCTTTGTTGATACAGAATTACTCCTAAAGAACAAAAGTTGGCTGCCAATTTTTATTTTACTCTAATTGCTGTAATAATCTATTACCATGATTTTACAGTAGGGCAGGGTGCTGTGGAAATTTTCACATATACATTTAACAAGGAGCTAAATAAAACTCTCACCTTTTTAAATGCCAGAACATGAGGCCCATCCATGTCAGGAAGGGCACATTGTTGCCACCAATGTGTTAGAACAACAAACAGAAAGAGTCCTTTAGTTTTTAGGTCTGTCATTCTATCACCTTTATAACCTCACTAAATTCCTTTGGCAGAACTTAAGAAGAATGGTAGTGACCAAAATGATGCCTCAATACTGTTTACACATTGCACTATATTCATTAGTATTGCCTGTAATTCTCCACTGTGTTTTGAGAATAAAGGGGCAAGGTAGTATCAATAGCTCAATCTTTAAAATACTACATTTCAAATAGAAATGAATACTACAGATTTTCACCATTACAGGTCATATTTTCACTTTTAGAAGAAGGCAATTCCACATTTCACGATCCCGAGTTTTAAAAAATGCATTCCTGAAGCAACCACAATGTGCCAATATAAAAAACACAAAGTTCAAAACCTACCAAGATGTACCCTTGCTTCCTTTTTTCTAAGCCTGTGTCTTTTCAAGTAAAACACTGAAGATAAGATATAAGCAATGATAAGATTTAGGCTGATGAATCACATCACCCCGCCCCGCCCCGCCCCGCTCCGCCCCGCCCAGGCCACCCTAGCTACTCTGTTCCACATGTGAAGCGTTCTCCTTTCCACTTATTGTGACTTTGCAGAGCTTTGTACCATTTAAAGTAGAATTGGAATATCGTACATATTCCTTCCATATAGAACTTTTAGGTTTCCATATACTTAAATAACTAAATATTTGTATTAGCCTGAAGCACACACTCTCCAAATGTCTCAAGTTGTCATTCTGCAACGCATTTACTTTAAATGAGTATTTAAGGTCTCAGAACATTAATCTTGGCTTTGCCATTCACTTAAGAAGTCATGACCCCTTCCTTTGTCTGTGCTTCATATTCACCTATCTTTGTGATAATCATTCTCACTGAAGTACATGCAGAATTAATCATCATAAAGCGTTACAAGTTGTCAATGAATATTTAACTTCTATAGTCAAAGCTGCTTAGTCTTGGCTGAGCTCATAGTTCCTGTCTACAGCACATTCTGTTTTCATCCAGGCAAAATAAAAAACAAACAAACAAACATGAAACTTTTTTTTATAAGGCTACAGGTAGAGAAATTCCTCAAAAAAAAAAAAAAAGTTAAAATTTCACTAGTGACAAAGCTGGGAATATAAATTGGGATTCAGTATGTTAATCACACTAAGATGAGCTATGGGATTCTTTTAAAATCTTTTCTCAGTTTACATTTCCAGATTGATTGTCTCCTATTCCTGCAGAGATTAACATTATTACTAATGATACTAATAGCAAAACCTCAGACAATACTATGTACCAGTTACTATTCTAAATGCTTTATGTGTATTTACTCATTTAATAATCAAATCATTCCTATGGTTAGTTATTATTATTATGCCTATTTCACAGTTGAGAAAATCAAGGCACCTATAAGACACCTCATTTGAGTTTACACATCTAGTAAGTGGTAGAGCTAAGATTCAAACTCAGGCATCCTGGGTCTGGAGTTCATACTCTTAACCACTATGCTACAGAATAAACGGGTAGACACACACAGATGCACACAGGCACTCACGTGAAAGGGCTCTGGACAGGGAGTTAAAAAGGTTACGCTTGGTAGAAGAAAGCAGGGAATGTCTCTGGGCTTCAACCTTCTCACTGGAAAAGTAAACCAACTACACAATACTATTTTAAGGTGTAATTTAATCCTACCATCCATTTATGATTCAAAGATTCAGTCTGTAACATACAGCCTTTTCACTTTTGACTGACGTAACTCAATAATTAATTCAGGTGTTCATATGTTTCCAGGAAAATGCTAAAAGAGAATGAAAAATTACCCTTAGGCAATCAAGAAATAGTAGTAGCGTGAGTAGAGGAATAAGAATTTCACCTCATATATATCATGTTTGAGTGTCCTGGAACATTCTTAAGAAAGTTTCCCTGAGGTCATTCTAGCTCTTCTAGAAGGTACCAGATTATAACAATTTTTGGAAACCAAACTAGCAAACCAAGTAAATGAACTACATGTTGTTTCTTCATGTCAATACGCAAAACTCCTTTTGAGTTACACTTATCTATACCAGAAATTAAAAGTACTTTTCATGAAGCCAAGCCACAAAATATAATACCTAAATAGTGTCATGGAATACTCTGAGATTATGAAAACATTCATCTTTAAGTGCCAATCAAAATACATGTCAGTTGGTAATACATGCTTCCAAATAAATAGTATTGCCAAATTGGTTCTATAAAATGCATTCACAGGTATATGAGGGTGAACTGTAAATGCATTTTGATCTCATACATATTCCCTTGTCACCTGGCTTAATTTTATAAAGCCGCTATTTCCTTATTTCCAACCTTGTGACTCCCTTGTTGCAAATCACTAACACAGATAATTGTTTCCTATTCATTAAGTTATCTTTCTTCTAACTTGAAAATAGTTCACCTACTTTTATAATTACTTCTTTAGTTAAAATAATTTTTTTTTAATTGCCATCCTTTAGTCAACTTTATACAAGAATAATTCTTCTGGACAAAATGATCACTAAGCAAGCCCCTGTTCTTAAATATGGATAAACATCTGACATAGTCACAAATTACAATTATTGCCATTATAAAACTACAGATTTACTCAATGCATCCATATAAAAATGACAATGAACTTCAAAGTAAATTAGCTAACCTATAAAAAAATCTAACAGTATTCAAACTAAAACGATCAAAACAAGTTTATTAGAATTTTTGTTTTCTTAAATTCTTCACATATAAACTGTCACCGTATGTTGACAATCAACTTCATACTCAAAGTTCCAAACTAGATTGCACTTAATTCTTAATTGCTAGAGAAAACAGAAACTTTGCATCCCTTTTAAAACTATTCTACCACACGATCGAGAAAGCGTTGCCATGATACAGAAAGTAGTAAAATCACAGAGCAGTTGGAGGATGGGGCTTGGAAATGTTTAGCCACTGAGCTTCTGCCCTGAACCTTCCCTTCTGTGATAGAAACCACGAAACCAGCCATTAACGGAGGCCCCTGTCAGCACTGTACTGTGCGGCACTGCTCTTCTTACCCCTCGAGTGCATAGACAGAAGAATGAGCAAGGCAATGTGAAGCTGCCAGTTTAGTGCATCCAGCCAACCCATTGCAGCAGGAGAGTCGTCAATGTGACCCGCCTGTTTAAGCCTCCTGTTTCTTGCCTTTCCTTCTTTCAACTGAGACTCCTCTGCTGCCACTCTTGTCGGAGCTTCCGGCAAGCCTGCAGCAAGCCCTAGACAGGACCGTGAACGACAAGCCTGTTACAAACTGGTTCTGTCACCACGGAGACTTCAACTGATCACCTCGTGGGGAGAACAACAAAGGGCGGTGAGGACCCCGAGCCAGACTGTTTTCTTAAGAAAGGAGCCTGACCCAGCTGCCCACACAAGGGCCAGCACAGGCGGGATTTTGCTCGGTACTGGCCACGCCAAAGTCCCCGCACCTCCCGGGCAGCCGTGGAGAGATTCCAGAGCGACACACGCCTATGCTTTGCTGACATGCAATTACTTATTTCTCCTGCTAAGGTTTTTATTCTCTGCTAAAGATTGTAATTCTGTGGGAACTGTAGACAGACAAGGAGAAATAAATTTTTTTTCTTTGATAAAATGATAGAAATACTGCAGCACATCCAAGTGTTATGGCATTTTCTCACATGACCTCAACATTTAAATAATGAGGCAAATGCCTTTGAATCAAATGCACAGATACAAAAAAGGGTCACTTGTAAAAGCCATCCTTAATGAATATTTCAAGTTGAAATATTTCAGTTGGGCTACTCACTTAAATTAATTAATTTGAAATGACTATAGTTTGAAGTTTCCTATATAGAAAAAAAGAAGTACTGTGAACTGAACCAATTTTATTATGTGAATAAAACCAAGGTAAGTTATTCACTTTTTTTAGATGTTAATTATAATTGCGCCTCACTGTAAACTATGAACATTTTGTAATATTTTAATTTTCCATGAGATTCTGAGTGACCGTTTTCAGTACTAAAGAACATTTTAAAGGGCTATTTGTTTTACTCTGGGAACTACCGATAATAAAAGAACAGCAAGAAATATACATGAATTGTCAGTGTGTGTAGAAACTACACTATCACCACAGACAGATACAAACAGAAGTACTTATTAAACCGAATCCATTTGCATGATAAAGGATTTATGAGTATGAGAGCAGAGACATAGTTCAGTGGTTATATCTAAGGTAGCATGAGGATGTGTTTACTTGAAATTTTAAGAATTATTTTCTTGGAAAAAAAAAACCTCTGCTCTCTTCTCCTTTTTAAGAGACACCCCTACCCCTCTACACACACACCAGCACCTCACAGCACTACCCTCACAGATGGCATTCAAATCTGTTCTCCAGGGGCTTCCCTGGTGGCGCAGTGGTTGGGAATCTGCCTGCCAGTGCAGGGGACACAGGTTCGAGCCCTGGTCTGGGAAGATCCCACATGCCGCGGAGCAACTGGGCCCGTGAGCCACAACTACTGAGCCTGCGCGTCTGGAGCTTGTGCTCCGCAACAAGAGAGGCCGCGATAGTGAGAGGCCCGCGCACCGCGATGAAGAGTGGCCCCCGCTCGCCGCAACTAGAGGAAGCCCTCGCACAGAAACGAAGACCCAACACAGCCATAAAATTAAAAAAAAAAAAAAAAAAAATCTGTTCTCCAGCTTAGAGTAGTCCAACAACTGCTTTTTAGGATTTAACAACTACTACTATCAATCCAACACCCTCAACTCAGTTTCATGAGATGGAATTTAACAGAAATATATAGTATTTTTAATCACATAGAAAATTTTGGAATATCCTAAGTTTAAACCACACATTTTGCATTTCACAGAATCCATGAAACTTACTTGTCAGGAAAATGTAAGTTGGGGGTGGTAATGAGGTAGTCTTTCGCTAAGAAGGGAAACTGAGGCACACGAAAATGAATGAGTGATCAGGAGCAGAGGGGCAACATAAGTGAACCGCAGACAAGACTCAAGCTCTACTGCTTCAATCTCTTGTTCAAACCTTCTACGTTCGGCTCAGGGCCCCATCACAACATGGTTCCGCTGCCAATCTGGAGCCTAGACTTGAGCTCCAGCACGAACAGTGAATGACTAAAATGTGGGGCAGCTCCCACTGTTCTTATTTCCCCAATATGGGCATCCGTAAGTGGTTCAAAGCACAGAGAGAGAAGAGTTTCTCTCTCCCCAGAATCCTAATTCAGTTCAAAGCAATCCATATCAGCAACTATTTCTAATTTTGTACTATGTGCTAGCTGAAGTAAATGCACTCAAGAAGTTTACAATACCACAGAAAAAGTAATATACATGTAATAGAGAACTAAGTAAAAAAACATAACCTATTTTAAGATGAAGTGTCTTCAAATGGAATAAAGACAGAAAATCGGAGCAAGGGATGGATTAGACTGGGCCAAAAATTGGAGGCAGAGCTGAATGCTAAAATATGAATTGAATTTATACAGAGATAGAGCAGATGAAAAGAGAGGAAATTCTGTGAGCAAGGACTAGAGGTGGGATTAAATATTTCATTTGTGCAATAGCATGAGAAGAAGAATCTTACTGGAGCAGACAGCACCTATTAGTAAATGGCTGGAGAGAAAGCTAGACAGAGTGGAACCAGATTGTGCTGGACTCCGAATGCAGGTTACAACGTTTGGGCTATATTATATAAATAACTAAAAGGCTTTTGAGCATGGACTGGCTTCATGAATTTTTTTTAAAAAAAGGTTTAAGGTTTCAGAATATAGGATGAGTCTCTGAACCTAAACTTCCAACTATGTGAGTAGAAGTCAAAATTATTGATAGAAGTGTGAGGAGAGGTTTCCACTTAGTCAAACTTTTTGGTAATACAGATTTCTTTTTCTCACTTATACTACTACGAAATTCAAGAGGTAACCCTATTAATTCCCTTCATTGAGCCTTTATTGTTTAACATATGCTGGGTGCCAACGATGAAGGAGATGTTCTATAAAATGCATAATTAGATTCCGGACAAATAGGCTCAAAAGAGCTTTAAAAAAAATCTTATAATGTAGATCAGAAATCTGACTTAGCAAAAAAAAAAAAAAAAAAAAAAAAAAAAAATCCAGATTTGCGTATCATTTAGCGCACTCACCTTAAAGTCCACACCAAATGAGGCTTCAAAGAAAGCTCTGAGAGAGTATTAAAAGAAAGGTCGCAATTTGAATATATACACGTGAGAGGGGCAAGGAAAGAGAAAAGAAAGACTACAGATAGTACTACCAATATGAGTACGACATGCCATTGCTATATATCATTTGTAGAATTCTTACACAGACCCACTCATTCTAGGTTTACGGAGTCCATGCTGTAGAGTAGAGGGAGACTCTTTGTGCTATCTGTATAATCTTGGGCAAATTATTTAAACTCTCTGGTCTATAATCTGCTCATTACCTAACTGTTAAAATTGTTATACGGATTAGACAAGTAAATGAACAAAAACTACTGAATACAGTGCCCAGAACATAGGAGGACATCAGAAAATGGTCAATTTCCTGACAACTCTCTCTAATCACTCTTCTGCCTCTTGACCAAAAAACCCTATTAACAATAATCTTCTTTAATGTAACATTTGCCAAATTGTTCCTGTCATAAATAATGTGATCACTAAAATAAGGACACATTTTTAAAATTCATATTACACCCGGAAAGACAAATATTGATTTAATAACTTTATTTTTATTTCATTTATTAAATTATCATGTAATTGAAGCAGAAATATATGAAACCGTTTTTAAAGTATGAGACTACCTTTTTAACAACTTCGATTTGTGACTTATTTCCACACAGAACCCTCCATATATACATACATATATGATTTTATGTATATATACAGCTTTTTAAACTGTATTTGGGGGACTGTGTCTAGTGAATGGGATACTAGAATATTAAACAGTACCTGCCTTTAGGACAAAACCTACCCTGTAATGGGTGAAGACAAACATATAATCAAATAATGACAGTGCAATACAGTGACGGCCTGCTATGCTGAGGGAATGTGGAAAGTACAGTGCATAAACAAAGATTAATTCTGGCCGGGGATGGGGATTGGACTTGCAGGGAAGAGGCATTTGAACTAGCTCTTCAAAGATAAGTAGGAATTACTGGGTGAAGAGAGGGCAAAGGAATCCCAAGCAAAGAGAACAGACAGTACAGATATTTATGAGCAAGAAAAAGAGCAATGTTTGCAGAGAACATGAGATACCGGATATGCCTGGAGAGCAGAGAAACTGGGCTGGAAAAGCAGACTGGGAGACGTTGGGAAGGAAGGGCCTTACAGCTCTTAACTTGATTTTGGTTTTATCCTACCTACATAGGAAGCAATGCCTTGGTTTCTGGAGGGGGGCGTCTGCACAGTTTCCATTGTGTGAAATGACTGCAACTACTTCTTGAAGCTGATTACATGTCAAAAGAAACTAGTAAAGTTTCTGAGATAAGGTGAAGAATATCTTCCTTTTATATAAGAAAATGCAACAATATCCTTAATAGTCTTCATGAGAAAAATAAGGTGAGTGCTATTTTCTTTAATACCTGAAGATCTCTGCTAATACTGTTTGGAACAACATTTGCTTTTAAATTAAACTTCTGTTCAAACACAGGCACATAAAAACAACTGTTATTTCTTTGTTCCTATTAGAAGCTATATGTAGCATTTTAGGTCCCTACCATCCTATAGAGTTTTGCAGTAAAATAGTTTTCAAACTTTCATACTAGTTGTGCAAAGAATAGAAAAGTGTGTTCAGAATTGTACTGGTTAATCCATTTTGCTGTTCTCATTTTCAGCTATACACTTACATAACGATATAAAAAGTTACTCCATTACCGGAGAAAAAATAAACAACAGAACTCAAGTGTACAAAAAGCTTTATTCCTGGCTTGGAGTTTACAAATGCCACAACTTCAGGCTGCTTTCGGGCTGCCTCCTGCCTCCCCACCCCGTTCTGCTCTGCAATCTTCCACATCACTAGTCATTAACAGCCCAAGCTCCCTTCAGCTGCACAGTGAAAGACCATCACATCATTACAAATAAACAATCCCTTCCTCCCTCCAAGGAGTGACACATTATTCTGAGCACGTCTTCTCTCTGCTTTCGTTGCTCTGCCAAGGTCCCCCGTGAGTGGGAAGGGGTAAAAAGAGAGAAAAAATATCCCACAACTTTGTCTAAAGCATGTAGAGGATGATTTGTGTTCTTACTTACGGGATATGATTGTCACTGTGGATCTGCTCTCAGGCCTAGATTACATGTGATAAGGGCTGACCTCCTTTAAGTATTCACACATTATGCACTCATGGAGAGCAGGCAGGACACAAGAGTCCTTCAGATGTTCTGGACATCAATCAAGTGCACAGCGTGGAGCCTGCCAAACTTTTCTTCCATTTACTCAGGGAGAGGAAGGGAGAGTCCAAGGCAGACTTAATAAAGTTTAAAGCTATGCCACAGTATATTTGGGGAGACCATTGTTATTAAAAGGGTGCTATTTGAAAAAAAATTCTCCATAGTTACCACTAGCAACAAAAAAATTCACACACAAATAAAAAGAGACAACCAGATTTCACTTCAGCTTTAAAATTTCAAAACCTTTACTTATAAACCAGGTTTCAATGACTTTGGCAGATTGATTTTTTTTTTGAAATAACTGTTCAATAAGGACATATATAAAAAATTAAAAATATGAATTTTTATAACAACCATCATCACAACCTTTTTAAGGCATTTGCAAAAGTAGTAGAGTATTTGTTATGAAATACTCTGAACATATCTTAATGTAGATTAAACACCAATCAACTGCATAACCATTTTTACCTAACACAAATACGATTATTATTAATAGGCTACTATTATTATTAATAGGCTACTATTAATAGGCCAATATTATGAAATAGACATGATAATATCTTCTGATATACGCTTTCAATGTTGGTCTTTTATCACTGCTACTCCCCACAACTCATTAAAGGTACTTGAGACAGCTTCTGAAAGAGAACAAATAAGCCCAAACTTTATTCTCCTGAAACGCCGCAACACTGTGTACTTCGAGGGCATAATTTGATCATCAGCACGATCAAACCCCTTAGAGCAAGATGTTTCATGGAATTTTCTAAGAGAGTGATATCTTACATCTAAGACAGTATCATTTACCTAGAGATTGCAGAGTTCTTTTTGAAAGTTCATGTCCGCCCTCGAAGGTAACAAGGATGTGTATAGCCTGCATACAAGATAAGAAGACTAGACACAGAAAGCAATTAAGCGTAGAAGAGAATTAAAGGTAACTTACACAATTAAACTACCAATGAAAATTAACAGTGAATTTACTCAGATAAGCTCTAGAGTTAAAAGAAAAACAAAACAAAACAAACTTCCGGACTGCCCCAGGACTCCTAAACCGCATACAGGCATAATTCTGTTCAGGTAATACGTGGTTTTGGTGTGATTCAACTAAAGGCTAATAAAGTCACACTTGTACCCTAGTAATAGGGAACCGGGTAATACATAAAATCTGAGATTATTCTCTCTGTTACTCACTATAGAGAAATCCATCACCTGGTCAACATGATTATCTCAGACCAGAAGCTAAAAGTGAACAGGAGGGAGATGTCTTGACAGGAGCTGGAAAGTAAGGAACGCAGAGATGATAAATAGGTTACTTCTAGACAGATTAGAGGGTGCTGCTGCTAATGGTGACAACACGCCACTTGGCGAGCTTTTAGTGCTCAGGCACTATGCTATGTACCAACATACACTGCCTCACTGACCCTCACTGCCTCACGTGCAGCAAGCAGTGTCATTCCCATTTACGGATGAGAATACTGAGTATGCCTGAGCCAAGGAGGCCTGGCACTAGTTACGGGTAGACAGGATCAGACACCAGTACTTCATTAGCTAGGGACCCATATGTTTCTGCTCTGCAAGAAATAACTGGGGCAGAAACAGGCCATTCAGTAGATGGAGGTTTCAGAGACACTGGGGCTGATGAGATTCATTCAGGGAACATGACTGCCAGAAAGTCCAGAGGCTGGAGCAAAAGAGGGGCAAGATACCCTCAATCCCAAAGCTGTCCATTCAGAGGAGGGGGACAAATGACAGGGACAACAGACACTCTGGGAGCTGCAGCAGCGAATTCACAGGTCAGGGGTTTCAGATCCAGTAAGAGATGCAACTTTCCCCTAGCATGTATTAGTTGTTTATACAAAGTATATTAATAATAATTGTAAAATATATATTGTCATTCATTTAAAGCAGTGCCTTGTATGTATCTTTTTAACTTTTCCAGCAGCCCTTCAATGCAGGTATTATCAACCAGTGAAGTGACTAAGGTGAGTGAAGCACCTCAGAGTTCAGGGAAGAGTTGTTGCCTTGAGTCGGCCTGTGCTTTAGCAGATATAGTGAGGCAACTCTGCGGACTCAGTAGAAAGAAAAGGTAGATGAGCGAAGTCGCCAGAACTAGGTAATATACTCCTCTCTCCACCAGATGAGTCTGAGGTTGTTTTAACAAAAGAGGCTGTTTTCTTCACACCATGAGAAGGCTGCTGAGAAGATCTACTTTGCCCCACTTACAAGGAACTGTGTGAGAAAAGGGCTTTTGTTGTTTAACACTTTGGCCCCGGACTCTTCAGTATTAAAGTTACGCACTAGGTAAAATAATGAACCACAGAAGCCACTAACTTGTCTCACCTGAAGCTCTATTCCAAAGGATATCTTCTTCTTTATCAAATTAGTGCTAAAGCACCCCTAAGCAGAAAATCAGAACCTCTAGTACTTCTCTGCATCTCTTGCTAGCCATTATAAAAACCTGAACACAGTTTCCATTAAAAATCAATTCTTGGACTTCCCTGGTGGCACAGTGGTTAAGAGTTTGCCTGCCAGTGCAGGGGACACGGGTTCCAGCCCTGGGCCGGGAAGATCCCACATGCCGAGGAGCAACTAAGCCCGTGCGCCACAACTACTGAGCCCATGTGCCACAACTACTGAAGCCCACGTGCCTAGAGCCCGTGCTCCTCAACAAGAGAAGCCACGACAATGAGAAGCCCGCGCACCGCATCGAAGAGTGGCCCCCCCACTCACCTCAAATAGAGAAAGCCCCCGCGCAGCAACGAAGACCCAACACAGCTAAAAATAAGTAATTAAATAAATAAATATATTTAAAAAAAAATTAAAAATCAATTCGTAAAGAGGATTAATATCACTCTACTCTTATTTTGTCCTAGAGTCAATTGTGCATTAATTTCATGCAAATCCAACTTGAACTGATATTAAATAAATTGAAAATTAAAATTTATATTTAAATTATATCAATAAAATGTTATCTTGTATGTTTCCTTGTAAATCCCTCTGAATATAATTTAGAAGTAAGGACGGTGCACCTTAGTTTACACATAAAAGAAATATAAAAGGAGTTAAAGTATAGCCCTTATTTAAACATTTGGAGTCCATGCTTAAGTTTACACACTATATGGAGACAGCTCCTAGAAAATCTGTTTTCCCCTCTTTGGAAAATACCTAAGTATGTATTAAGGAATCAATGAGAAAAAGTTGCTTAAAGTAAAAGAGAAGATATTCATAACAGAGAAAAGTTTTGTTTCTATTTAGCATACAACAGCTTTTCCATAGTATTTTTTCAACAATAGTGCTGCCAGTATATGATTTCCACATTTCTTAATGGATTTAGCTCTTAGTAGTCTTTTAAAAATTGATGCTAGAAGAAATACAAAGATTACAGAAAGCTAACGTTTGATTTAAGGTGACACAAAATCTATGTGCATGCAAAAATATTTTTCAAATAAAGGAAGTAATGATGTCATGATTTTCAGTTCAGATTCATGCTAAACCTTTTCATGTCTTCTACCAGCCAGAAGTCAACTGTGTATACTGAAATATTTTCCTAATGACAGATGGTTGATACCAAAAGGATGCCTGAAATATATTGTACCTCGTATAAACACACACACACACACACACACACACACACACACAATTCCCTTATCTTCCTTCACCTGTCCCCATATATAAAGCACAACTGCTTAGTGTTTTGAATTTTTTTATGAGAAGTTAACATCTTCTAATAATCTCATTAAAGCCTTTTTAACGGACTCCATATATGGAGAATTTTCACAAGATTGAGGGTTGGTTTGAATGTTTAAACAATTAGTTTGTAAAAAATAAATAAAAAGAAACCTACATATAGACCTTATTCAATCAGAGTACATCACAGTACAGTGAAATCAGACTTCATCACAGTTCAGTGAAACCCCTTCTGTGCTCTATCTAGAGCATTACAGCAAAATCAGAGGATACTAAATGTACATGAAATGACAGTGAAATGACAATGGAATTATGCAGGTAAAAAGGATGAGCTTTACTGATCACAATATCAGATAAAACCAGTGACCGTATTTAGACACAAAATCCCTACTAGTCCAATGAAAATCTATGAAATTGTAATACCACTCTTTTCTAATACAAAACCCTTAGTTACATAGGCATTAATTTAACTGTTCACCTTTCTCTATGCTTATTATAGTTAGTCAGCACTCTGTGTGGTCACGCCTACTACTATCAAACACCCAGCTGAAAAATGAAAAATTTAGTCAAGCAGTGAGTTATCTTAATGATTATGCCAAATGAAACATTCAAATTCAACCTTAACCAACACGAGTAAAACCTGCATTTATCCAGATGATTTAAGGCCCATTAAGATGATCAATCTGATTTAAACAGTCGCCAAAATTTCCACTCTGAGTCTTCAATATATCTCATTAGCGCCTCCACGGAAGGATGTGTAAAGAAAAAAGGAAAAGAGAGGAAGTTCAAAAGCAATAGCTGCTCTTTTAGAAACGCTTGTTTAAAAAGGATGTTCGATTTTTCATTAAAATGATATGTATATAATCAGAAATTGGCAATTGAACAACAAAATGTTTACTTCACTCTAAGGCAAAAAAAACCATATAAATTATTCATCATAGTTTACCTTCTGCCTCTTCAGTAAAGAATCTTGCCTCACTTTACGTCTGTTACATAACATTATCTCTTTGTATTGGTTTTTATATTATCTCTTTCTGGAAGTTGTTACAAATAAAAATAGCCTATGAAAAGCAAGCTTGAAGTCTTGAATTGTACAGGAAGTTTTCGTTTAACCCCATAGTGAGCTACAAAAAAATATCAAAGAGCTGTCAGTCCTAGAGTAGATGCTTATGATGTCCTTACGAAGTCCTCATGGTGGTTTACAAGGTCATGTAAGAGGTGGCTTCCAAATATCTCATTGGGCTCCTCTCCTCCTTTTCTCCCTCTTCCTCATCCTGTTCCTCAAACACACCTTGCGTGCTCCAGCTCAGAGCTTTGTGTCCCTTCTTCCTCCGCCTAAAACACTCTTCCCTTAGGTATGTACTTAGCTTCCTCCATCACTTCCTTCCAGTCTTGGCTCCATTCTCACTTTGATGAAGCCTATCCTACCACTCCTCGTATCACTACAACCACCCCCATCCCCAAATCTCTACTTGCCCCTACTGGACCTCTATTCCCAGCATTCTAATGAAATTCTTCTTCCAAAGGTCAACAAATCCAATAAATTTTTCTTATGCTGCTTTACTTGTTTTCCCCACTTATCACCTCTAACCACTCTGAATTAACTTACTATATTTATTGTTAACTGACTTGCCTCACCCCTCTAGAATGTAAGGACCCCATGGGCACTGATCTTCGTCCACTGTGTTCACTTGGATACTGCAAGCACTTAAAACAGTGACTATGTAGTAGGTGCTCGATAAATCTTTTTTTGCAGGTATTTCCTTTGACAAGTCTTATCTGTCTCTTCCTAAAGTACCTGACCCTTACTGCCACCTTACTCTCATCCCAATTACTTTTTCCTTATAAATCTCTATTTGCCCTCTGAATTCTACCTGCACCATTCTAATGAAATTCTTTCAAAACTCAACAAATCCAATGAATTTTTCTTAGTCTTTATCCTTTCCATTCCTGGGCAACATGAGGCACTGCCTCTACTTCCCTTTTTAGAAGCCTCATTCATTTAAAAGTAAATTGAACAAATACAATACTTGCTAGAAGCTCTTCCTTTGGTTTTCATAATGAGGGCTTACCCATCCAAGTTTCTTCCTCTCATGTTCATATAAACATAGATAACCATGATTCTCTCCCAAGATCTCTTCTCTCAAATGTGTTCCTTTGTAACGCCCAGGCTTTAGCTAATATCATTTCGACTACCAGGCTAAATCGTTTTTTTGAACCGCCACCCCGCTATTTCCAACTACCAACAGCACAACGAAGTATTACTATTACTCCTACAGCACTCCAAATTCTACCTCTCCCAGCTCTGTGGATGTGACCATACTTTGCAGCCATCTGGCTTTAAGAGCCCTTCTCACTTCCTATGTTTTGGGCCTTTTCCATTTGTTTGAGACAGAACTCTGCCAAAACAGAAGGTAAAAAAAAAAGAAGTCACATGCTCACTTTCTCCACCTCTCCAGCAGGTAGGACATGACTACACGACTGAAATCTTCCCAGTCAGATGCACCTCTCCCAGACTTTACACGCAGCCAGCAAAGACCTCAGGGCATCCATTCTGGCCAGTGCTAGTGGGGGCAGCAGCAGCTGCGTTCACTTTCCTCAGGCGGCAGCAGCGCTAGGTCCAGGGGCAGCAGCTGGATCGAGCACTGACGATGTGAGCAGGGTAAGTGGCAGGGTCTATGCCGAACTGTGGTGACAATGGTGTCCGCATTACAAGATAAATGCTGGGCTGGAATTTTAAGTACTTTTCTAGGCTATGTCTCTTCCAAACCTGGTTCTCATTTCCTCCTGGAGAATCTATGAACTAGCAAAATATCCTCTTAACAACTTTGTTTTCTGTGTAAATTAATCATAGTTGGCTTCTGTGGCTTTCAACTGAGAAATTTTGACGAATATACCCAGGAAGACCCAGCTGATTCCCTCAGTAGAAGTAATTGTTTCCTCTTGCAAACTTCCATAGCACTTTACTGGTATCACTTCTATGACATGTATCGTATTATTTTACCCTGTGTTGTAACTATGTATGCCTACTCTCTTCCTCACAACACTTTATATTTCCTTAGGGTGAGTTGCCTGTCATTCATCTTTATCCTTTTACACTTCCTCCTTGTCTACTTCAGAGATCTTTCAAAAACAAACAAAACATTGTTTGTACATTCTTTCTGCCTCAGGAAGTTGCCCTAAGTCCCTCCTGTCTGTGTTGTTGATCTGACAAGGTTCCACCATTCCATTCTTGGAATTACCTTCAAGATTAACTTACTTAGTAAGTCTCTGGTACCTCCCCAAGATTCTGTCTCTTAGGTCCTTACCTAATTTCCATGTGCTAAAGGCCCTTTTTCCCCTCTGCTCCAGCAGTATACCCAGAGCATCAACAAGGTTGCCAAGACCATTCAATGGGGAAAGGACAGTCTTTTAAACAAACGGTGTTGGGAAAACTGAATACCCACATGCAAAAAGTAAAGCTGGACCCCTACCTTATACCACATACAAAAACTAACTCAAAATGGATCAAAGAACTAAACGTAAGAACTAAAACTATAAAACTCTCAGAAGAAAACATATGGGAAAAGTTTCACGTTACTGCATTGGGCAATGATTTCTTGGATGTGATTCCAAAAGAACAGACAATTTAAAAACTAGATAAATTGGACATCAAAATTTAAAACCTCTGTGCATCAAAGAATACAATCAATAGCATGAAAAGGCAACCTATGAAATGGAAGAAGACATGCAAATCATATATCTGATAAAGGGCTATTATCCAGAATATATAAGAATGACTAGAACTCAACAACAACAAAAAACAAACAACCCAATTAAAACATGGGTGAAGAACTTACATAGACATTTCTTCAAAGAAGACATATAAATGGCCAACAAGCACAAGAAAAGATGCTCAACATCACTAATCACAAAGGAAATGTAAATTAAAACCACAATGAGATACCATCTCATACCCAACAGGATAGCTACTATCAAAAAAACAAAATAAGTATTGGGGAGGATGTGAAGAAATTGAAACCCTTGTGCACTGGTGATGGGAATGTAAAATGGTGCAGCTGGCATGGAAAACAATATGATAACTCCTCAAAAAATTGTAAATAGAATTACTTTATGATCCAACAATTCTACTTCTGGATATATACCCAAATGAACTGAGAGCAGAATTTTGAGAAGGTATTTAAACACCCATGTGCATAGCAACATTATTCACAACAGCCAAAAGGCAGAAGCAACTCTACAATAGATGAATGGATAAACAAAATGTGGTATATTCATATGATGAAATATTATTCAGCCTTAAAAAGGTAGGAAAATCTGACACATGCTACAGTATGGATGAACCTTAAAGACACTATGCTAAGTGAAATAAACCAGTCACAAAAAGATAAATACTGTTATATTCATATGTTGAAGCCATAACCCTCAATGTGATGGTATTTGAAGGTGGGGCCTTTTGGAAATAATTAGGCTTAGAGGAAGTCATGAAGGTAAGGCCCCCATAATGGGATCAGTGTCTTTATAAGAAGACGAAGAGAGATCTGAGCTAGCTCCATTGTGCACTCTCTCTCTCTCTCTCTGCCATGTAAGGAGACAGCAAGAAGACAGCAATCTACACACCAGGAAGGGGGTCCTCACCAGGAACTGAATGTTCTGGCATCATGATCTTAGACTTTCTGGCCTCCAAAAACTGTGAAAAACAATTGTCCATGGTCGTTTAAGTCACTCAGTATAATGTATTATGTTACTGAGTTTCAACTTTGCAAAGATGAAAAGAGTTCTAGAGATTTGTTGCCCAACAATGTGAACATACTTCACACTACTGAATTGTAACATGTAAAAATGATTAAGATAGTAAATTTTATGGTATGTGTATTTTACCAGAATTAATTTTTTAAGTTTTTTTTTTAAGGGAAAAAACAAAAACAAACAAACAAAACAACCTTTGTTCAACCCAGGCTTCCAGGATACTGTATCCCAGCCAGGGTGATTCAGAGAGTTGATTTCCTACTCCTGCCTCATTCCCATCCTCCACAATGCTGTCAAGAGTGATTAGCTGCTTAAAATCCTGCAGTGGGTCCATAATATCCTCTCTGTATGATCCAGGCACCTGCAGACAGAAGCATCTGCCCTGCCTCACTCTCCAATTCCATATCCTCCCACCAACCTCCACGTACTCCATGTTCCAGCTGTAACTGTATTTCCAATTGCAATCTTCTCTTATATGCCCACTTCTCTCAGCTCTCTTCAACTAAGTTCAACAAGATTTCATTGAACGTGCACTATGCATTGAGCATTGGGAGATAGGACACATAGATTAATTTATAGAATGTTTCTATTCTCAAGACCTTAAAAGTCTAGTGGAGGGACACTCATAAAGATCTCCCTTCTACTATGAAAAGGTTATCTATACTCTCAAGGAAACTCATCATAATTCTGAGCTTTAAAATGTTTTAAAGATACACTGTTGGTGGCAAATGTGTGCCAAAAGTGTGTGTTTCAATGTAAAAAAAATTAGGAATCCATTATTTTTACTGTAGGAATTCCATGTATAGACCAAAATTAATAAAAAATTTGAAAATATTAATATGAAATTTAAAAAGCAAAACTCAAGAGGTGTGTGTATAAATATATATGTATACACGTAATTATGTGTCAACACTATAACATTTTTATAGTAAAAAGGAAAAACTGCAGGTACATTTCTTAATAGCCCATTTATCACTTTAAACTAAGGTAATTTTGCCTCTTTACTGGTTTCATAATTAAAGTTTCTCCTGCCATTTAGAGTAAACACAATTTCAGCCATGGGAGACAAGAATGACCAGTTCAAGTTCAAGGGTTCACTGCACGTGAATATCCGTAAATGCCCCTTGACAGTCTTGGTAGTATAATGAATCCTGCAATTACTCAGCAGGCCATCACCACAATACATGCACATAATGCTTCCAACTTCAAACAACAAAACATTATACAAATAATACCAACCAACTCTTACAGTTCACAGAGGGCTTCTGGAAACTAATGAAATTGCAACAGTTCCTCTTAAACCTTTATAACTTTGCAAAGAGTTTTGCTTTACTGAGCTACACTTAGGGGAAATAATTAATACAGAAAGGTGTTGGCATTATATACAATTGGGAGATGCCAATTAGCAAAACCCTCCTTCAAAACGACACCAGTTAATTCCCAAGTGAGCCCTCTGAGTGAAACAGCCTCTCTTAAACAAATGCCAATGCCTCATTGTCTTCAGGAATGTCTCCAGTCATCCTACATATAACCTCCTGGGGTAAATGCTTCTGGCCCTGCCTTCCTGTTGCCTCTTCACTGAAGAAATCATCTTCATTAAGTTAATTCATCTGAATAATAGTGTGCTTTCCTTTACTCTGGTGGCTCCTGCACCGTGGTAAGTTTCCTTCTGCAAGACAACCTGACAACAGCAAAAAGTGTCACCAAGTAGGAAGTAACACACAGATAAAAGATCATTAATTATTAGCACCCTTAAGAAAAAGTATAGAACATATCAGACAATATACGCACGCGGCCATGTGCATAAAAGTAGGCATCTCATCTACCAACTTAATTATCTGAGTGATTTGGAGATGCAAGTACAAGACTGAAAATGAAAAAATTATATTCTATTTAAGATAATCCATTTTAACTTCTATTTTCCCAGTCAATAAGCTGAAGACTGCTGATGTGCAAAGCACATTGCAATATAGATAATAAGTAGTAAGTTCACGATTTTTAACTTGGTAAATAGCTACCCTGTGCTATTTTCATCACAAAGGGTTTATTGTTACTGTGGACATCTTCAGAGTAGGCTTGACATGATGGCTCAGCACTTATCATCCAGTTCAAAAGGAAAGATGAATAATAAAGCAAGCTGGGTTTCCCTCTCAGAACCACATACTGAGGGAAAAGCATGTAGGATCTGGTCATGAGAAATGGAGAAATTTTGGTTTTTTCCCCCCCTCCATGTTTTTAATCAGATAACTTCAGATAACTGGTTGAACATTTCAGACCCCAAGAGATTAATCTACAAATCAACTAGTATTGCTACTTCTAATTTTATTTTTGGTTTTTAATAAAGTGAAACACATGAGAAAAAAATAAGTTAACTGAGAAATAGGTTCTCTAGGTTTGGAAACAAATATTTCTTTTCATTTTGTTTTATCACAGAGAAAGAAGCAATAACCTGGACTACAGATAACTTTAAGCATTTAGTTAAGAAAAATCTGCCTTTCATTTTTAAAAGTACAGACTTTATTTATAAATATAAAACTACAGCACACTTCACCACATATTTTTAAAAATGAGATCCAGAATAATCTGATAATTATTATTTTTATCTAAAATAATATACACATTATGGGGAAAACTTTTAATGTTATCTAGAAATTATATGAATATTAAAGGAAATTTTTTTCCAAAAAATGAAAAAAACTAGTAACAAAACTGAGAACACAAAATATAAAGTACCTGACATAAGAAATGGTAAGAAATCATGCTTAAAGTGAATGGAATCAGTATGGACACAAAGTTATTTGATAACTTTACAAAGGTACAGCTTTACAAGAATGTTCTGAAGTCTATACCTTTGTGTAATATTAGAATTGTTCCTTACATTATCATTTGAGGTTGAACTCCTCACTAAGATTACAGAAACCAATAGAAGATGTGTATGATGAAAATGTTATAAATTAAAAGACTCAACTATCAACCTCCATGTAATAAAATTATGTTCTATAAAATGAACAAAGATGTACTGTACACAGTGATTATACAAGGGGCCCTGATGTATAGTCAAGTGTACTTGTGACACATGAAAATGCAACCATAAATCTATTGCTAGTCATGATAAAACCTAAACAAATGTTTAACAATTATATTTGTTATCTTAAAATAGGTTATCAGTACCATATCAAGTCTTTCAAATTCACAGCATAAATCTGAGCAATGTTCTTTACTTTCTCTTGGTAAATAAAACTATGGCCATCAGAGATGTTAGAAAACCATTCCAGTAAACTGACACTTTGATCACAGTTCTACAACAGGTATTCAAAAATGATTCCTAATGAAGATGATGTTTCTGAAAATTACTTAGAAATTTAAAAGTGGACTCCAAAATTTATCCCGTTCATTTTCTCTTCTTCTGGCTAATAAGTGTATTTGAACCAACTGAAGTAGCAACTTCTAAGAAACAATTCATGTGCAAAATGCTGATCTATCAAGATACTTCACACTTCCACAACAATGAATGAATGAATGAATGCAAACAGGCCAGCCAGCCAAGTTGTTACCATTTTAACTCTTCACAAGGGATATATTCTGTTCACAAATCATTAGATCTTTCTTAACTTCTCTCTTTCTCTCAGGTCTCATATCCAATACATTATATCAAGACTTGGTAGCACTATATCCAAAATATATCCCAAATTGAACCACTTCTCAGCACTTCCACTGCAAAAACTCTAGACCAAGTTAAGATCTTGCAGAAACTTGTGAAATAGCTGCTTCTTTACTATACTGATTCCACATGTCCCCCAACAGACGGAGTTCTCCACTCAGCAACCAAAGAAACATCCACAAAGTGTAAAATCACATATCATTTTCCTGCTTAAAACTTCCAGTACAAACAAAACCACACTTGCTACTGTGGCCTACGTGATTTGGCCTCTGCCTGCTTCTTTGACCTCATCTCCCATCGCTTTCCCCTTTGCCCAAAACGTTCCATGAATGCTGGTTTTCTCTTTATCCCTCAAACACACCACACTAATCTTCTCTCAAAGTCCCTTCACTTGTTCCTCTATCTTATTCTCATTATTTAGATTTCAGTTCCGTGAACATCGTAAGAAAAGTAACCACCAGCTTTGCTAACTCATTTTATTTTCTTCACATCATTTCTGGTTTGATCACCTTTGTTTTTGAATTTATCGCCCGTTTCCCCCTAAGCGTCAGCACATTGGAGGCAGGTACGTTGTCACGGTCGCTACCATATCCAAAGCATCTGTAACTGTGCCTGGCACACAGCTGGTACAACTGACGTTTACGGAATGAATGAAGTAAGCTCTATTCTCTGTGCTCATACTGTACTTACAGATACAATAAACCCTTATTGATTGTGTTCTAGAATGGCTTAGACCAAGGACTGAGTAAGCAGGAGGGCAAACCCTCGCGGTAGTAGATGCAGTGGGTTACAGAGGAAAGTAACAGGACTGGATACACCTCTCCCAATACCATGAGGTTTCTTAAGTTTGCCCCCAGCAAGGACCTGGGAAGGAGGAAGACGGTCAGTGGAATCCTATAAAGAGAGTGGGGAAACCCTAAAAGGCTGAGACACTTGCCTGGCAGATAAAATTTTAATCGGAAATGCAAGAAATATCTTCAATTGTCAAGCTCAATCATCTCTCATCATCAGAGAAAAAAGGGAATTTTCTAAAAGCAAGATCAGATAAATCAATTAATGTTACTTCTTCCTTTATTGGACCAAGACTATGCAGTATGCAAATACAGACTCTAATATATGAGCTACTAGAATCAGTATTCAGCTAGCTAAGAGTGTTGGCCTCATAGGCTAAATTACAGACAGATTCAGCAATTCTTAATTCAACAGTACTATTAATAAGCAGTGCCATCTTGCTGTGTTTTAAAATAGAATTTGTAGTGTGGTCTAATAAAAAGTGCCTTAGACTAAGGGTTACAGATCCCAGCTCTACTGCAATGAACCCCTCTTCGCATCAGTTCTTGCTAGAAAAGAGAAATCCCCTTATTCCTCACAATACTGTCATACTGAACAAATGACATATCATATATGAAAGCTTGTAACCTATAAGATATTGCACATTAAAGTCGTCACATTAAGACGTCTTGTAATGTATACTTTCTCACTCATGTGTATAAGCATGCATATATTAAAATGTATTTTGTGTGAGAGGTCTGTTTCATTTGTGGCAAAGGCGGCTTCAAGGCCAGAGAACCAGAAAATGTATTACACAAATGTATATAAACACATTTTAAAAGAAGTGAGTGTTGAAGGCTTGCCATCAGTGCTTCTAGATCTGAAGTAAGTTCAAGGGTCTCTGACGTAAGAGTTGGAAAGAACACATAAATTGAAAACATTTTACCATACTAGAAGTTTTATTGGCAGGCATGTGCTGTATAGGAGAAGGCAGAGGTCTCTGAGGAGAGGAAAGAAAGGTATGGAGAAAAGTTTGGGGGGTACGTGTGTTTAAAATGGAAACATGTTAGGTTCCATTTATTTTGAGCCCTATGGGCTTTTCATTTGAAATGGGAAATACCTTCATGTAAAGGAGAATAAAGTTAGTGGCAATTTTACTGCAAAGAAGATATACTTGTGTTTATGGAGATAAAAAAAGCATTCAAAGTTTTCCTCAGTTATAACTTTAGAGGATGATCCTGCTAACAGAGTAGATTCCGTTTACTCTATCGAACCTGAGCTCCAAGATACTATTGGTAATCCGTAACACACTCCTTCCTGCAATAAATCGGGTTGCTCTCTTTACCTCCGTCCTAAGGAAAAGAGACTTTAAATTAAATCTTTCTCATTTAAACTAGCAGTAGTAGTTTTACGGTAAATACTATTTTAATATCATTTTAATAAAGTCACATTTTGAACTCGTTTCCGATATTTTTACAAACTCAAATTTCAGAAATTGCATCAATGTAACAGAAAGACTTGCAGATACATGCGCTTATAAACATCACAGAATTAAAAATATTTTCCTGTCATAGAACATAACACTAAAACTCTGGACTGGGTGTATCTTGTGACTTTTTAAAGAACAGATAGCAAGGATCACCTAGAACGTCAATACAATTTCCTTCAATTTCTTATTTTGTTTCAAATACTGAACATCTGCCAAAATTCACAGAAAAACTGTGCCAAATCACTATATAGGATTTCTAACATCACTCTAAAAGAAGCACACCCTAATAGAATTTGAGAAATGCTGATTAAGGTAGTTACTTAATCAATGTGGTTAGAAAACACATCTGTTTTGGAATGCTTACTAGTAACAATGCACAAAAAGACATTTTCTAAAAGCCACTACGCTAAGACTTGCTTCCAAATGGGGAGTTTTCGTACTTTCTTTCCAGTAAAACAAAGTGGCGCTTTAACAGCCATATGGCCCTGTGCTCTAAAAGAAGTTTCATTCAGCATCTATTTTTACACACAGGTTTCCTTATAAAATATACTGCAGTTACCAAGTTGAATGAGCCTTCCTGTTTCTGTAGACAAGGCCTCCTGCTACCTAATAAGTTCTCCACAGCACTGTTGGCCACAATGCCTGTCCTATTTCTTCTCTCCCAGGGAATAAGACATTAAAAAAAAACTACTGAATTGTTTTTCAAACAAGTTACTTCTCATTTACTTAGAGAGCTATTTTTTGTGAATACATATGTTAACAGCAATCTTTCCCACCTCTCACACACTCAGTATGCATTCATTTTCTGCTGAGCTCTTTAAACATAATGTGCTTTACCAATAATATCTGAAAATAGACCAGTTCATAAAGCACACAAACATCCCTATTTCAGCCAATATTCATACAGCATTAACAATGTTACTTTTAAATTTCTTAGGTACAGTGGTGGGTTCAGAAGTACTTTTGTGCTCCATCGCTTACATATGCCCGATATATATATTGTATGTATAAAACATGACATAACTTAAAATTTTTTACATCGTACGTCTGCCCTATTATATACAGAAGTCAGTAAGAACTGATTTAGTGACTTTTAAAACATCAATGATGAATACCAGAATGCTAAAAAAAAGCATTTGAAATATACTACTGAGCATATACTTAGTTGTATTAATGTCATGAAAGAAAAATAATGAGCAGATGAAATTTAAACTGTTTAATTTGGAATCAAGTTACAGTTTTCAGGCTTCCCTGGTGGCTCAGTGGTTAAGATTCCACCTGCCAATGCAGGGGACACAGGTTCGAGCCCTGGTCCGGGAAGATCCCACATGCCACGGAGCAACTATGCCCATGCGCCACAACTACTAAGCCTGCGCTCTAGAGCCTGTGAGCCACAACTACTGAGCCCGCGTGCCACAACTACTGAAGCCCGTGCGCCTAGAGCCCATGCTCCGCAACAAGAGAAGCCACCGCAATAAGAGAAGCCACCGCAATGAGAAGCCCGTGCACCGCAATGAAGAGTAGTCCCTGCTCGCCGCAACTAGAGAAAGCCCGCGTGCAGCAATGAAGACCCAACACAGCGAAAAATAAATTAAAAAATAAAATAAAATTTTAAAAGTTACAATTTTCGTAGTAAATAAACACCTGATTTAAATTTTATCTACTGATCACAGGTTAACAAAAAAATCACATATGAATAAAAGATGAGGACAAATTTTTCAGATCAGATGAACTGAAGCCTGAATTTGGCTGCTGGGTTAAAATCCACTTAAAAATCTCTAACGTGTAGCTACTCTACACCAAGGAAATCACAGAGGCTTTACAAACACAACAGCATGCAACATGGTACATACTGTCATATTGGTCACACTGTATTCTTCCTAGGCCAAGTTAATACTATACTTTCTTCAATTTTAATATATAGTAAAAACTGAAAGAAAAAACTAAAAAGAATTTGTAACTGCTATTTCCCATATTTCAGACTATTTCCCCCATGAGTCACCTTTTTCCCTCAGTTTTATTTAGATATACTTGACATATACCATTGTATTAGTTTAAGGTGTACAACATAAGGATTTGATATATGTATATTTTGCTACATGATTACCACATTTTAGTTAACTATTTAGTCTGCATTACTGTAGTTAACACTTATCCTTTCACATAGTGAATCATTTTTTATTCTTTCAGTACAAAAATTATAATTTGAAAGGGAAAGAAAATGATAAAAATTAGGAACGTGTTATTTATTGGTCATTTCCATACAACCCAATACTTGGATACCCACATATGATTGTTTCCTTAAACATACAGCATTTCTTTGGGAAATTTCCAGAACCTTTACAATCCACTGATTATAAATGTGTAGTGTTTCATAAGTAGAAGGGCAGATTTCTCAATCCCCGCAATATTAACATTTGGGGGCCATATAATTCTTTTTCACGGGGGACTATCCTGTGCATTTTAGGGTTTTTAGCAGCATTCATCATTTCTACTCACTAGACGCCAGTAGTACTCTTTCCCAGTGGTAAAAATCAAAAAATGTCTCCAGACATTGCCAAAACTGTCCCTGGCTTGAGAACCACAGATTTGGATTTCCATTTTAACTGCAAATTTAAATTAGGTCAAGATTCTCTGATGAGGCACAGAAATAGCATAATGAAACTTCATTATTAAAAACTATAAGTAGATAATTAACATCCAAATTCACATAAAGCTACACTTTTATCTTAAATAACACTTAAATTTTATCATGGTACCAACAGCAGAAGTAACTATCTTTGATTTTCCAAAAATGTCACCCAATTAAAATGCTACCTTTCACCATCTGAGGAAGATTTTTTTTTTTGGTTTTGGTATGGACCAAGATGACTAGAAGTACAGGAAGTTTTATCTGAGAAATGAACATAGACCAAGTCTTATAAATTGGCCCTAGTACTATTTCCTATCATAGCTCCTGTTTGTTTACATTGGCGTTCTTATAAATTGGGTGTTATTTCCTTTCCACTAAGTTTCAAGGTATTAACAGCCAAGGAGGTGTTTTTTGACTTCTTCCTCCTTCATTTTATCCCACTTCCCCCAAATAAATAATGCATTGTTTGTAACACAATTTTAAGACTGTTCCCCAAACTTCAAAATTATGAATTTATTTTACCTAAACCTACCCCATACTTAAAAGCCTAACAGTCTCTTTAAAATGGAAATTAGCAAAATAGACATCTGCTAGTAAGTACCTACTTTCCAACAGAATCATTTATCTAGTCATTTCACAGCTAAAACTTGTAAATTCTTAAGTAAATCAGTTCCATTTATTTTGACTTCCTGCCTAGGCTCTTCATTCCAGAGAAAACATTACTCTAATATTTTCATCCATTAAGTACTCTTAAAATTAATGTCCCTATTTAAGCAAAATTTCTTACCCTCACTCCAAAAAAAAAAAAAAAAAAAGGTACAATTAAAGGAAGCACAGATTTCTTTCATTTCTCTGGATAGTTATATTTGTCTGGTTTTAAAGAAGCATATGGTTTGTCCATCAGTGATTTCTATTTGTGTGAGTTAGTAACTAAAATGGTAAAACAATTGGCTTTGTATGCAACCTAGCAGTGTCTGACAATTGCAAAACTGTCCTTGCCCAGTGAACTTCCAGTGAAAAAAGCTGTTGAAAGTTCATGGACCCCAAATGCACATTCATTATAATTAAACAAGAAGATTACACAGACATTGCTGACAAGGATTATCAAAATACAACAGCGGCCACCTGCCCCTTCCTCTCCCATTAATTAGTACAGAGTCTGAGGTGGCAATTAACAAGGAGCAGAAAAGGATCAGTAAACACAGCTCAAGCTGAACTTGAAGATTAACTCTTCCAGTTCAGGTCCCATTTCTTAACCACACTACGTTGATTTGACTACGCAAGCCAAAATCAAATCCCAGGCTTTTTTTTTTTTTTTTTTTTTTTTAGAAAAACAGTACCATTGAGAAGACAATTGAGTTGCATAAAATAATTCCCAAAATAGCTGCCCCCAAAATTTCATATAATTCCATGAACAAGGGGCCATTCAATATTTCACAGAGATGCAGAATACGAAATAATCCAGGTAATCTCAGTGACTAAAATACTTTCACATTATAAATTACAAATCTGTGGTAGTTAATATTAACTCTGAGAAACAACTAAGCTACTGTATGGTTAGAAGTAACTAGCACTCCCTCCCACATGCCCCCTGCTACTAAACAGCACTTCACGGGCCTAAGACCAGAATTTTTTTAAGTGAGCAAATGGCTTCATTATTGGTTTTATGGAACTATTATTAGTTACTTTTAAATTTAACCATTCACTGTTTTTAAAAATACTTTCCAAAAATAATACGGGTATTTCCATACTATTCCCAAATTGATCCATAACTTCCCTATAGAGAGTATTATTCTTCTGGAAACTGAAAATTATTTCTTAATAAAAAAGCACTGTAAATGCAAATTATCGACAAAATTAAAAAGCAAATTTTATTACACTGTTACGTGTCCATAAGTGACACATGCCTAGGACCCTGGAATTCTCTTCCCAAAGAATCAGGTTGTATAATCTTTGGATAGCCAAGAGCAATTAGTTACTGGCCATGTGAGACACAGTTCGGACAAGAAGGCTGAGATGTCCACATATATGCAAGATAAGTCACTTGTGGTGCAGTAAGAAGGTATGGGGAAGAATAAGGGTAGTGGGCCATGGGCCAGGGTAAGATCATCTCTCCCAAGGCAGCAGTAGTCCGGCACAAAATTCAAGTAAATCTGGGAACTCTACGTTGAAACCTGGCCTTCCAACTTGTTTCATTTGAAAAACTCTAAAGAGCAATGTCATCAGAGAGGGGAACTGCCGGCATGACTTGCTGAAGATTGAAGGTGAGCTCTGCAGACTCCTCATTTAGGCATTTTATTTGACGTCTTGTACACTGCACTTAAGGCAGCAGCACAAGGTGGGTGAGCTGCTGAACCTGGAATGGGGAGCAAAAAGCCTCCTCTCACACAAAGGAAGAGAAAGTGGGTGTCTTCCCTGGAATTGTCAAATGTTTGCAAGAAGAGGCTAGAAGAGCGAAAAATGATGATAAATGTTCTTCCCTATCCTTCTCTTGTCTGGTCAATGCTGCTGGGTCTCCCTAGAACAAACCATAGTCCTTTGTGGAAAGGCAATTATTTTGAATCTGTGCTATGCACAGTTACTTGGCATAACCTGTTGTTTTATATATATATTTCTAACTGTTGGTAAATGGTATATTTATTTGTCAGGGCATGAGGATAAACATTTTTTATTTAACAGTGTGTTAGCTTAATCTATAAATTTTAAATATTTGACATATGGTATGTAGTTATCCATTTGAACTCTTGCCCTGGGCCCTGCAAAAGTTAGGGGTAGACCTGGAAAACACTTTGCAAATACCTTGATAAAGCCCTCCATCTCTCTCTCTTTCCCATGTTCTTCTTGTCTCTTATCCCTACAATCTGTATATAATTAATTGCATATATACAAAATAGTGCAAAGATATATACCTCTTCCATACTTTCAAACATACCAGAAAGAAAGGGGAGTGAAAAAATGATATACTTGTTCAAGTATTAGCCAATCTCTGTCATAGCAACAAAAGAAAAAACATGAAAACAAATACCAAACTACATCTCTATAAAGTTGAAGAAGATAGGAAAGAAGAAACCAAATATTTAACAGCTTTACCATAATTAGGGAAATTAAAAGTATAACACATAGACCTGGCTTTAGAGGAGCTTAAAAATAAGCACAGGACAGATTCTTTACTTGAAATAACTCCCACCACCTAACAAGGTACCTGGAGGACAGAAGGTACACAATAATTCGTTGAAATGAAAATGAAATGGTAACAATTATACTGAGACAATACTAATATGTTAAGCAGTGTTACTCTAGACCTTGGCACAGAGGCCCCCGCTCTAATTTAGAGTCTAGAGAAGTGTCATCAAATTTTTTGGTCTCAGGATTCTTTCACCTTCTTAAGAAATACCAAGGACTCAAAAGAATTTTTGTTTATGTTTATTTTTGTTTATTTTTTTGGCTTTGTTTATTTATCATATTAGAAATTAAAACTAAGGCATTTATAAAATATTTATTAATTTTAAAATAAAAGTAATATACCTATTATATGCTACCATAAATATTTTCATGAAAAATAATCCCATTTCCTCAAACAAAAATAATTTGGTAAAAATAATAATAATAATAATAATAATAATTTGGTGAGAAGTATCTGGCTTAACAGAAGGTAGATTCTCAACCCTGCTTCTGCTTTCAATATGTTGTGATAAGTTGCTGTGGTTGAAGTATATGAAGACAATCCTGTCTCCCACAGATAAAAAGAACTGAAGAAAAAAAAGAAAATAACTGAAAAAGGGGGAAATATTTTTAAAGGCATTCCTGATATTGTGGATATTCTTCCTTAATCTACACCAAAACTCAGCATGGAGTAGTTTTTAGCTGCAATGTGGAATCTGAACCATAACAATGAAATATTTGTATTCTTTTACATTAAAATCAATTCTACTACCTTGCACTTTGAATAGATCTTTTATTCATGCATAGTTTTATAACATCATACATTGATCCATGCAGAACTTGCAAGTGTTAACACATTTCCTTATACAATAACAACAAAAAATCACATCTGCTAATATCAGCACCAATATCATCAAAAAAGATTTTAAATATTTATGTACTCTCAAGCTCATGGTGGCAAACAAGTTTTCCAAAATTTGAGTTTTTATTTGGATTTTCACTTGAACACTGAGATTTTATCAGCAGCACAAATACTATTATTTTCCTTGATAAGCTCACTTCGTTATTTTCAAGAAAATGTCCACCAAATATCCAAGTCTAAATTGTCATAGTGTGTCAGTCATTCTTTCAATTTAAAATGATGACCCACTAAAAAGGAACTAGTTCTGCAACAATTCCTTGAGTAAAACCATTGTCCTTCAGTATGCAGAGGGCCGAGCATACTTCCATTTCATTACAAAGAATATTAAAATAAGGCATGCAGTCAAGGGTTGAGATTTAATGAAGTGATCATTTCTACTGCTTTTATCAAGAACATTTTAAGTTAAATGTTTCTTTTTCTTTTTTTTCTTCAAGGGTTTGGCAGTGAAGAACACAATGGTGAAATGTACAGCTGCTGCCACGACCTTGATTGGCGCTGAGGTGCCAACAGTTTTCCCTACCGTTGCTTTTTTTTTTCTTTTTAATTTTATTTATTTTTGTATACAGCAGGTTCTTATTAGTCATCCATTTTATACACATCAGTGTATACATGTCAATCCCAATCTCCCAATTCATCAGACCCTACCATTGCTTTTGAACCATGGGAGCAAGCATTGGCACAGTGAAAAAAGGCAATTACCATCTTAGTGTTATTATTTAAATAGTTTTGAATTCACAAGTGCCCTAAAAGGTTCTTGGGGAGCTCCCAGGAGTTCAAGGACCATACTTTGAGAGTCATGGTTCTGGTCGCCCCCTCCCTTCACGTACGAGGGAGCTCGCCAGCACAAATGAACATCTCCCCACTCCCACCACCCCCCTGCCACAGCCCTTCTGGACGATGCTCAACGTAGTACAGAACTGTTTTGTTATCAGCAGAGTGTATCTTCTTTAACCAGTACTTAGGGGGACAATCATTGGGAAACACTGACATTTCAAAAAGGCATCAGTATGTACTGAAATCAGGAGATCTGAGTACTAATTAAGCCTGGTAATAAAAATCCACAATTCTAACCACTTAAGTTCCAGGAATCTATTTTATGTGTAAAATATTTACATTAAAGATGTATAAGGTCCCTTTTAGAATGCTGATGTTATAAAATCAGATAAATGAGCCAGTATGATTTTACCCTACATGAAACAGGGAATTCAATCAGCCCCAGACCATATTCCACAGCCAGGTTAATGAACTTGCACTCTTCGTAAAATGCGCTATAAATTGAAGAGGAATGTAATTCAATTAACTAATTGAGTATTAGTTGGGGTGTACAATAATATTAAAATTTAAATAGCTGCATCAAGTCCTCATTTTACTCACAACTCTCACCTTGTGCAATTTTTTTTAAGTCAACGGGTAAGGTTTTTTCATTGTTTTCTAAATCACGGTAGGTGAACCCCAGAAAAGATTGTCTCTATCAACCTAATTATTAATAGCTTTGAATCTACATTTCTTGGATGAATTCTGCCAACTGTAAGATAGTCCAGCTTCTGAATTTGGATGCTGATATAACATCTGCTGAATTAACAAATATTTATGCTAATCACAGAAATTAGAAGGGAGTTGAGAATTAATTGAGTAACAGAAAGCCAAATATGTTGCTGCCATTCTTCCTTGCTCTCTCAACTATTGCAGAAACATTTATTCATTCATCTAACAAATATTTATTTAGTACCTACAGCCTGTCAGACACCATTCTAAGCTCCAGATACTGCAACATATAAAACAAGAGTCCCTGGTCTAATTTAACACTATATATTTTTTTCTACTGACACAGAAGTAGCCTCAGAATTCTCAAAACACTGCATGAAGGAACCACTACTCGTCAAATTTGCCACCCAGATTCAGTTAAACATCTTCATTTTAGGCTTATAAAGTGTCTGACATGATGGTAGATGCTACAGGAGATGCCAAAGAAATAAAAGATAATCGTTTCCACAGAAAAACTATAATCTAATAAATAGGGAAGATAATATATGATATAAATAGTATGATTAAGTGCCCATTTTATAATATAAAATAACAAGTACAACATACATCTAGATTTCAATGTAGGTTGGTGACATCAAACAGTATCTGTTTTCTAATTTATCACCTCTTTACCCTTACTATTTTCTTGCATACCCATGTATCAGTAGTACTGTTCCACAAGTTTTACATGTTCTAGTTTTCTTTAATCGTCTTTAAAAACACTGTTCACTACCCTGTATATAGAAAAAAAGAATACATAAATCCTGAGAAGCAGGGCAGTCTCGGTACCTGTTTTCTCATGCAAGTCAGCCTTTTCCAGAGCACGAATGGCTGGCCTGGGGCAGCATCTCTGCATGGGGTGGGCTGTCTCTTTTGTGAAGCCCATTCATGTGGGTCCTTTAGTACTCACCCGTACCTGTAAGTCAGCCAAGGAAGCAAATGCCCATGTTTTCTCAAAGGAAAATCAGATAACAATAATTTTATCCGAAATAAAATCAGTTGGAGGAAATATATGAGGAACTATCCTTGCAGGGCTCAAACTAGAAAATTAACTATAAAAATAAAATACTATGACTTTTACATAATCAAATTGAACAGATACAGAGTCACTGTTTGATGGGAAAAATAACTTTTGAAAGTCACATTTATTAAATTTCTTTCTCTATTTTGTATATCCTCCTAATTCATCTTAAAGACCACACAATGTTTTTTCAGTTGAAGAACTAGTTATTTAATGAAAAAGTTGGCATAATTTTTTTTTAACACAAGACAAATACATTTAAAAACAACATAAATCTCCCATTTAAAGAACTGATTTCACATTTTCAATATTACTATAAAGTTTAGTCTTCTGGGAGCTCTCTTAAAAATGCTTTCTTACTTATTTCTAATAGGTCCCTATTTTTTTTTTTATGAGAGACAGCATTACTAACCCAAACTGTGTTAATTATTAAGAAACTCTTTTCTCAGAAATTTTGTTCCTTCCTCCAAGTACTATTGTGTTATAGCATCTTTGTATAAATACTTTTAATTTGACCTGTGTTATAAAAGTCTATGTTTAAGATGTAGTTAATGAAGGACAGATGTTTAAAACATTGGGTTCACAATGAAGTTGTAAATACTGCTGGCACAGTAAATTCTGTGATTAATTTTAGTCTGTTTATGCAATAAGGATATTTACACAGCTGGAAAAGCACCAAAAATAACTGTCCCATGTAATATTAATTCAAATCAATATTAATTAGAAGCGGCATAGGTACAATCATATCAAAGTATCTAAAGGCCAGGTTAGTGTTTATGCTTAAGACTAGAAATAAATCAAATATATCAAGAATCAATTTCTCTTGGATTAGTAACACTGTAAATAACTGAAATAGTTCACAACTTATTCACTTTTTGTCTTGGACAAATTAATACCTCACTTTCTCCTTCTGCCTAAAAACACATACCCTTGCTTGAACAGACCTTAGGTTCTGGACATATTTGTATATCCACAGACTTCTTTAGTTGATCCCTTAGTTCCTCAATTGTCTAACATATTCATGGGAATAGTTATTCAAATTTCTTCATGAAACCATGCATTTTCACTTAATGTGTTAAGAACAAGATAGGATTTTCTTTTTCCATTTTCAATGGCTAATGAACTTTAAAGGTATCCATCAGGGACATTCCAAAATGAGGCACCTACACATAAAATTTATAACTGTAGAGCAATGTCCATTTTTCTACTTTCACTGATATCTTAAGTTGAATAAATGAGACAAAATAGGCTAGTCATAACCCATTATCCATTCTCTTCCCTTCTTCCTTGGCAACAGAATCCTGGGTTTTGAGGGTAGCAATATACCCAGCTCGAAGACCATGATGTGGTCATTTGATTAAAAGCTGGCCATGAAATGTAACCAGAGCTGGGAATCTTGAACTGCTGCTCACAAAAGGTACTTGACTAAATGATTTCTCCATATGACCTGTCCCTCACTTCTACCTCTCTCCTACTGCCTAGAAATTAGACATGACAGCTGGAATGATGATAGCCACCAAGGACCAAAATATGTCTTTGGAGATGGAAGTCACATGCTAGGTTGGTGGAACAGGAAATTAGAAAGAGATAGATCCTTGATGTCTATGGAACTGCCACACCCTACCTGAATTGCCTGCCTCTGGACTTCTTTATATGAAAGAGAAATAACCTTCTATTGTTCTACCGTTATATCCAGTTCCCGTTAATTACATCCAATACAATTCCTAAATGATAGGAAACAGATCCAGAATATGAGAAATTAAACATAGGCCTGATGAGGGTGACCCTATCACTTCTACCATATGTTATAATCCTAACATATCTTTGACCTATGTGGACACCAAAACTCATTGTAAAACAAATCTTCCTTAGCTATTACTGAACAATTTGAGTGGTTTTCTTATTATAAAACATAAGGTAAATACACATCATTGTTCTGGATTAAAGGGTTATGGAACTCTTGGTTGCAAAGATTATTCCAATTCCCTGGAGTTTAAACAACTATTCTAAGGGAGGAGCTAAACAAATCTTCATATGGATCAAGTATTGCATCAATAATTTGAGGAACAAAGACTCCCAACTCCATTCTCTTTGAAATTCAACAATTTTGGATTTTTTTTTTTACGAACTGGAATGATTCTGAGAGCAAAAAACACCAAGACACTAAAAATAAAGGGAAAGAGCATCCAAATCAGGTCCTAGATGATGGAGCTGTTAGAGAGAACTGGTTCCAATACTGTGGATAACTGAGAATGTAAGTTTCTCCAAAACAGAGAGGGTATCACTTCAGGGTAAGCAAGGAACCATTGCAGCAGGAGTAGAAAACATGCCAACGAACAACCGTCCACTGGAACGTACGTAAACAGTTTTCAAGAGTGACACAGAGTGTCAGGTACAGAACAACAAGAGTAGGAAAGATGGTAAGTATAATTTTCTAAGTCTGAGATGACCATGCTTACACATGGAAATGCAAAGTACTCATCCTTCCTCTAAAATGGGCCTCTCCCATATTTTCTATCTCAATAAACCATACTAACACATCCACCCAATTGGCCAGGTCAGACAGCATGAAAATATATGTCACTATTCTCTCTCTGCCCTGCACATCTGTTTGATTTATGCTTTTTTTAAGTCTTTAAAGTTTCCCCCATCTTCCAGCCCTCTGTCTCTGTCTTAAGCTAATGTCTCCATCTGTCAGTATGTCCGCCCTTTGACTTGATTCTCAACTCCAGTCCACCCATTCTCCACACTGAGACAGGCACTCTTCTCAAGTGAAAAATCTCGCTTTACAAATGAGGAACTTAGGCCCCAGAAGGTTAACTAATTTGTTAAAGTGCATACAGTTACTTGGCGGTAAAGAGCTTAGGCTCTCTAACTTCAGAGCCTATCCTTTTAATCTCTTATCAAATTATTAAGCCTTCTTCAGATAAATTATCAAAGTAGAGATTGAGGTTATCTTGAAAACTGATGCCTGAACCTGCCACATACTCTATAACTTTTTCTTAAATATAACATTTTCTTCAATTACATGAAGTCAACTTTAATCTACTTTGAGTTCTCTTTTGGGAAGAAGAAACTCCACCTCATTAAACATCCATGTATGCTTTATAAGATAAAGGGTAATATGTGAAAGAACATTCACCTTAGGATGAAAGAAAATGCAGTTGTAGATAACAAGGTCTACAATGCTGCAGGTACAACACTATGTTCTTGTATAAAAGCTGGACTCTTTGGGGTATTCAGGTACACATGAGTCACACAGGGAAAACCTAACATATAACTTAACACATATTTCACTAAAACAGCAGCCTAGACAGCTTTCATTCAAATAGATTAGCTGACAAATAGAAATAATTTTTTTAAAAAATCCACCCTAACTTAAGAAAGACTAGCAAAATGAGCCTGGTTCCACTGGGGCATGAAGGTTCATTACAGACTCAAGTTTAATTGGGTAGGTAGCAATTGTTCCAGCAACTTTTGGGAAAATATGCTCATTTATTCTTTAATTTATATCCATACACATAAGTCATATTAATATATTTCATTAATGAAATCTTAAAACGCATATATGTATATGTGTAATGCATATACATATATTTAGTACAGTAGAATTTCCCCTTCCAAAAAAGCTAATAATAAATTGAAGTTGGCTTCGTGGAACTGAGGAAATATGATATTTATGAAACCATTTGTGAGGTACACAGTAATATAATGGAGCAAAATGGAAAAGGAAAAGGAAGCATGTGGTCCACATTTTTCTCTTCCTCCTCCTTTTGGCTTCTCCTTATTATATTTTTTGACAAAATAAGAAAATAAGGTTATTTAAAAATTAAGTACCCTATCAGTACCTTTGGGGAAGGATATTGATTTTGCCAAGTTATCCCAAAGTTGAAAATTTGTTTGCTCAGGGTTTTTATTATGAAACATTTCAGTAATGCCAAAAGCATAGAGAACATGTAATGAATACACGTTTATCATCAAGATTAAAAAAGCAAACATTACAGATACAACCCTGTACAGCCAATCCCAATCTCATACACCCTCCTCCTCCTTCTACAGGTAATCACTATCCTAATTTTTCTGTTTATCATTGTCAGACATATTTTAATGTGTGTATGTGTGTGTAGGTATGTGTATTATCTATATATGTATGTGTGTATACAGCATGTATATGCATATGAATATATGAGTATAAACCATATATACTCTTTATGGAATGTTTAAAATATTTTCTATAAATGACATAATCCATGTGTCCTTCAGTAGCTTATTTTATTTTATTCAATATTATATTTTAATGATTAATCCATGTTGATAAACGTAACTCAAGTTTATTCATTTATGTGCATAACTCCACAGTTATTCATGTATACAGTTATTTATCTATTCTACTGTGGATGAACATTTAGATGATTTCAATTTTTTCCATTAAAATGTTACAATAAAGATGCATATTTCTTCTCACAGAGTTTTCATCACTCTCATTCTTCCCTGAAGCATTCTACAAGACAATCCAAGCTCAAAAAAATGAAGCTCCTTATTGTCCAGAAGTATATACCACTTATAATTCAGGGGGAAAGCTTACTGAAAGATTACACTTACTTGCAATATTTCATGGAAGCTTAACAGTTCTTAATGACAAAGTAACCAAATGTTGACTAAAGAGATTTTACTGGTTGGGGAAATACTATAGCTCCTGAGGATTACAGTTTAGTAGACAGGATACCCAACTGTTACAGAATGGATTCTCAAGTACAGAGTATCATCTAATACAATAGAGTGTCATCAAATTGAACATTTCCCAGAAAAATAAACTGCACCACTGCATTATTATTTTCAAATTATTATATTCTTATAGAAAAATACATATTTGGTGATATATTCAAAATAAGAAACTAACAGTACCTGAAATCACATTTTAAAGAATGTGCTGAACTGAATTTGTGTTAAAATTTTTTTTAATCTAATTTCGTGGTTAACAGCACAGGCTTTCAAATCAAGTAGCCCTATTTTGTAGCTGAGCTCCACTTCTTACCATTTATCCAAATTTTGGTTACGTTACCTGATTCTCAGCTACATCACCCATAAAATTGGGATGATAAAACCTACCTTGTAGACTTTAATACAATTTAAATGAAATAATGTATAAAATGTAATTACCCTTGCTGCTGCTCTCTGCTGCTATAATGGTTACTGTTATTTACTGGGATCCAGGCTGGGTTCAAGGTTTAGATGCTGGTACATGCAGTGACACGTATGTTAGGGCCTAATTCTCTCCAGCTAGGTAGTGCACCATGAGATTTACCTGGGGCCTGAGGAACCACCTGAGAAATAATTCAAACCTGATCCACAGTAAGAGTTTGATATATACAGGCATGTCTGAATGCCTGAGAATCTAGGGTTGTATATGTATGTATAAGCAAGAGAAAGAAGGAAGTGGGGGGAAAGGAGATGAAGAGACTGAGATTCACTGACTGATTGATCAATCGATCTCAGGGCTGAAGCTACAACAGAATTGCAAAATTTCTAAAAGCAAATTTTTAAGTTGGAAGCAGGACCTCTGAGAGAATTATCCATAGGGAAGAAATGAAGCAGCAAGTTAAAGTTGGCAATAAGACCCGAGATTCAGAAGAGAGTAATGCTTCTGGTAATAACTTGATAAATGTGAATATAATCCTCACTGATCCATTGACCTTGGGGACATGTGTGTTCCACAAGAACAGAGGTAAAACCAGAACACACAATTCCACGAAATCTGTAACTCTTTAAGGTCTAAACAAACATGCTGTAGGTCCTCAAAACAAGAGCGATTAACAACAGCAGGAAGGCAGCTGTTCCTCTTCTCAATTTGCAGCAGACTGTACACTGCCAGGGTCCAAGCATTAGTGAGAATTGATGGGTACTGGACAAGACCTCACACCCCAGAATCTGGAACAAGCAGACAACCAGTCTGGAGATGCAGAAATAACCTGGTGGCCAGGGAAGATCACCATTATCAACGGTGGCAGCAAAAATACCTAGAGCATAGTGATAAACAGCAATGATGTAAAGCAGCAACACCTCCCAACTGAAGGGGTCTGGATCAGCTATGAGGAAGAGGGCCCTAAAGATGGTACTGAAGATGGCAGCCTGGAGTCAGGAAAGGCGGCTTTGTAGAAGGCCATAGTGTCGGCCCCCGAAGTAGCCCGGCATGTGTGTGAACAAATACGGAAATTCCTGAGGATCCCCAGAAACACTGTAGGAAAAAAGTAACCTGAAAAGAGAGGGCTCAAAGTCCTGCCGCTGAACTCATGGGAGTCAATGAGCTAAGGAAATACGAATGTATGAAGGACCAAAAGCCAGTGAGGCATAGGCACCACTGGAAAACAATACCACCAGTAGAAAATCATGACACAGTGAGAAATCAGTGCAAATGATACAATTCCTGGACATTAGAGCCAACAGGCAAAAGAGTTGTACTAAGTATAAACTATGAAAAATTTCAAACTTGCATGCACCTAGATAAAGGCCAAGTAGCTCAAAATGGATTAATGACCTAACTGTAAGACCAGACACTCTAAAACTCGTAGAGGAAAACATAGGCAGAACACTCTGACATAAATCACAACGAGATCTTTTTTGACCCACCTTCTAGAGTAACGGAAATAAAAACAAAAATAAACAAATGGGACCTAATGAAACTTCAAAGCTTTTGCACAGCAAAGGAAACAATAAACAAGATGAAAAGACAACCCTCAGAATGGGAGAAAATATTTGCAAATGAATCAACGGACAAAGGATTAATTTCCAAAATATATAAACAGCTCATGCAGCTCAATATTAAAAAAACAAACAACCCAATCCAAAAATGGGCAGAAGACCTAAATAGACATTTTTCCAAAGAAGACATACAGATGGCCAAGAGGTACATGAAAAGCTGCTCAACATCACTAATTATTAGAGAAATGCAAATGAAAACTACAATGAGGTATCACCTCACACCAGTTAGAATGGGCATCATCAGAAAATCTACAAACAACAAATGCTGGAGAGGGTGTGGAGAAAATGGAACCCTCTTGCACTGTTGGTGGGAATGTAAGTTGATACAGCCACTATGGAGAACAGTATGGAGGTTCCTTAAAACACTAAAAATAGAATTACCATATGACCCAGCAATCCCACTACTGGGCATATACCCAGAGAAAACCGTAATTCAAAAAGACACACGCACCCCAATGTTCACTGCAGCACTATTTACAATAGCCAGGTCATGGAAGCAATCTAAATGCCCATGTACAGACAAATGGATAAAGAAGATGTGGTACATATATATAATGGAATATCACTCAGCCATAAAAAGGAACGAAATTGGGTCATTTGTAGAGACGTGGATGGACCTAGAGACTGTCATACAGAGTGAAGTAAGCCAGAAAGAGAAAAACAAATATCGTATATTAACACAAATACGTGGAATCTAGAAAAATGGTACAGATGAACTGGTTTGCAAGGCAGAAATAGAGACAAAGATGTAGAGAACAAACGTATGGACACCAAGGGGGGAAAGCAGGGGTTGGGGGGGGTGGTGTGATGAATTGGGCGATTGGGATTGACATGTATACACTGATGTGTATAAAGTAGATAACTAATAAGAACCTGCTGTATAAAAAATAAATAAATAAAATAAAATTTAAAACAATAATAAAAATAAAGGCCAAGTAGCATACCCAGATAAAAATTAACTTGAAACTTAAAAGGTTTTTTGAAGACAAAAAGGAAGAAATCCTTTCCTCCAATTGTTTTTACTGTACTATGAAATATTTCATATATGTGCACTTTACATAATTACATTTTAATAATATATTAATGATACTTACAATGTTACTTATAATATAAATCCATTGTTTATAATAATATATCAATTATAATACATAACTGTTAATAATGATACTTTTAAATAAAATTTTTAAGGATCACCCACTTACATATCACCCAAGCTTTCTGTGCTCCTCCCTGAACCCAACTCCTTCCCTCCTACTAGAACATTCAATAGCCTCAGTGTTGTTTTAATTTTTTCCTTGATTTTCTTTATATAGTTAGATCACATACATAATGATTCCACAAAAATATATTACTCAGTTTCGCCTCTGATCAAAGTTTGTACAACTGGAATCATGTTGTATGTATTCTTTGTGACTTGTTTTTTCATTCAACATTACGTTTTGGGGAGTCCTCCAGATTCACTCGTTTTCACTATTATGTTAAATCCACTGTAAACAAATATTCCCCAACTTGTCCATTCTACTCTCTGTTGGGTTGTTTCCAAATTTGTTTTATTTGTGTTTTGCTATATTATATTACATACAAGACTACAATAAAAAATAATATTGTACCTGTTTCCTAAGGCACACAAGCAAGAAATTTCCACAGGAAATACTCGTAGGGGCGGAACTGCCGAGCAAGAGTATACCTATGCTCAATTTCAACCTACCAATTCAGTTGTACCACTTTACATCCCATTCCCAGTGAATGAGAGTTCCTGTTGCTTCACATCCACACTAACATTTGGTATATTTCAGACTTTTATATTTTCAACAACATGATGGATATGAAACAGCATATCACTCTAGTTTTAACTTACATTTCTCTAACTATTAATGAGGTTCAGCAAGCTTTCACATGTTCATTGACTATCTGAATTTTCTCTTTTTGAAATTCCTGTTCATTTTTATATTGGCTGATTTTACTTTATTAATTTATAGAATCTTCTACACACTAAACCAGTTTTCAACCTTTCTTACTCTTTGATGAACATACTTCTTAAATTTTAAGCCTGTTGAATTTATTAGTCTTTTTATGGTTTGCTCTGTTTATGTTTAAAGAAATTCTTATCTTACTCTAAAATAATAAATATATCCTTTTCTAAATACTTTAAAGTGGTATTGTTTTTCATAGTTAATTCTTTCTTCCATACAGAATTTGTTTCTGTTTATGAAATGAAGTGAGTAGGGATCAATTATAGTTTTCCATATGAATAGCTAATCACTGATTACAGTGGCAACTTAGATTCCAGGCTCACTGGGATTCAAAAGAAGAGAGGATAGATGGGCTGGTGATTTCTGCATAGATGGATGCACTAAAGTTGAAGCCCCCGTATACCATTATAGAGGATGAAAGTGAGAACAAATAGAGTTTTGAGAAAAGAAAACCAATTTGGTAAATTCACTCCAAATTCTTATGACTTTTTATATAGTTTATATAACTCTTCATAGTCATACTGTCATCACTTTTACCCTATACAGTGTAAGACAACATTCAGTAGTTTATTTAAACAGGGCTGTATTCCTTATAAACTCTTTATTGACGTACCAACACAGCTTATGAAAATCTTGAGGAAAATATTACTACTGCAGTATATACTGACTAAGAATTTTATGTGATAATTCAGTGGTTCTCAAACTAGACTCCCACATAATTCCACAAACTCAATACAGCTGTTCTGCCACTATAATAAAATTAAATTCCTTTCTCCATTTCAGAAACAACTAAATTAAATTTATAAAATTTTCTCAATATTAACACTCTCATAATTTTTTTAAATGACATAAACCTGCTACTCATTATTTCTACGAGAGTCTGGTGTGGGTTAACATATATTTACATACTTATTTCTTTACATTTTGTATATTACAATTAAGCTAATCAAGTTCAATAACTATTCTGGTAAGGTCAAAACACTTTGCTTTTTTCAGTCTAGGATCTTCACCCCACCCTCACTTCATGTTAATTTTTCCATCCATAAGATGCATATAATTTGCTTCAAAGCATTTGGGGGAGCAAAAGGTCAAAAGCAACACTGGGTATGAAAATGCTTTTAAAATGTAAAACACTTTGCAAACAGAAGTTATAATTTATAACCTTAAATTATATCTTACAAATACAGGGTTAGAACAGTCATGGAAAAAATCAACAGGTAATTCCTAAAGGTCAGTTTTATCTATAGTTTTAATTTCTTTGATATCAAGTCTTTAAATTAAAAAAAACAGGTTTCTTAACTAGACTAAAAATAAATTTATTTGTTTGAATGTTATTTCCTGCCCCACATAATTTCTAATAAAGTTCCTGAAAAGTAGAGCAAGGCAAAGGTAGAAAGTTAATCTATACAAGCAACATAACTCATCTCCAAATAATCTGAAAATATCTATTTGTATAATGGTGTGATCTAAAAATCCATGCCATCGCAGTGTGATTTAAAACTAATGAGAAAGTCTATTAGAGTCCAACTGAAATCAAGAGTGTATAGTTTACAGATGAAGATTTAACCTGCCTCAAAAACATCTTGCAGCATAGCACTGATTGATTTGGAAGAATATACTTTCCTAAGTATTTGTTTTGTTATCTCTTTGCATAAAGAAACCTTGGTAGAGCTACAAAAGTGAGAAAACCTTTGGATGAAACAAGAATAATATACTAAAAATAAGATTTGCTTTTCCTGTTGGTAAATGTCAAGAGAGCCTTGTCTTCCTTGTAGCAAATGGACTTGCTGCCCTCTGGTTTGGAACTCTGTTACACTGGGAAGCCATCTGCACGTCTGTGCTATTTCTCAACCTTTAGACATGTATAGGAATAGGAAAGTGAAATTACCTATTTTAAAAGAAAGTCATATATTATACTGTAAAGCTTTTAGAGTCAGAAACAACTCGGTTCCAATCCTATGCCTCCTACTTTCCAAGCTGTGTGATCATAGGCATGATTATTTAACCTTGAATTTCTATTTCCTCATCTTAAATATAGGGACAATAATAACCACCTCCCAGAATTACAGTAAGGGTTAAATGAAATTGTCATAAATACAGATATTCATGGCAAAATGTTGACCAAGTTATCATTAATTATAAAACCAGAGAGTAAATGACTTTAGGGAAATTGTGAAATATACTAAACACACTTTAACATTTTATGATACATGTTTGTCTTACTTCCAGGCATTAATATTTCTATTAAAACTGGAAAGGTTTTCTTCAAATTGCACAAAAAAATGTTTTCTGAAATAATTGGGAATAGATGAAAGATGGAAGGTAAGAAAAATGCTGAAGCTAAAATCAGTAACAATTTAGTATGATGGATAACTGGGAGCAGGGGAAGGAAGATAGTAACAAGTGGGGAATCAGGATGGGAGTGAAGAGACGGTGGGAAAGAGAGAGGGGAGTGAGAGCCTGCACGGCTCTTGGCTAGATGGGTGATCCTGGACTGGCCACCAGGTCATCCCAGGTCAACCTGTTTGCTGAACTGCTCAACATGTAGAAATGAGCCTTCCTACAGTACGTATGGGGTAGAAGTGCAGAGGACAACGGCTACCTGTGTGTTCCACATGCCTTACGGTATCTGCAAACCAGTGTTTGATCTGAAGTATGCTTATGTCTCTAAAAGCATCAATTAACACCACTGACAATATACAGTTAATAAACAGAAACATATGTATATCACAGAAAATATTTTTTTTTAATTTAACCAAAATTTAAAAAATTGATTCTCAACTTCTGGGCAAATCATATGAAGTTTAAATTATTAAGAAATTGAAATCATGTTAGCATAAATATCACATTTCTTTTCTACAAGAGGGAACATGCAGTATAAAAACAGGCTCAAATTGTTCATTGCAGCACTATTTACAAGAGCCAAGACACGGAAGCAACCAAAATGTCCATCAACAGATGAATAGATAAAGACAATGTAGTAGATATATACAATGGAATATTACTCAGCCATAAAAAAGAATGAAATAATGCCATTTGCAGCAACATGGATGGACCTAGAAATTATCATACTAAGTGAAGTAAGGCAGACAGAGAAAGATAAATATCATATGATACTAATTATATGTGGAATCTTAAAATAAAAGATACAAATGAACTTATATACAAAACAGACTTATAGATACGGAAAACAAACTGGTTACCAAAGGGGAAAGTTTGTGGGGACGCATGGGGAGATAAATGAGGAGTCTGGGATGAACAGATACAAACTACTATATATAAAATAGGTAAACAACAAGGGCCTACTGTATAGCACAGGGAATTATATTCAATATCTTGTAACAAACTATAATGGAAAAGAATCTGAAAAAATATAGAGATATATATTACTGAATCACTTTGCTGTAAACCAGAAACTAATACAACATTGTAAATTAACTATACTTCAATTAAAAAGAAAAAAAAAAAAAACATCTTCAAATTGACCAAAAAACCGGCTCCCCTAGTTAAGAACACATGGCTTCACAGTCATATTTTAAGCTCACACTTGTGCTTTGAAAGCTGTACCAATCTGCTTTAGACTGCAACAGTACAAGAAAAAAAAAATCATTCTAAATAATCATCTATTTCTACCAATAATAATTTTAAAACATTACATGTGGAGTATTAATGAGTAACTCAAAAGACTATACACATTGTATGCTGGCTAATTTAAGACAAATAAACAAAAATCTTTACACAAAGAAGCGTGAATTATTTCAGTAGAACAGTGTGTCCTAGGTCACCATGCTTTCCTTCTCTATTATTGTCAAGTTTGATTTGCCAACAAGCCTCTGATAACAAACACAGAAATAAATTTCAAGGTTAGTAAGCTAAGCTACTATTGTGAATAATGATATATTAATCTGCTGTTGAAGTTAAAAGGGGTATAGAGAGAAATGAAAAAGAGAGAGACTCTCAATGAAGTGAATTTTACATACAGAAAAAGCCAATATTTAAGTGCAGAATTAATGTGTGAAAGCGTTTATGGAATTATGTTCTGACTATACACTGTGCAGTTCTTATCATCTTTAAGTAAAACAGGAAACTAAAAAAGATGAATGAGGGACTTCCCTGGTGGCGCAGTGGTTAAGACTCCATGCTCCCAATGCTGGGGGCCGGGGTTCGATCCCTAATCAGGGAACTAGATCCCACATGCACGCCGCAGCTAAGAGTGTGCATGTCACAACTAAGGAGCCCACAAGCCACAACTAAGGAACCCACCTGCCACAACAAAGGAGCCCACGTGCTGCAATTAAGGGGCCACATGCCGCAACTAAGGAGCCCACGTGCCACAACTAAGGAGCCTGCCTGCTGCAACTAAGACCCAGTGCAACCAAATAAATAAATAAAAATTTAAAAAAATTAAAAAGATGAATGAAAAAGGAGGAATAATATGAATAACTACTTAGAATCTTTAAGACTGTTAATTATTACAGATATTGACTAATGCATACTTTTCCAAGTAATAATATAAGAATAACCTGCTTATTAACTAAAAGGTATAATTTATTTTCAACTGTTCAAGGCAGGGCTATAAACAAAACTCCAATAAACTGTACTGTAAATCTTGGCACAGACACACCAATGTATCAACAAAGGGCAGAGTGACCCAAGGAGAAAAAAAATCTTATATTATCTTTAAGCAAAATTGTTTGCCTTGAGTTAAAGAGGAAAACAAATTCCTTCACGATAGCTTAATGTATAACAAACAACTAAGATGGCAAATGTCCCTGTATAAACTTTTATATAGGAATTCCCGCCTCCGACATAAACAAACGCAAACTACATTTATGAGTCAAGTCCATTCACAGCAGATAAAGCTATCCTTTTGCACCATTCCAGGTAACCAATTAGTGCGTAAGGACTGAGTTCTAATGATACTAAAACATCTAGAATTTCCTTTCCTGCTGTAAATACAACAACTGTGAGTCCCTTAACCGAGCAGCTTAAAATAGAGATGATAGCAAAGGCTGCCAGTTAGGGAGACTCACGTCTTCCCTGAATGAAACCTGTAGTAACAAAACCAGAGACCCAGATAGAACAGTCACTGCCTGCTGGCCTGGGAGCTCTGTGCCAGTTTCCTTGCTAAGCTCATAAGCAGGTATGTGAGGGAGGGAATGGTGCTGTGCGTTAAGCCTATGAGGGAGAACTGAGTAAGTTGGCTTGGAATGAAAGAAAATTATAAAATCAACAGAGGTACTAAAATCTGAAGAAGTTAAAAAAAAATTTAGCTGATTTTAAACTGATTTAAAGTATAGGGTTATTTCTGTCCATCTTGAGATTCTTGTATCTTCAGCACTAATCCAAAAAAAAATAGAAGGCTCTTCACATCACTGATTTCATTGACTTGCCTCTGTACTTTGAAAGTCATTGTTCCTGAGTTCATTTCTTCATAGATGGACCCAAGTTAGGAAGGTTCCTGCCATCTGACCCCTATAGACCTGCATCTCTTAACATTCATGGCAAAAGCATAAATTCTCTATTTGGCAATAATTCCTTAAAAGATGGACTTTGGTCAGATCTGAGTTTACATCATGACCCTATCATTTATTAGCTATGTGAGGCTGATCAAACTACTTTACATCTTGGGGTCTCAGTTTATCCTGAAAAAAAAATCAGAAGAGGTCACTCAACGGTCTGTTACAAGGATTTAATGAAATCATAGAGTTACAGCTCATGGTAGAATGCCAGATATATTATCAAGAAACCCTTGATAAATGGTGACAATTATTAATGCATAAATTCTCACTCATACAGATTCATATTCTTATTATGTCTGCTTTAACATAAGTAATAAATGCAGCCTCCTGTCTACAGTAATTTCAAGGAACATGACAAGTCCCACAACACCCTAACATGTTCCAGTGCTTAAATCTTATTTAATATGAAACATGAACTTTTATTCCTTAGAGATAAAGTTTAAATGGAATACAAATTGAGAGGTAACACAAAGATTTAAATTTGTACCACTGAAGGACAAGTTAAAGTTGACTTCAGAAAAAAGTGGGAAAGGGGACTAATGATTCAATAAAAGTACTGAAGTAATTAGTTAATAAATTCCTTGTGAATCACAGAATTAACAGTTAAGTAAACCATAAAAATGTAGAAAATGTTTTTAATTTCCGAATTGTAAAGAGCATTCTAAGTTTCAAAGGAGATGAAGAAAATATTGTTTAGCTTTAATAAAGATATTTCAAACACATTTGTATTTCAAACCACATAAAACAAAATTTTAAAGTAATCAAAAGCTTATGAAAAGAGTTACAACCAACAGGACTTTAAAGGATCAAGATTCTTTGATTAAAAAAAAAAATACTCTTTAAACCAATGAGACATACAGCCTCTGAAAAAAGAGTAAGCATATATAGATAAATCATAAAAATTAAAATAATAATAACCAATAATCCCCTCAGATTCATGTTAACTAGTAATTATAAACATAAATAAAATATCACTTTCCACTATCATGTTAGCAAAGATTTTACAATTATAAATCTCTTAGCAGGCAAGAGTTTGAGAAGACAGATAATACATATTTGAAATGAAAAGTATCAATCCAATGGAAAATATTTACTAAGGAATATTCAGACATGTTTCATTGACTGGAGAGGTGGGTAGAGGCAATCACTTTGGTTTTGTTGTGAGTGAGGAGGAGAGAGGAAGGTATAGAAATCGTAGGCTGAGTCTGAGAACAACCTTCAGCTATCTGCTCAAGAACTCTTTCATCTTTAAATATACAAGCAATTATTCCCAGAGACCTTAATATCAATGAGAATGGAAGGAACCAAAGAGCTCCAGTTTCTTTGGGAGTGGTGGGGACAGGAAGAGAGAAGCAAAGTCTTACAAGAAGATGACATGTACAAAACAAGTTTGTTTTGCTCCTCTCTGCCCCTTTAATTATTTATATTTTTAAAAGACTCTTAGATGAAAGTAAAAATAATCTAGAAAAACACATTTGGTTCTCTGAGTTTTGTTGTAATCAAAAATTTTCCAGCTGCAGAAAGAAGAGTCATCTTAAAACAAAGCTGTAGAACAATATATAACTATATATTCCCTATGAGAAGCTCTTAGATAGAATCAAAGTATTAAATTTGCTTCTGTCTTTTGCTTTAGGACTATCTGCCATGTTCTATTGAAAAGGAGAATGTTTATGAGAGCACAAATCTAACCGTACTACCCAAGAGAGTGGGAGAAATCAGGAAAGCCCGAAAGGATATCTGTAATTAAAATATAAATATATATATTTTTAACTATGATTATGAGTGGAAAAGTCCTCCATCTCAGTTGGAAGCAATAATTACTGGCTTTAACTTTCAGGAGTTATGAAATAATGCAAAGGAGTCTAATACAATACAAAACACAGAGATACAACAATTAAGCTTTACATGCAATACACAGAATAAAAAGAGCAATTACAAACAGATGGGAAAAGCCACAGTGATAAAATACTGGCCTTACAAATATGTATTTTTTTTAATCAAAATCCTAAGTAGCTACTTTAGGGGGCTTCCCTGGTGGCGCAGTGGTTGAGAATCTGCCTGCCAATGCAGGGGACACGGGTTCGAGCCCTGGTCTGGGAGGATCCCACATGCCGCGGAGCAACGGGGCCCGTGAGCCACAATTACTGAGCCTGCGCGTCTGGAGCCCGTGCGCCGCAACAAGAGAGGCCGCGATAGTGAGAGGCCCGCGCACTGCGATGAAGAGTGGTCCCCGCTTGCCGCAGCTGGAGAGAGCCCTCGCACAGAAACGAAGACCCAACACAGCCAAAAATAAATAAATAAATAACGTTCCCTTTCAAAATAAATAAATAAATGTACCAATATTTTAAAAAAAAATAAAAAATAAAAAATAAAGAATGCTATTTAAAAAAAAAAAAAATCCTAAGTAGCTACTTTAAAAGCTGATGTTTGGCAAGTTACGTTAACACTTTGTACTATATTTGCCCATATCTATAAAATAAAACAGTTGAAGTAGAAGAGTTTGAAGGTTCCACTTCCATGATTAATTCATTCTTCTCCTTTCATGTTCTACGAATTCTATGCCATCCATAGCTACAGAAAAACACTGATTGGCCAGCTAAGTGGCTAATAATAAAATACTTGATTGTTCTGGCAAAATTATTTATGCCTCACTCCAACCAAAGTTCTCTGAACTCTTCTGGTTGCTGGTGGTAGTGGTGTTCTTTTTGCCTTTGTTTGGTTTTGCTATAATCTTTTTTAAAAAATTTTATTAGAGTATAATTGATTTACAATGTTGTGTTAGTTTCAGGTGTACAGCAAAGTGAATCAGTTATACATATATCCACTCTCTTTTAGATTCTCTTCCCATATAGGCCATTACAGAGTATTGAGTAGAGTTCCCTGTGCTATACAGTAAGTCCTTATTAGTTATCTATTTTATATATAGTAGTCTGTATACGTCAATCCCAATCTCCCAATTTATTCCTCCCCCTTACCCACTGGTAACCATAAGTTTGTTTTCTACATTTGTAATCTTTTAATATTGAGGCAAACTCAGGTTTTTCTCATCACCGGCTTATGGGAACAAGGTACATTTCTAAGTCCATGACCATAGAAACCCCTGCCCTTCCAGTTTTATAACGTTTGTATTACTTGAAAAGCCAGCAAGATACATAAAATTTGGTAAGGCACCTTATCCATACCTATTTAACTAGAAATACTTATGTGGGCAAAATAAATCTGAAGAAAAATTACAGATTGAATTATGGTCCATTCCAAGCAAATTAAAAAGCTACAAAATTTCCCTATGAAAATACCAATCTTGTTTTCATTCCTAAGACAGATACAATTCAAGGTTAAACAAACAGAAGAGTCATATTCAATAGCTGGGAGAGGTTTATAAGGCTTCAACCGCAGCGGAAACCACTGGCAGAGCACACTGAGAAGTAAAAATAATCAAAATAAGAAAAGTTGTGAATTACTCTAAATTGTGCATAAAGCTTTACCTTTGATTCTTGTATACTTACTTTGTATATGAAATAATTTGTATTATTATGTATGGTGGGGAAATAAAACACCATTAAAGACAAAATAAAATTTTATCGAGTATCAGAACTAAAAGAAACAGCTGTTATTTCTCAAGTACTTTTTAAAACATTGACATTCTTTTCTTTCAACATTTCTATTTTGAGGAGAAAATTCTTCTTCTGACTAAAATGAAGTATCACCTTTCAGGTTTGAGAATTTTTTAAGCCATGGTTTTCTATTATTTCCTTTAATTCCTAACTTTCTCTACAATAGGAAATAAAAGTAGAAGGTGTAACTTTAGTCGTAACATAGAGAGTCATTCCACTCTGTAATTCTTTAGGATACATGAGGATGGACCCATTCTCTCCTGAAATTCACTCTGGGCCTTTTGGAAGGTGTAACACTGTCTTCAACTTGCTAGAGCATCATTTAATTTATCACAGCAGTCCATGTGGGTGCAGCGACTAGGTGATTTTGTTGACAGATTTCATGAAATTAACTAAACAACATCTGGAGGTTATATATCCTGAATTTGTACGTATATATATATTGTACGTATAAGTTCAAAATATAATTTTGAACTTCTGTCATTCAAATGGTTTATGAGTTCAATAAATATCTCCTTGCATGGATGAACACATATAACTATAATTGTTGATAGAAAGAGAAATGAATTTTTTACGTATTGTTACTGCTTCAAAAGACTTTACCAACTACTTAAGGGACTTCTCCTTCAATCCAATTAATCAAAGTTTTAAATTATATTAAAATAAAAAGTCTATAAAGAAAAGTGGGTTTAAAATAAATGTGATAAGTTTTTTCTTTAGTTCAAGTTCTTGAATGTCTGCTTTATGCTAGGTCTTGGAGAAACATAAAAGAATTAATTTTAAAACATGGCTACAAATTAACTCACAAACTCATATGGGAAAACAAAAACTCTGTATCGTCGACTTTGCAGAAGGGCTGTGACAATGGTCTGTCTGTACAGGAGACCGAACCACAGAGGCTGACAGTGGACGGGCAGGGCATCTGGGAAGGGATACCTTCACTGAGGCTGAAAGCCAAAGGCCAGGAAGAGGGTGTTGCAAGATAGAGCAAGCAACATAAACAATTCCAGAAAGGAGTAAAACAGTATGGATTGTTTTGAGAAATACAAGATATTCAATAATGTTGGAGCATAAAACAGAGGGAAGGGGAATATTCTCATGGGTGGAGAAAAGCGAGATGTGAAAAACAGCCCAGAAGGAAGAGCAGAAGATGAATATAGGACAAAAGTAGCAGCTAGATGAAGAAGAAGCTCATCAGACTCGCCGGGCCAAGAAAGCTGACCTTTACCTACAAGCAATAGAGAGCCAGGGATGGGAGGGCGTTAGCAGGAAGTGAAGGGTTCATCAGGGTGGGAAACTGATCCCTCTAAGGGGAGTACAGCATAGGGACTGTGCATACAGCAAATGAGAGCAGGGGCAGTGAGATCCATTAGGAGGTTAATATTAACATCTCGAGCTAAATTCACTAATCTTACTTCAACAGATAGTTAAAACATGACACAAAAGATGCCCTACCCATTTTTATATGTCTACATATGAAATGTTATTTACAAATGTGATAACCAATATCAGGATTGACATTAAATTCAAAAATAATACTGAGATGGTGTTTCAAGTTTTAAAATGCTCAACCAGTCTTCAACCAAACTACATCCCATTTTAGACAATGTCAACCAATATCACAATTTTCTATTTCCTCTCTTGATTAAAGGGAAGACTTTCTTTAGTTCATTTTTATTGTAGTAATTTTATTAGGTTGTTCTCTGACAAAAGTTTCCACAGGGTACTTCAGAAACAAAATACCGGAACAAATTTTAAAAGGCATAAGAAATCAATTATCATTGATTGAATATCATGTTATTTATGCAACATATAAAGTGAATGTGTAAAAGGTATTAAATAAAGAACTGAAATTACAATATTGATCATGATATATTACCCAAAGGCAGTAGCAAAGAATAATTTGAGTAATGCCCATTCTAGATCAACCATGGTTGCATTTTCAAAATAAACATATTATTGACAAAAATCTAAATCAAACCCATTAATAAAAGGGTAGGCAATACCTGAAAAAGTAAAAAGAAAATGCTTGATGCAGAGGCTAAAACAAGCATTAAATGAACGTTAAAATACAGTTTAAATTTAGACATCAGATTAGCCTTAAAGCACATCTGAATTAATAAAACTGATTTTGAAGCATTCTGGATTATATTTAAAATTTTATGTGATTCAACAACAATGATACTCTACACCTATTGGCCTCATTTTAAGATCTCTACTTTACATTTAGACCTATTCCACCTGCTGTTTTGGACATGGTTTATCCCATTTTAGAATGAGCTGGTTCCTGAATATTAACCCTAATACAAAACCTATGCCAGAGTATTATCTTTTCCTTATATCTCTATTGTCCTACAGTTTAAGCTCTACAACAGCTTTCATGTTATTTTTGTTTTTAACTTAAATATGTAATACAAAAAACCCTTTGGAACTATAATTGCCATCTATAACCTAACCTAAAAATTTTAAATACCATGCTAATGCTTCTCTTCCACAATTAAAACACCAACAACAGGGAAACTTTCACTCTGTCAGTAGATAAGTTTTATCTAGTTACACCTATAGTAAAGCAACATATTACTTTGCGAGTCATGTGTAGTAGACATAAAACACGTAAGTATATACATTTCATGGGTGCTCTAAATCAGAAAACACATAGAAAACAATTCCTTTCTGTCCCCTTCAGCACCACTGCTTTTGATGTCAATCTGGGATATGCAAAACAATGCTGATAAATGAATATGCAAAGGCACTACGGTCACACAGAGAAGCATGTGTCAAAGTTCTACCTGTGATGACAGGAAAAAAACTACTGATGTGGAGGAAGAGATGTTAATTTAATATCTTTACTAGAGAACCACATTTTGCAAGGAACCAACCTAGCAAGTCACTTGGACAAGCAGAGAAATTCTAAATGCTGAGTCCTTTGCACCTTGGATGAAGAAGTCTGTTCTTACTTTTCATCACTCCTGCTTCTCTCCATTCCCAAAAGGAGTCATTATTTCACTTTAATGCACTGCCAAATGGACATTGGCTTTCTTTTCAAAAGACCCCATGTTACTCACATTCACAGCCTGCACATTTTGACAGTGTCTACAACATCTTCACACATTCATCTGAATTCTTCCCCTATTCCACTTCTAGAACACCCTCCACTATAAACTCATTAATGTTCATGTTTTAATAGCAATATAAAAAGTAAACACGAATTTACCAATCAGAAGACTTCAAGTCTGACAGAATGAAGAAACAGAAATTCACTGACAGGACATGACATGAAATCAGTGTTCAAGAGCCATTCCCACCACCCACATCATTTAACTGTATTATGACTGTACACAGCATTCTTAGAGCAGAATACGAAACTACACTGCCACCAAGAACACTCTTAACCAGCAGGCAGCCCCTCCACATTAGCTTTAACGTGCCACACAGCCCTCTGCTTACTGATGTAGAGCAGCCAACAGGGAGATGGAGTTTACCAGGAAAAGCAAGCCTGAACTGGCTAATTACTTACCTTCTTACGTATAGCAGGCTTGCTCGTTTAACTTTTTGTTTCCACTCTTGTCATAGCTCAGCGGCAAATGGTTGTGATTCAGCAGAAGTTTGAACCTGATAATTAAAAAGAATTTTTTAAGAAAAAAATTGGAAATTCAAGTTCCCTCCACTGAAGTCTTTCTTTCCTTGCCCTCTGGCTGTACGTTTCTCGCTCTCGTTTTCTCTCCCTGCAAGGCAGCTACGTAGTGGTCTATAAATATTGACCCTGACACGTGCTCAGCGCTTTACTTGCTCATGGTACAGGTCTGTGTTACTGAACACCGTGGTAGTACTCCAGCAAAGTTCTCAGCTGCTCAGACAAAGCTGTGGATTGGCTCACTACCCAGCAACCCTCTGCCTGCCTGGAAATACCATTTTGCTGCCAGTTTTACAGATGCTATGGGCCTTTCCTGAGGCCCAAATCAGGCACAGAAGGGCAATTACGAGGTTTGTCTGAAGAAATAGTTTTCCTCCAGCAGGTGGAGAAAAGGGGGGCTGGGTGGAGTGAAAGACAAGAAAGGAAATACTGCCTTTGTTTTGGCCAAACAACATTATTTCAAATCCTTTATAAAAGTCATACCTAAATGCCATTCAATCAAGCTTTATAAAACTGAACTACTACTTACTATGAATAACCAAAAGATGCAGGAAATCATTTTTGCAATTGTTTTTAATATTGCTTCTCATTGAATAAGGCTGCAGTGACTGAGTAACTGGCCACAAAGAAATGTGTCAACATAAATAAATTCATTTCCAGAATGATAGAAGTGCACAGGAAAGTATAATATTAATCTGATCAAATTAAATATTTGGTGAAAGAAGCTAAAATATAATCTGGAAATTATATGAATCAACATGTTATATGAAATACTTCTAGATTTTCAATCATCACAATTGAATTTTTTTTTTTTTTTTTTTTTTAATTAAGGGGACTTCCCTGGTGGCGCAGTGGTTGAGAATCCACCTGCCAATTCAGAGGACATGGGTTCGATCCCTGGTCTGGGAATATCCCACATGCTGCGGAGTAACAAAGCCTGTGTACCACAACTACTGAGCCTGTGCTCTAGAGCCCACGAGCCATAACTACTGAGCCCGTGTGCCACAACTACTGAAGCCCGCGCGCCTAGAGCCCATGCTCCGCAACAAGAGAAGCCACCGCAATGAGAAGCCTGTGCACCACAATGAAGAGTAGCCTCCGCTCGCTGCACCACAATGAAGAGTAACCCCCACTCACTGCAACTAGAGAAAGCCCGTGCACAGCAACAAAGACCCAACACAGCCAAAAATAAAATAAAATTTTTAAAAAGATATTATTTAAAAAAACAATTAAGGATAAAATCTAAGCCATGACTATATAATTTGTAGGTAATATAAACAAGGTCAGCATTATCTACATATAGCACATATAATGTCCATGGTATGAATGATTAGAAAATAAATCAAGTCCATATTTTTTATTCTTCTTGACAAGAAAAATCATGTTTACTTAATTGAAATTTCCTCTCTTTATTAAATCAAGAGTAAAGGAAACTTAAGAAATAATCTGGTCACTTACTCATTTAATAGATGATAAAACTGACCTCCAGGCCAGTTAATTTACCCACAATCACATGGCAAGTTTGTGGCAGGGCCAAAATTAGACGTTCTTGCCTTATTGCTCACAATTCTGTTCCCCTTCTACAAGAATGGTTCCTAAACTCATTTTTAGGTTCAAACTCTGATTTTCATATGAAATCTTACCAAAAACCTTATCAGTAAGGGCAAATATTACACCTAGAGAAATAACCAGCATAAAACAGAAAGAGCCTTCAACAGCTTAACTGACTCCCCTAAAAAGTTATGCACAAGAATTAACTTTCTAACAGTTGAAATCTACTTTTCTTAGTTCAATTATCAACATTTTCCCAATAAATTAACTTAATACCAGGAGAGGTATATAGTGAGGTGCTGAGGAGCCCAAGAGGAAACACAGTTCCTACTCTCAAGAAAGGAAAAAAAAAAAAAAGGCTAATGACAAAACAACGTGTTAGTACAGTGATGCAGACTAGGAGGGCAGCAAGGGTGCATGGAACACTAGCTCCTGAGACAGTTTGAAGTGGGGGAAGTCTTGATTCCTCAATCAAGACTTCTGCATCTTAAAGAAATCAAAGATGACACAAACAGATGGAAAGATATATGATGTTTTTGGATCGGAAGAATCAATATTGTGAAAATGACCATACTACCCAAAGCAATCTACAGATTCAATACAATCCCTACCAAATTACCAAGGGGATTTTTCACAGAATTAGAACAAAAAATTTTACAACTTGCATGGAAACACAAAAGACCCCGAGTAGCCAAAGCAATCTTGAGAAAGAAAAACAGAGCTGGAGGAATCAGGTTCCCCAACTTTGGACTATACTACAAAGCTACAGTAATCAAAACAGTATGGTACTGGCACAAAAAAGAGAAATATAGCTCAATGGAACAGGATAGGAAGTCTAGAGATAAACCCGTGCACCTATGGTCACCTAGTCTATGACAAAGGAGGCAAGAATATACAATGGAGAAAAGACAGCCTCTTCAATAAGTGGTGCTGGGAAAAGTGGACAGCTACATGTAAAAGAATGAAATTAGAACATTCCCTAACACCATACACAAAAATAAACTCAAAATGGATTAAAGACCTAAATGTAAGGCTGTATACTATAAAACTCTTAGAGGAAAACGTAGGCAGAACACTCTTTGACATAAACCACAGCAAGATCTTTTTGGATCCGCCTCCTAGAGTAATGAAAATAAAAACAAAAAAAAATAAATGGGACCTGATGAAACTAAAAGCTTTTGCACAGCAAAGGAAACCATAAGCAAAACAAAAAGACAACCCTCAGAATGGGAGAAAATATTTGCAAATGAAGCGACCAACAGGGGATTAATCTCCAAAATATACAAGCAGCTCATGCAACTCAATATCAAAAAAACAAACAACCCAATCAAAAAATGGGCAGAAGATCTAAATAGACATTTCCCCAAAGAAGACATACCAATGGCCAAAACCACATGAAAAGATGCTCAACATCACTAATTATTAGAGAAATGCAAATTAAAACTACAATGAGGTATCACCTCACACCGGTCAGAATGGCCATCATCAAAAAATCTACAAACAAATGCTGCAGAGGGTGCGGAGAAAAGGAAACCCTCCTACACGTCTGGTGGGAATGTAAATTTGTACAGCCACTATGGAGAACAGTAAGGAGGGTCCTTAAAAAACTAAAAATAGAGCTACCATATGATCCAGCAATCCTACTCCTGGGCATATACTTGAGAGAACCATAATTCGAAAAGATACATGCTCCCCAATGGTCACTGCAGCACTTTTACAATAGCCAAGACACTGAAGCAACCTACGTATCCATCGACAGATGAGTGGATAAAGAAGATGTGGTACATATATACAATGGAATATTACTCAGCCATAAAAAAGAACAAAATAATGTCATTTGCAGCAACATGGATGGACCTAGAGATTGTCATACTGAGTGAAGTAAGTCAGACAGAGAAAGACAAATATATGATATTGCTTATATGTGGAATCTAAAAAAGGGGTACAAATGAACTTATTTACAAAACAGAAATGGAGTCACAGATGTAGAAAACAAACTTATGGTTACCAGGGAGGAAAGAGGGGGAGGGATAAATTGGGAGATTGGGACACACTACTATATATAAAATAGATAACTAATAAGGACATACTGTAGAGCACAGGGAGTTCTACTCAGTACTCTGTAATGACCTACATGGGAAAAGAATCTGAAAAAGAGTGGATATATGTATAACAAATTCACTTTGCTGTACACCTGAAACTAACACAACACTGTAAATCAACTATACGAATAAAAACTTTTTTAAAAATGATTAGGCAGAAGTGAGGCAAAGATGAGACAGAATAATACAATAAAGACAGACAGGCAGGAAAAAGGATGCTATGGAATGGAACTTCCAAGTTTTTTCTTGCTGGAGCACATAATGTGAAGCAGGAAATGTTTAAATTTTAAAAAAAAAGAAAAAGGTCTAGAAGGAGAAAGGTGATGAAGGGTTTTATATACCAGGTTTAAAACTTGGGTTTTAGGGACTTCCCTGGTGGTCCAGTGGTAAAGAATCTGCCTTACAATGCAGGGGACACAGGTTCAATCCCTGGTTCAGGGAACTAAGGTCCCACATGCCGCGGGGCAACTAAGCCCGTGTGCCACAAACTACAGAGCCCACGCACCCTGGAGCCTGTGCGCCACAACTAGAGAAGAGAAAAACCCGCACGCCAGAACTAGAGAGAAGCTGGCTAACCACAAAGAGTCCGCACGCCGCAATGAAAGATCCCGCATGCCCCAACGAAGATCCCATGTGCCGCAACTCAGATCCGAGGCAGCCAAAAATAAAATAAATAAATAAGTAATAAATAAATCTTAAAAAAAAAAATAAAATAAATAAAAATAAATAAAAACTTGGGTTTTATATAGTAGGCTAGTAGTCTTCAACTAGTTTTATTCACAGACCCTTAAAAGAATTTTGAAAAAATACATAACCATTCACACATTACCAAGTTAACATCTACAATTTTTCACCTGTGGTAAAATATGTACTTGAAAAGAATTTAATTTCCACCTAATTGGAAATATTGACATTTTAAAATAAAATTTCTATCAACTATTTTAAGAATACTCAATAGAACCTAAATCCATGGTAATAAAACTATTATCCATTTTAAAAATACATGAATAGACTCTTCTTTCAACAGCTGAAAATTTTACATTACTATTTTATTTTCTTGACCTTTATTTCTATTTTATTTCCTCAGAGAATTCTTACGTGATGTATTTTGTAATTAAAAGCCTTTCATTTTTCACTCTATCATACTTCTCCACAACAAAAATATAAGACATTAAAATTGTTTAATTGCTAATTTTTCTATGATTCCAGGACAATGCACTATAGTATGATTTTGGATGGATAAGGGTGTGTCTTCTTTTGTAAAGTAAGAGAAACAATGTTGTGAATAAAGCATTTCTCTCAGGCAGATCAATATTAATAAAGAGAAATTCATACAGAAGTTGAGAATCCGGACACTGGCTCCATTAAAACTATCTGGACCACAGTACCACATACTACCTTTATATCAGTTACTTAAATAAACGGAAGAGGCAACCCAGGCTAGGCCAGGAAATGAACTAAGCAGTGTCCTCACAAAGTCAGAAAGGACTCAGAGTCTTAGTCTACATTTCTCTCAAGGAACTGCTAGAATTTTAATATTGAGTTTTAAGGGGGAGCAAGAAGATGAGATGAAGAAATTAATCAGTGGAAATCAGTGGACAAAATTAAAAGGACTGATGTGTCCTATAAAAAAATAAAGGGTTTTGTCTTTGATTTGACTATAGGGTAAGGAATGCATAAAGAGTCAAAGGTGTGAAGACTCAATACTGCCAAAATGTCAGTTCTTCCCAACTTTATCTATAGATTCAATGCAATCTCAACCAAAATCCCAGCAAGTTATTTTTTTGGGATATTAACAAACACATACTAAAGTTCATATGAACAGGCAAAAGACCTGGAACAGCTAACACAACACTGAAGAAAAACTAAGTCGGAAGATTGACACTACCTAACATCAAGACTTACTATATATAGCAATCAAGACAGTGTGGAGTAAGAATAGACAAATCAATGGAACAGAAAAGAGAGCACAGAAATAGACTCACTTAAGTAGAGTCAACTGATCTTTGACAAAGGAGCAAAGGCAAAACAATGAGGCAAAGACAGTCTTTTCAATAAATGGTGCTGGAACAACTGGACATCCATAAGCAAAAAAAATGAATGTGGACACAGATCTTACATCCTCCACAAAAATTAACTCAAAATAGATCACAGATCTACATGTAAAATGCAAAACTGTAAAACTCCTAGAAGATAACATAGGAGAAAACCTTATGACCTTGGATATGATGACTTTTTAGATACAACATCAAAGGCATGACCCATGAAAGAAATAATTTGTAAGTTGAACTGCATTAAAATTAATAACTTGCTCTGAGAAGGACAATATCAAGGGAATGAGAAGACAAGCCACAGACAGGGAGAAAATATTTGCAAAAGACATCTAATGAAGGACTGTTATCCAAAATATACAAAGAACTTTTAAAAATCAACAATAAAAAAAAAGAACCCAAATGGGCCAAAGACCTTAACAGACACCTTACCAAAGGAGATACACAGATGGCAAATAAGCATATGGAAAATGCTCCAATTCATATGCCATTAAGGAAATGCAAACTAAAACAACAATGATACGTCATACCACTAAACATCAGTTAGAATGGCCAAAATCCAGAACACTGAAACACCAAATGCTGGGGAGGATGTTAAAGAACTTTCATTTATTGCTGGTGGGAATCCAAAATAATCCAGCCACTTTGGAAGACAGTTTGGAGGTTTCTTACAAAATTAAACATACTCTTACCATATTATCCAGCAATCACACTCATTATTTACACAAAGGAGTTGAAAACCTATGTCCACACAAAAACACGATGTTTATAGAAGTTTTAATAATTACTGCCAAAACCTGGAAGCAACCAAAAGATCTTTCAGTAGGTGAATGGATAAACTGTGGTACATCTAGACAGTGGAAACTTAAAAAAAAATTAGCTATTAAGCCATGAATATTAAAAAAATTAGCTATCAAGCCATGTGAAAAGACATGAATGAAATTTAAATTCATATTACTAAGTGAAAGAAGCCAATCTGAAGAGGCTACGTACTGTATGACTTCAACTATATGACATTTTGGAAAAGACAAAAACTATGAAGACAGTAAAAAAATAGCAGGAGTTGTTGGGAGGAGGGATGAACAGGTGGAGCACAGAGGATTTTTAGGGTAGTAAAAATACTCTGTGTGACACTAAAATAAGGGAAACATGTCATTATGGATTTGTCCAAATCCATAGGATGAGCAACACCAAGAGTGGACTGTAAACTATGAACACTGAGTGATTACGATATATCAATGCAGGTTCATCACTTATGACTCATGTACCAGTCTGGGGGGTAATGTTGATCATGGAGGAGGCTATACATGGATGGGGGTGGAAGACATACTGGAAATGTCTGTACTTTCCTCTCAATTTTGCTGTGAACCTTAAACTGCTCTTAAAAAAAATGAAGTCTTTAAAAAAAAAAATAAGGCAAAGGTGGCTCCTATTTTGCGTAGCTGTTCTTTTGCCAAGGCAGAGGTTAGAGAAAGAAGGAACAGCTTTGAAACCAGAAACTAGGAAGAAAAGATGGATTTAGTTTTGGATGTGATAAACTTGAGGTATCTGTGTTACATCCAAGTGACTACATTCAATAGGGACTTGAACGTACTGATCTAGAATAGAGGAGCAACGAAGATTGCATCAATTCAGCAGCCTTCCATCACTATTTTCCTGCTTCAAACCTTGTCACCATAGAGTCTATTCTCAACACAGAAACCAAAGTAGTCACTCAAAAAAGATCCCTCAGACCATATCCATCTGCTACTCAAAACGCTGCACTGCTTCCCCATGTTACTCAGAGCAAAAGCCAAAATCCTTATAATCTATAAAGCCTTGCTTGATCTGCCCGCTCATTATGTCTCTGACAGCAACTACAGCTCCCCTCATTTGCTTACCTCCAGCCCACTTGTACTCAGTATTCTTTAAATGTGCCTGACAAGTTTGCCCTTGGTGTCCTTCTATTTGCTGTCTCCGCCCTGGTATGTTCTTCTTGCAGACAGGTTCCTGGCTAACTCTTTCACCCTCTTCAAGTCTCTGTTCAAAAGGCACCTTCTGTGCTATACAGTAGGACCTTGTTGTTTATCCATTCTGTTGTATATATACTGATAAACCATAATGGAAAAGAATATGAAAAAGAATGTGTGTGTGTATATATGTATATGTGTGTGTGTGTGTGTGTATATATATATATATATATATATATATATATGTGTGTGTGTGTGTGTATGTATAAATGAGTCAACTTTGCCGTACAGCAGTAATTAACACAACATTGTGATTCAACTATATTTCGATAAAAAATAAATTAAAAAAATAAAAATAAAGAAGGCACCTTCTCAGGGAAGCCTACCACTACCCTACAATTTAAAATTGTACACTTCTTTCTTTATCATTTGACTGTTACTGCTTGTCTCTTTCCAACAGAATGCAAGTTCAATGACAGCATAGATTTCAAGGGCCTAAACTAGCCTTGCACACGATAAATGTACAATAAATATGTGTTGTATAAATGACTGAAACAGAGATTTGTGAGCCATATACCAACACAGGTGGTTCCTGAAGTCACAAGATCTCTCAGTGTTGAGAAGTAACCCAAAGCCAATATTGAAAAAGTGGGTCAAGGAAGACAAGCCCACAAAGACCGTAAAACAACTATTGAGTGTAAGTAGGAGAAGAATGAGAGACTGAGAACAGGGGTGAGTGAGGATGGAGTATTCAGGAGGGAATGGTCAGCAACTTCAAATGCCATGGAAAGATCCAACATGAAAGTGATTGAAGAGAGCCCATTATACACAAAATTCAGAAAGCACTGTGACACTAAACGTCTCCGAATTGTACACTTCACAATGGTACGTGTTATGGTATATAAATTATTATTTCAACAAAGCAGGTATTTAAAAAGAAAGAAAGATCACTAGTGGCCACACTGTTTCCCTGGGAGGAGGACAGTAAGAAAGTGAAGTGAGACACGGAGTAAGATCTCTCATTTGAAAAGTCTGGCCATAAAGAAAAGAGCCGGACAGTTGGGGGGTATGATTTAAAACAACCTATCCCTGTGTAGAGACTGAGTGTTCTGAAGTCACGCCGACTTGAGTTTTCATCTTTCTCAAGTTACTTTATAAGTTATATAACCTTAGTTTCCTCATCAATAAAATGAGTTTAATATTTGCACCTCTGCACTGGGTATCAGTACCGCTTTTTTTTTTTTTTTTGAAAATGCATTGTAGCTCTTTATCAGTACATTTTGTGATAATAATATAAGACTTGAGAGACAGACCAGTGGAAAAGAACAATTATCCAGAAAAAATGGTATATATAATAATGTAGTAGAAGATGACAATGGCTTCACAAATCAATGATAAAAGGAACATTTGCTCAATCTACCAAAACAAATTTTAGCGATTTATTACAACAAAAATAAAGTCAAAAACCAAGCTGTTACTTCATATCTTAGACTCAATATTCTCTAAATAATTATATGTAAAGTTACAAGCCAATAAAAATGGAAAACTGTACAGGTAAATACAATTTTCATAAATGAACTTCCTATAAATAAACACTTTACTGTTGCTCAGTCATCAGTCAAGATCTGTCATATCAGACTTCACCCATCATCCCATGTGAAGCTCTGCTTTTCTAGGGGTGTTGGTGGTGGGTGAGGGAAGTGATTAGGTAATAAACATTTTTAAAATAAAACACAAGGCCTTTGCCATTTTCTGAGGATCATCCTCAACTAACATTGAGAAAAAAACCTTGCTATTATGAAAAAAATTAAGTATTCTTTTTTTTTCAATAAAATTTAAAAACTTTAATGAGCAAAAAATAAATAAATAAAAGCTATCAGAAAATTTTTTTTTTTAAAAAGTACCGCTTTTTATTGTGGAATAATATTTCATTGTCTAAGATAGGCTTTTTAAATACCCATTCATTTTAGCTGATGGACGTTTGGGTTGTTCCCACTTTTGAACTATTACGAATAAAGCTGCTATGAACTTTCCTGTACAAGTTTTTGGGTGAACATCCATTTTCATTCCTTGTGGGCAAACACCAGGAGTGAAATTGCTAGGTAAAATGGCAATTTTATGTTTAACATCGTAAAGAACTAACTGTTTTCCAAAGTGGCTACACCATTTAAATTCCCGCCAGCAATGTATGAGGGTTCCAATTTCTCCACATCCTTACGAACACCTGTAATCATCTGTCTTTTTTATTAGAGCAGTACTTGTAAGTATAAAGTAGAATCTCAGTGTGGTTTTAATTTCCATTTCCCTAATGACTTATAATGTTGAGTATCTTTTCATGGGCTTATTGGCCGTTTGGCCATTTACTCTTTCCAGTAACTACAATTTCAAACAAGCCTAGGACCGAGTAAAGCTTAAAGCACATTTTCAAGTTATATATGGTACCAACACAGCCACTCACTTGTTAGCTGAATGAATAAACTAATCAACAAATGGAAGATTAAGGAATAGAAATACTTGACTTATTAGTATATTGTTTCCGTTTTTACACTAACTTAATTTGAATTCCCATGCAGTTTCGAAAGAATGTTTAGTAAGGTAAAGAAACTTTTAAAAAATGTACCGACAAAGAAAATGTGCTAACCCTCTGTTCAGTGTTATGATAAATACCTATATTAACATCTTCAGTTTGCTAATAATAAAGTACTCTATTAGATGAGTGCTAGGAAACTGGGATTGTAATCCCGTTATATTAACACTTTAATGCTTCCTTGAAGTTAGAGGGGAAGAAAAAGCAAAAAAATTGATTAAGAAATGAATGACCTTAAGATACACTGTTGACAAACTTATGAGATATGAATACTACGAATTTATCCAACACCATAAAGAATGAGACAATCCTCGGGGGCAAATATTAGTAAAGTAGGAAAATGTTAGTAACCCAAGCTTGTCATCATTCTTCAAAAAGACCTGAGGAAATATGTGACTTTCAGTGTAAATGACTTTCAGTGTAAATGACTGAGGAGAAAGAAAACTGACTCTACAGGGTGCCTAGTTAGAAGCAAACCACGGATGGTTTCCTCCTTGTTTTTCCTTTATAGGGCTACTATTAGTCATATCATATACAGAGTCACTTACCTTTAACTCTAAGGTTCTTTGTTCTCAAGTAATAAACACTTTGGGCTCCCGGGACCTCACAGGAAAATCATACATAAGTCCACTAACCTTTACTGCTACCAGTTTATTGTAAGTACCTATCCATTATTAGTTTGAGAAGTATTGACTGCACAGTTAATAAATAGGTCATTTGTTCTTTTCAACCAGAACAATGTTGTATTCAATATGTAAATTGAAAAGAAGAAAAATACTAAACAAGAAAATGATATAGCAAAGAATGCATGTCCTTTTAAACTTGTATTTGACATCACACCAACTAATGCCAAACTAAACTTAAACATTTTATCATTTATAAATAGAAATCGTTTTGAAATTCATAGTGCATAGAACGCATACAACCATAATCAATAATAAAGCTCAATTATGTTTAACAAAATAAGATAATAATAAAGAGTGAAAAGCATCAAGAATATCACGTTATTCCTACAGTTGTTGCTAATTTGATTCATAATAAAACTGTACTAATGTCTCTTCATGTTTAATAAAAATAGCTGAGTTCCCAGCTACATACAAGCATTTCCATTTGGTTTCCTCTTAAAGGCACACATATTTATACAACACTAAGGACAATCTCAAAAAGTGTTTGAAATATAATAAATATTTATTTGCAATATAATTTCAAGCATTTTCTACTTTTACAAAAGTGTACAGTTCTTAAAATCATCATGTATCTTTAATATTTATTTCTTAGATTTATGGAATTAATCATTAATTCAAATTTTTCTATCATTTCAAAATGGAAATTAGATTGTCTATGTGACAATAAGAATCTTTATGAGAATTTAAATTCCATTAATCTCCTGAGTAGTTCTAATATTCCAGACGACAGATGACTATGATTATCCTACATCTGAAATAAAGGTTTTCTTTCACCAAAAAGACAGAGTTGAGCTGAACTCTCAATACTTGTTACTTTTTCAAGAACAACTCATTCGAGGATCTTTTTATTTATACAGATACCCATAATTAGCAATGTGATATTAATTTAATGGAACATTTCTAGAAAAAAGTACACTATATTTTGTTGAACAGTGGAAATGATATCCTGAAAAAGTACTAAACATCCTCTCCAAGGCAGGAGGGACATAAAGGTGATCCTGAAATCGCCCCTACCAGAGGGATTTCTGTCAGCTGAAAGGAGAGCAGGAAAGATTGCGGGACTCAATAAAACAAGCTACCGCCAGGCATTCCTTAGGATGGAAAGGCGGAAATCCCAGACAGGAAGGATTCAGCGAAAACCAACTCAACAGGGGAGGGAAATACGCGTCTACCACATTTAAGCTGACCTTTTTTATTTTTTATTTTTTTACTGTTCATTAATCATATGACAGTAGCTCATAAAAATATCACTGAATAATTAAATTTAACAGGCAGTAAAAATAGAAATGTATGTTAAATCTGATCATTCATAAAAACATCACTGGTTTATTTTACTGCTGTTATGATGAATCTGCTTTCATATGGAAGACTTAAATTTGTAAAGCTGAGGAATATCATTATTCACCTTAATGCCACATTTTTCTAATCAAAACATATTTCAAAAAAAGGAGAAGAAATAGGAAGAAAACAATAAAGCAAACCAATTTTAACAAGAAATGAATGAGATATCCATTACTCTTGACTGGTTCACATATAAAATGTGGTTGTTTCTACTGGCTGTCCTGCCTGACAGGGCCTGAAATTTTCTTGAAATGTGGTTGGTGCCAAAGGTAACTAAAGAGTAATACAGAGAGACTAAAGTATTTTAAATCTTTTACTTCTGTATTTTGGTGGATCTGAATATTGTCATATATTATACATTTCCAAGAGCAAGTTAAATCATACTTTTTTTTTTAACATCTTTATTGGAGTATAATTGCTTTACAATGGTGTGTTAGTTTCTGCTTTATAACAAAGTAAATCAGCTATACATATACATATATCCCCATATCTCTTCCCACGTGCGTCTCCCTCCCTCCCACCCTCCCTATCCCACCCCTCTAGGTGGTCACAAAGCACCGATCTCCCTGTGCTATGCGGCTGCTTCCCACTAGCTATCTATTTTACGTTTGGTAGTGTATATATGTCCATGCACTCTCTCACTTCGTCCCAGCTTACCCTTCCCCTTCCCCACGTCCTCAAGTCCATTCTCTCGTCTGCGTCTTTATTCCTGTCCTGCCCCTAGGTTCTACAGAACCATTTTTTTTTTCTTTTTTTTGTAGATTCCACATACATGTGTTAGCATACGGTATTTATTTTTCTGTTTCTGACTTACTTTACTTTGTATGACAGACTCTAGGTCCATCCACCCCACTACAAATAACTCAATTTTGTTTCTTTTTATGGCTGAGTAATATTCCATTGTATATATGTGCCACATCTTCTTTATCCATTCATCTGTTGATGGACACTTAGGTTACTTCCATGTCCTGGCTATTGTAAATAGAACTGCAATGAACATTGTGGTACATGACTCTTTCTGAATTATGGTTTTCTCAGGGTATATGCCCAGTAGTGGGATTACTGGGTCATATGGTAGTTCTATTTTTAGTTTTTTAAGGAACCTCCATACTGTTCTCCATAGTGGCTGTATCAATTTACATTCCCACCAACAATGCAAGAGGGTTCCCTTTTCTCCACACCTTCTCCAGCATTTATTGTTTGTAGATTTTTTGATGATGGCCATTCTGACCGGTGGGAGGGGATACCTCATTGTAGTTTTGATCTGCATTTCTGTAATAATTAGCGACATTGAGCATCCTTTCATGTGTTTGTTGGCAATCTGTATATCTTCTTTGGAGAAATGTCTGTTTAGGTCTTCTGTCCATTTTTGGATTGGATTGTTTGTTTTTTTGATATTGAGCTGCATGAGCTGGTTGTAAATTTGGGAGATTAATCCTTTGTCAGTTGCTTCACTTGCAAATATTTTCTCCCATTTTGAGGGTTGTCTTTTCGTCTTACGTTTTCCTTTGCTGTGCAAAAGCTTTTAAGTTTCATTAGGTCCCATTTGTTTATGAACTGAAGCAATCTTTCTAGTTTTTGTAAGCTTTGATTTCATTTGACTACTGTGGAATAGGTGAAAACTGCACAGGAGTGCCCTTTGAGGGTTCTTTTTTTTTTTCTTCCTCAAATTTGCTTCATTATCGTATTTGGCCTACAGTGACCAAGATAGGAGCTGGAACTGGCCTGAGGATAGGTGGGTGGTAAAAGTAGAAAAGGTAAAGATAAAGAATATCCTTATACTTTTCTTTTATGATCCAATAAAGAGAAGAAATAGTGTTAACAAATAGCAGGTCAATTTAGGAGTCAACCTGATAACATTTTTGTTTTATTACAAAGAGAATTTGTATTGAACCATTAGATCAAAATAACTGCTTTGTATAAATATTTGTGTTTGGAAAAACATATACAAACTGCCATTCTTAAATCACATCCGTAAAGAATATAAAAGAACACTTCAGGAGTACAGGAACCTCAAAACATCCTTCGGGTAAGGAATCCACGTTGATGGGGTATACCCTCTCTTATTGTCTAGCTCTTATTGGTGTGTATAAATCTAACAACTCACATTTATACAGCATATTTTTAAGGAATGTTCTTCCATATGTTTTCTCATTTGATCATCAGGACAAGCCAACAAGAAAGCATCCCGACTTTACATATGAAGAAATGGAAGTTCAAAGTAGGTAAGGAACAGCCTAATGAGCCAAAGTTTCAAAAAAGTAAAGACTGAAACTGAACTCGAGTCTTTTCACATTAAATCCTTGGCCCTTATTACTATACTTTTCAGGAACACCCGAGGGGTCATATCTCTGGAGAGATTATTTTCTTATGGAAAAAAATAATTCCTAGGGGACAAACTGAAGCATTCCGATTTGAGGCATATATATTTTTGTTGATAATGGCAACACACAACCATTACTTGGGTAATGACAGTACCACTATTTAGTCATCCAAAGTAAAAATTTCAGTTTTCCACTTCTGTTCTCCCCTAATTCTAATTAGTTACTAAATACTCAAGAGTCTGTCTTTGAAATACCTCTCGAGTTTGTGCCCTCTACCCTTCTCCCTCTGTTCCTACCACAATTCAGGTCTAGCTTTTATATAACCTTAAATACTGAAAGGCTCACAATCGAGTGTCCTGTCACCACTCTGCCTTCTCCTCCATCAATCTTCTGCACTGCTACTACACTTAACAAAATTTCAACACCTCCTCTTGCCGACAACAGAGGGTTTGAACTTTCAGCACAGAATACAGGCCACTCAGCCGTCTCGACCCAGCTCTGTCCTTTAGGTTTCATTTCCCTTTTGCCCACGACACAAATCCCACATTACACTCTGCTAACACACCAAACCATATGTTCACAAGAAATGCCATGTAGAGCAGCACTTCCACACTTCTGTATCTTTTCAAAGAACAAACAGAATTCTCTGAACCCTGATTTCTATGGAATAACATTTGAGCTGGTGTAGAACTAGATCTGACTATGTGGGAATGCAGATTCAAAAATTGAAAGAAGGAAAACTTCTTTGGATGCTGTGATGCTGGTATTAAAACTCCTTGCTCTCCTTGCTTGTCTCATTCTTAGAAATGGGACAAATTTAGTGTTTCCTCCTAAAAGCAGAAGGCGAAAGCACGTACCAGTTCCCACGCTGCCAGCAGTAAAGCAGTGGTAACACTGTACACTTTGGGATGATTTGGGGGGAACTGACCAGCATTTCTGTCCTGAGTATTCACTCTTCTTTCTCTGTTTTATCATCTTTGTGACAAAATGAGGCCATAAACAATTCCACAATGTTACTGAAAATGTTCATTTCAACTGCATGATTGTCCTCTTTAATCTAGCTTTCTGGTAAAATTATCCGTAGTGATAGAGATTTTGAAGCAGGATACCATCTGAAAGAGCGATCCTAAGTAGTATTTAAGTACTAAAATTATAACAATAGCACCATGGAACTAACAGGGCTCTACACAGAGAATTTTAAATATTTATATGAAAGATTGCTCCATTTTCTTTTGGGCAGAACAACAAAGTTCAAAGTACACTGATGAAAGTTATCATTGGGTTTACTGACAATCAATACCAATTAAAAGGTACATTTTAGAATGCATATCAGGTGTTACTGGAAAATGCATCCATCTGAATAGCAGCTATTGAAGTTTATCAAGAAGGGTAAATAATGTATAAAAAGTCCCAAGTGAGTGATGAAAACCTTGTATAGATGACAAGCCACATATCAGTTGGAAGTCAGTGCTCAGACTTATTGGCACCAAGAATGTTTGCTTAATTTCCTAAGTGTGCATAGCATCACATCCCCCGGTTGGCCTGGAATACCCTTATTTATTGCTTTATTCTATTAAAAACTTCTTCAACTTACTTATGTTCCTGACAAATCCATTTTATAATTTTTAATCAGCAGTTCTAATGCTTCTTATGGAGTATTTCATATTTGTTTACGCTTTCATTCCGCCAAACACTTGCTGAGTACCAGTTATTGGCTTGGTACTACAGCACAACCCCTGTTCTCAGAGAGGCTGGTGAGGGAGACAGAGACTGGTGAACAGATCGCTGTAATACAGAGACTGGCAATGGCCATGACACAAACGAGCAGAGCACAGGAAACCTAACTCTTCCTGGAGACTGAGCTCAGCAAAGGCTTTCTGGAGGAGGACGTGATAGTTCTTAAAATATAAGTTAACCAGAAAGTACATGAAGATTTCAAATGTGAGGCACACTTCGGCATGATGGTTATAGGACCCGAAGTACAGCCATGACGTGAGAGCTTCACGTGGCGGTGGGCACCCCAGTCTTACGTCACCACCCCCAGGGTTTCGGCACTGGGGCGGCCCCATCTCTAGGTTTACCTCTTCTTTGCCTGTTGGCATTTTCACTCATTTCACCTTAAGGCTTTATTCTAATTTTTAAAATGTGATACCATATTTGGTTTTGTTTTTGGAGAGGAAAAAAAGATATAATTATGTATATTCCCACAATCATTTTTCTATCAACATTTTAATTCATTTACTCAAAAATTATATATTGACGAACTGCTATATGACAGACTTGGCTTTCAATGCTGGGAATATGATGGTTAACCAGACATGGACTTTATATTCTACTTGGGGGCGGGGGGGACTAACAAATGAATATAACATCTCGTGGTGCCCCCAAAATGGCAATAATACAAGTAACACAGAATAATATGACAATGCTGGGGAAAAGAAAGCTTTAGAGAGGGGGATTAAGAAAAGCCTTGCCTGAAGCTTGCCTGAAGCAGACCCCTGGGAGCTGAGTCCTGAATGATGAGAGGAGACAACCATATAAAGATCTGTAGGAAGAGCATTCCAGGCAGAAGGAATTGCTAATGGAAAGATCCTGGGATAAGAACAATCCTTGGTATTCAAGTGACCAATAAAAAAGGGGGTGGGGGGTAGGGTGGAGGGGAGAGGGGGCACACAATGAAGTCAAATAACTAGACAGTACTGACTGATGTAGGTGTTTTAGGCCAGTGGTTCTTAAACTGTGCTACACATGAGAATCACCTGTAATGCTTTTAAAAATCCAGACGCCTGGGCCATATCCCAGACCCATCACTGAGGCAGGAGCCAGTAATCAGTATTCTCTGAAGCCCTCCACATGATTCTGATAAGCCAGCCAGGTTGAGAAGCACTAATTTAGGCCGTGGAAAGATTTAAATTTTAGTCTAATTCCATAAACAGCCACTGGAAGATTAAATTTGATCTGAAATTTCTGTCATGCACCTAAATTGTTTAATTTCTGTCTGGATATCTGGGGAAAAGGAGCAATACACCTTAGGAATACATTAGTTTCCTAAGCAAATTCTTCTTAAGAACAACAAAAATGAAAGCAATTATTGAAACACTTCCCTCTAGAAATTCAAATAATTTCGGTGAAAATTAGTTCTTTTGGAAATGCCGCATGCAGTTATATCCGTTCCTGATTCATTGCTTTAATGTATTCTCCCTGTAAATTCTGGGATATATTTGCTTATAATTTGTGAATAACTTTGTATCTCTGAAGAAAAATGATACACAAAACATTTGAGATAGTAGTTGAATTTTGCTTACATTATTCTTTTTGATTATCTGTCACATTAACTGTGGGATTCCTATAGCGTGAGTCACGCGATCCGATCCACGTAAATGATACATCATTTTGTAGCACGTAGTTCTGACAAGAGTTCACCCACCAGCACTGCCCTGGGAGACAATCTTTGAGGAGAAATGGGGTTTATTTAGTAGAACTGCTGCAACCTGAGAATCTCGTCATTGGTTAAAATATTTAGATACATTTATCGGGTACAGATGGCATTTCTATTGTTCAAATAAACACTAGAGTACCTCTTCTTGGACTGCATCTAGTAGAGAATAAAGTCTCCTAATGGTAGTCAAATGTCTCATTTTCCAACTCTTAAGTGTCAACTTAATTCTTGTGTTTTTAACAGCTAATAATCATGCATAAACTGAGGTACCTAAATTAAAGAAAAGCAAAAGCAATCAAGTCCTGGTCACATTTCAGGCAAGAAAACCAATCAGCTAAAAGCTGACTTAACTATCATGTGGCTTTATAGTCCTACAAGCTCTGCTGAGATACCATCTCCTCCAGCTTTCATAAGTATATTAAAATACACCAACTACCTGAAGGAGTTTTATTTAAAAAGTCAACCACTCCATAGAAAATAAACTTAGGAGATTCCTTAATTTGCCTACCCAAAACAGTATTTTATCAAAATTGCATATGTAAAAACTGTACTTCCACCAATTTTTCTTTAAAAGAATTTCAAGACATTAGACAAATTCTCTGCACAGTCCGTTTGTCATGGAATTCACAGCATGTGAGTCAAAAGGAATGACAACTTCTACTCAACCCTTTCTTCTTAAAGTTCTATCTGATAAAGCCAGCTGAGCTATTCTATCTCAAAACAGCCTTTGCATTCTTTTTGTACCTTTATGAAAACGCACAGCATTCCCAACTTGTATTAGGTACCTGTCTCCTCTTTTCTAGTAGACAATACATTAATTGAAATCAGGAACTATGTTTTATGCACTTTTTGCATATTCACAGTACCATTCTTTGTGGTGTTATATACAAACACCTAATTAATGAATAATGAAGACTTATCAGCCTCCCACTGTTGAAGGTAAGACACATTAAAGCAGCACAGTGCTGGAAAGAGCTTCTGCAAATACACATTACCACTGCCAAGCCCTGCCTAGCACTCTCTCCTCCTTGGTAAAATTTTTTAAAAGTGAGAAATACTTGAAATGTGAAATGAGAGGTACTGCTATGCTCCAAGCAAGCATAGAGGACCAGTGAAAGAGAGGATTTGATGATTCAAGACTGCAGACTCAAATGAAAAATAAAATGGGCCATAAGTTCATTCAATCACTCATTCCTTCAGTAAACGATTTTGAATAGCTAATATACGCCCAGCACCTATAACATACAAAACTAAATAAGACAAAACTCCAGCCTCCAAGTAGCACACAGGCAAAAGCTATAACGCATATTAATAAAAGAAATGCAAGAGCTGTGCGTAAGTGAAAAAATACAAGTGCCTAATTCATTAGGGAGGAAAGGTAGTCATGGAACTAAGCCTTAACGGGGTGAGTAGAATTAGTCTACGAGAAAAGGCAAAGGAGGGTCCATTCCAGAAAGAGGCAGAGCAAAGGCAGAGCCCTGAGAGAGAGTACAGTCCGAGGGAGAGACAGGAGACAAGGCCAGAGAGGGAGGAAGGAGCGGGCCACGGAGGGCCTGGACTTCCATGAAAAGGGACTTTAACTTGTATCCTCCTGGCAATGAAAAGCCAGTGAGCAGTTTTAAGAAGCAGTGTGGCATGAGAAGACCTGTAAAGCTGTGTGGAGGATGGGTGGAGGAGAGGTGAGCAAAAACTATAAAGGCCCAAGAAGACTTTTTAAATTACTAATAAATTTTGGTTTATCTGCATAATGCCAAACACATAAACTTAATACAATTACTACTCTGATAATCAATAAGTTACTGACTTCCTTAGAAAAAAATAAGTTTTAAAATTTGAGTAGAAAACTAATAAACAGGACATCTTACTTCCTACTTAAAATGAAGGACAAGTTCAATTTTCATGAATAAGTAATAACACTAAATTGTTAATACCGTTCACAATACAATTAAGATGCTAAATTAATTCAATTGAAATGAGCTGAAAATATTTATCAAAATGTGACATTCCGATTATCTACTCACCTCATGTTACTTTTATGTTACTTTATGATCCAGTTTTCAATGTTGTCATATTATTTTGTCATTTGCTGCTTTTATAAGTTTACTATTTACCTAATGATCTAACTTCCTTTGTTTTAAAAGCAATTCAATCGTCTTAAAACTCAGGTTGAAATTAAATGAACAAACCTACTGCCTATTTCACTAGGCTGCTTGCTGGAATTCATATGGTATCACAGAGAAATTTACCTGAGGGTGAACTGTTGAGACAAAATTATAACTCTGACATGGAATAAGCAATCCTATGTTAGAACTTATTATATTATAACCACACTTGGCATATACTTTAAAAGATCATTCAAATTACAGTTAATAATGCACTAAGTAATGTTGCCTTCAACTTTACGATGACTGAATTTTCACTGTCAATAAACCAGGTTGATTGCTAAAAAGTGGTATACTTTCTTGGGTACTATAATTGCAATAAACTGTGATGATTTATTCTGGTATTTTCAATTCATTTTATATCACCTTTGATTCGGTTAAGAGCGCTAACTGGAACCTGGTCTTTGACAGCCCTGTGAAGACATAGTCATGTTTCACACAGCTAGCAGTTTTCTGGTCCTTGGCTTTCATAAGCTGCTGCATGCCTGACGCTCCTAAAACAGCTAGATGGATAGCGCTGTTGCTGAAAGCCGAGGGAAAACTGAAGTAATACGATGCAGTGACAGGGTCCAGCCTATGCAGACTAAACATCCAAAACGGTCAAAAATTTTCCAAAGCACACGTGACTCAGTTATATAGTGACAGAAGACAAACAAAGCTGATGTGACCAAGAAGAAAAGAGATGCTAGCAGCTGCACATCCATCGCCTTTAATGAGGATCTCACTGTTCATATTCATGAAGTTCAACCATACGTTCTTGGTACTTCAAGAGATTAATTTTAAGAATTACTGAGACAATCTGTCAGTTCTTATGCAGAGCTAGATTTTAGGAAGAAATGTAATTTTTCTTAATTTTTAGGAAATATTTTTCTTCTTTTCTTACAGAAACACAAGGTTTCAATAGCTGGCCAGTTAAAACTATTACTATTCATAAGCACTGCTTGTCTGAGAACTAGATACAACTTAAAATATGTACCACCCACAATCCTAATTTTGGCTTAGCCAAGAGAAAAACATCAAATTTAGATCCCCATTAAATGCTGTAACTAGAAATTCACTGAATATTTAAATAGTAAAATCTGAGGATGAAGGCAAGGATGTTAAGTTTGTTTTGTTTTGTTTTGTTTTAACATAAAAGGCTCTAACTAGGGACTTCCCTGGTGATACAGTGGTTAAGAATCTGCCTGCCAATGCAGGGGACACGGGTTCGAGCCCTGGTCCGGGAAGATCCCACATGCCACAGAGCATCTAAGCCCGTGCGCCACAACTACTGAGCCTGCGCTCTAGAGCCCACGAGCCACAACTGCTGAAGCCCACGCGCCTAGAGCCCGTGCTCCGCAATAAGAGAAGCCACCGCAATGAGAAGCCTGCGCACTGCAACGAAGAGTAGCCCCCGCTCGCTGCAACTAGAGATAGCCCACGTGCAGCAACGAAGACCCAATGCAGCCAAAAATAAATATAAATAAATTTATTTTAAAAAGGCTCTATCTATATTTCTATCAACATCTATATCTATATTCCATAAACTTTGAAGTTAACCTGTAAAGACTGGATAGAAGCATGGTAGATCTCATTTTCCAACAATGGCCACAACAATATCTCGCATCCCAAAGGCTCTTCTTACATCCCACTGAGAGATGGGCTGTAAATTCTTTCTCCTTGAATCTGGATGAGCTTATGACTACAGTGACAGCGACACTATGCTTCAAGGCCAGGTGATAAAATATGATTCAACTCCCACCTGACTCATCAGAACCCAAGTTCTTGAAGTCTTTGGCTGCCATTCTAGCAGTCTGACTATGCAGAGGACATGCTGCTGAAAGACCAAACTACCAACAGGGGGAACTCAGAGAGTCCGCGAGACTACATGAATAGAGATACGCCTGGACTGCTCCTAGCTGCTTCAGCCTCCTGCTGTTCTGGCTCCGGACACCACTGACTTCAAAGACCCTGAGTCAGAATCACCCAACTGAGCTCCGCCGAAAATCCTGGCCCACAGAAACCATGAGAGGGGATAACACTGTTTTTGCTGTTTCAAGCCACTAAGTTTTATAGTTCTTTATTAAAAAGCAATAAATAACTAGAACATACTTTGATACCAGAAGTGAAGTGGTATAATAAACACAAGTAACCTCAAAACATATGATATTGGCCTTTGGACCAGACAGCAGATGGACGCCTGAATGAGATTGTTAGTGGGAGCCTGATGGGCCTCAGAGGGTTTGACTGTGAGGGCTCCAGGGAAATGACAGCTATGATTTTGGAAGGTGGAGAAAAGGAGATTCTTGCTACGTAGCTGAAGAACATTTAATACGACTGCCCACAGTGATGTGGAAAATAGAAAAGTGTACCTCATGAACTCCAAGGATCTAAGCTCAGGCGATTTCTGAGTAGAGTACTGAGAGGAGCACCTGCTTTCCCTTTGCTCCTTATAAGATGTGGGTAGAGAGAGACGAGTTAAAAAAGGAACTCTACGGTTTTCAGCAAAATTTGGAGGAAAACGATAAAAAACCAACAGAACTTGCTGGGTTTGAAAATAACATTTTTCATTCCCTATCACTTCAGAGAGCAAAAGAGTCTCAAAATAAAAAGAAGCGTCGGGGAAAAGATAAAATGCCAGGTGTAGTCAGAAAAACCTGGTCTACAAGTAAAGGTAAGCATGGGACTATAAACACCCTGTATTAACACCTCAGGAATATCAAGGTGGTTGTCTCATAGATCCTTTAAAACAGATAAAAGGCCTTCAAAGGATCTTAAGGGCATAAGGAGCCAATTTTCTCTTCTAAACAATAGGACTACTAAGAATCTTATGGGTGAGAGCAGGGCAAGGGGCAAAATAGGGCCACTAGATCTAAAATAAATAAGATACAAGGATATAATTACAGTACAGGAAATATAACCAATATTCAACAATAAATTTATATGGAGTATAATCTATAAAAATATCAAATCACTATGTTGTATACCTGAGACTAATACAATATTGTAAGTCAATTATACTTCAATTTAAAAAAAAAAAAAACAATCTTAAGGGTGTTATCCTATCACAGTGTCAGAGGGAACCCCTGAAAAAAGAACGATTATCTCAAAAATTTTCTGGGTGTGGCTTTTGCTAATAGAGTGGACTATAAAGTAATATATAAGAAACCCTAAAGACTTTTTAAAGAATTATACCAGCTGGAGCTAAAAGGAAACAAGAACAATACAAAATAAAAAGTGGTTTTTGGACCCCTAAACTTCCATGCACAGGTAAAAGGCTGAGAAAACTTGTCAGGAATAAATACAGGCCATGTTTTTTCAAAAAAGAATGAAAATTCAGAGGATAGAAACAAGGACACAGTAGGAAGAAACAAAAGTCAAAGAGAACAATTCCCAGAAACAGACTAAGCCCCTACTTAAGCAAATGGCAGCAAGACCATCTGGGTTTGAGATTTGCTATGGAATATAGCAGCCTCTCATTTCTCCCTTTTTGAACAGGTGGGACCATAGAATTTTCCCGTGCTTGTCATACCATAAAATGTTGGCTGTGTGAAGAGCAGATAACTTATGTCTTTAGTTCAAAGCTTTTCAGAAAATCCTCCAGTTCAAGTATTTTCAATATTCAGGAAGCCTTACTCAAGGAGCCTCATTTGCACCTGGACTTGATTTAGAAGACAAGATCCTAGACTTGAAGGCAATGCAGAAATGGAATGAAACTTAGGGGCTTTGATGGCAAGAATAAGCATTTTTTACATGTGGGAGGGTGTAAATGGTTGTGGCCAGAGGATGGACAGTGGCAGATAATCACAATAATATCTCCCATCCCACCATTTTCTTCTTATAACTCTGATCTACCTCGAATTTTTTAAGCTAACATTAAGTGAAGCTATGTGATTTAGAGAGTAGATCATAAAAGGCAATGCATCTCTCACCTTGCTCACTATAATACTCAGTCTCTAAGTGTTCAGCTATCATGTTAGCAGGGTGACGGCCTTGAAGCTGCTGTGCTGTGAAGAAGCCCAAATTACCCCTTGTAGACCGACCACATGGACAGGCCCTGAGATTACAAGAAAAGAGAGAGATGCTGGACGAGCCCCCAGCTGCTTCGGCTGTCTGCTGTCCCAAGTCCAGTCACTGACTGCAAACGCATGAGAGCCAGAGCAAACAACCCAAACCCTACACGCATTCCTGACCCGCGAAGACGGTGAGAGGGAACAGTTGTCACGGCTTTAAGCCACTATGGATTGGAATGATTTATTTTACAGCTAGAGATAATAGAAATTAAAAGCACAAATGATTACATCTCATTTTGGTTATATATGGGAAATGCCAAAAAAATTTCTAAAAATAGGAATAGATATCCTGATCAAAATTTACAAAGAAAAAACAATATTTTTAAAAGACGTTATCTATAAATCTTTAGGCGAAATCATTACGACCTCTAGGTATTAAAGAAAGGCAAACTAAAGGATGTGCAGATTCAGGCACCGAACTACCGATGTCTCCAAATAAGGACCCGAATCTCTGAGAACCCTTGAGGACATTCCTTGGACAGAGTTAGTTGTTCTTCACTTGTTCACAGCCAAGCAATATTCTGAGTCCTATCTGCAATGCTGGCCAAGGACACACACCTCCTACTCACCTGGCCAACAGCCAAAGCCCACCTCCTGAGGAGACCTTGGAGCTTGCAGAAGCCCCAGCACCTTTCATGACACCTTAAATAACAACCTGGAAGCTTGCTCCCTGTGCAGTCGCTGGCTCTTCAGTGTTAGTGAAGTGGTCTACCTATTTGTTGATGCTATATGGCAGCGGTCCCCAACCTTTTTGGCACCAGAGACTGGCTTCGTGAGGACAACATTTCCGCGGACAGGGGTGGGGGGAGGGGGATGGGGATGGTTCAGGCGGTTACAGGGCGATGGGGAGAGGCAGATGAAACACCGCTCGTTGGCCCACCCTCACCTCCTGCTGTGCGGCCCAGTCGCTAACGGACCGTCGACCAGTACCCATCTGCAGCCTGGGAGCTGGGGACCCCTACTACGTAGGATCCATATGAATCAGGGCACAACTGAACTTCAAACACACTGAACTCCAAGCGAGAGATGAGGAGACCAGAGAAAAGACCAGAAAGGGGGGGACCCCTGAAAACTAATCCAAGAAAGGCTAGAGAGAGACAGTAAAGGCTGTGGAAAAAAGATTCAATGTGGAAAAAGATATTTGAAATGATTCTTCTATAGAAATTGCAATTAAAAAAATTTTTATAAATAAAATGAAGGGTAAATACTAGGCTATGAATAATATCTTTTTAGAAATATGAAGTTCTATTAGAAGTTTTAATACCCTTAATATAATTGAGTTTAGTACACCCTTAATATAATAGAAAAATACTAAATAAAAGGCAAAATCATGTAGAGATGACTCACAGAAAAGAACCATACCCATGAAAATAATTTAGCTTTCACTGGTAATAAAACAAATGAAAATTAAAACAACTATGAGAGTTTCCATCTAAGTAAATCAGTTTATGTTTTGATAATATTCAATACTGGGAAGGGTATGGAGAAAACAGCACACTTGCACACTGAGGATGGAAGTATAAATCAATATAAACATTCGGAAAAGTAATTTACACGTATGACTGAGTCTTTAAAATGTCAATACCTTAAATAATTTTTTGTTAGTAATTTATTTTTTTAGAAATTTATCAAGAGTCATAAATTCAAAGACTGACTTTTGAATTCAGTAAATGAATTCTGAATAATCAAAGAATAATGATTATCAATTATTACTCTGACACTGATATTTATTTGGCAGTGACTATGAATTGGGTTCTATAAAAATATTTTTACTGTAGTGCTTCTGATATTTAAAAACTTCAAGATCAGCATTATCTCCATCTTACAAGTGGTGAAACTGAATAATATAAAGTTATAAATAAAAATACAGTTTTATTTGGAATTGAAATGTGCATACGTCTGACTCCAGAATTTGGCTCTTTCCTCTATGTTTCTATGCTCAAAGATAATCATATGTATTTATAATAACAAAGAAATGGAAGAAATCTAAGCAACCAATGATAGAATCTAATGCAAATATTAAAAGTATATTTTTAAATAAAATTTAGTAACATGAGACATGCTCAAAATGTAATATTAGAATAGTATCAAAAAATTAAGTTACAATGTACAGGCATACCTCATTTTATTGAGGTTCCCAGATACTGTGTTTTTTTTTTGTTTTTTGTTTTTTTTAAAGGGAACGCTGTTTATTTATTTATTTATTTTGGCTGTGTTGGGTCTTCGTTTCTGTGCGAGGGCTTTCTCTAGTTGTGGCAAGCGGGGGCCACTCTTCATCGCGGTGCGCGGGCCTCTCACTGTCGCGGCCTCTCTTGTTGCGGAGCACAAGCTCCAGACGCGCAGGCTCAGTAGTTGTGGCTCACGGGCCCAGTTACTCCGCGGCATGTGGGACCCTCCCAGACCAGGGCTCGAACCCGTGTCCCCTGCATTGGCAGGCAGATTCTCAACCACTGCGCCACCAGGGAAGCCCGATACTGTGTTTTTTATAAATTGAAAGTTGGTGGCAACCCTGTGTCAAGCAATTCTATCAGCACTATTTTTCCAACAGCATTTGCTCACTTTATGTTTCTGTAACACATTTAGTAATTCTCACAATATCTCAAACTATTTCATTTTTATTATATTTGTTACAGTGATCTGTGATCAGTTATCTTTGATGTTACTACTCTGACTCACTGAAGGCTGAGAAGAAAGCATGTTTTAACAATAACATATTTTTAATTAAGATATGTATTTTTTTAGACATAATGCTACTGCATAATTAACGGACTACAGTATAGTGTAAACATAACTTTTATATGCACTGGGAAACCAAAAGATGTGTGTGACTCATTTTATTGCAATATTTGCTTTACTGTGGTGGTCTGGAACCAAATCCACAATATCTCTGAGTTATGCCTGACTACAAGATACTTATTAGGAAAATGCATGTATATGTATACACACCTAGAATAAGCAATGGAAAGAAATGCACCAATATGTTATCTATGGTTATCTGAGGTGATGAAATTAATGAACAGATCTATTTTCTTCGTTTTATTGTCTGTATTTCCCAAATGTTTTACAATGAGCAGATTAGTTTCCTAATCAAAAAGATCATAATAATGTTATTTGTTTGGGGCATATATCCAGAAAAGATGAAAACTCTAACTTGAAAAGATACATGCATATCAATGTTCATAGCAGCACTATTTACAATAGCAAAGACATGGAAGCAACCGAAATGTATATGAATGGATAAAGAAGTATGGATAAAGAAGACATGGTATATACATACAATGGAATATTAGTCAAACATAAAAAAAGAATGAAATAATGGCATTTGCAGCGACAGGGATGGACCTAGAGATTATCATACTAAATGAAGTAAGTCAGGCAGAGAAAGACAAATATATCATTTATATGTACAATTTTAAAAAATGATTGAAATGAACCTATTTACAAAACAGAAATAGACTCACATAGAAAATAAACTTATGGTTACCAAAGGAGAAGGGGTGAGGGAGAAATAAATTAGGAGTTTGGGATTAACAGATACACACCACTATATATAAAATAAACAGCAAGGACCTACTGTATGGCATAGGGAACTATATTCAATATCTTGTAATAACCTATAAGGGAAAAGAATATGGGAAAAAAACAGATATATATGTATGTATAACTGAATAACTTTGCTGTACCCCTGAAACTAACACAATATTGTAAATCAACTGTACTTACAAGAGTTGTTTGTTTTGAAAAAATAGTACTGAATTAATTTAAATATCAATTGAAAATAAAAACAGACCTGAAAAATCAGTATTAGTAGAAAAAAATGAAGTTATTTGTTTAAATAAAGAGCAAATAAGCAACTTAGCTAAAGTTACAGATAGCAAGAGGAGAAAAGACATTGAATATCATTTATATATTTTAAGTGGACCTAATTCTCCCCAAAATACTTTACAAAGATGACTCATAAAATTTCTACAAAGAAGATTTTATGTTATCCATAGCCTGAATGATGGTGTTTTTCACCTTATTGTTTATTGCAGGGGAAAAAAAAAGAAGAATATTAAAGAATTAAATAAAATATTATACATACTACATCTAGCATTAATACTATTTAAATACTTCCTCTAATTTCTTAAAGACTCTCAGGACAAATAATATATATATTACTTATAATAAATTATCACCCAAACCTTCAATACAAATGCAATACAATGTAATGTCAAAGAAAATCAAATAATCTTAAAATCATTTAGGGAAATTATTTTAAAGTGTTATTCTTAAATAAGATTATATTCTACTTCTACAACTTTTATATTTAGCCCCTTTGTCTTAAGACATGAAATATTTTAAGTGCAAAAACTGCGTACATTAGTTTAAAATCATAGGGTTATATAAGAGATTAATTGTATCCTAGATTCCAACTTTATGGCAGCAAATGCATTTAATTAGGTTAAATTTATTGCTAACAACATTTACGTTAGTCTCATTACTGAAATGTACATATGAACTTTTAGATGCTTCAAAAACTTGAATTTTGTTGGATTAAACAATCCAAAATATTCTGTAACATTAATACTGAAGGTAATAAGTCTATTAATAAATAAGCAATAAGAGAAAATGGTAATTAAATCTGATCTTTGTGGTGTCAGGCTCAATAAGATCTGGAAGGTAAATAGATAATGGAGCTGCTGCCTGTGGCTGAGGCATCTCTGAATTAAATTAGGGGAGTGCATGCTTATCCATCATGTTTAAATTCTCATGTGAAATTAAACACGAGTTAACTGACATAGGGGATAGAGGTGAGGACTAAATTGTTTTTCCTTAAAGTGACAAACAGAATAATAAACTACCTAAGTAAAATTTAGTTTTTAATAGTGACTAATTAACAAACATATTGAGTTCAAACACCATTGGAATCACTCTACTCCAACCAATGAATGCTCAAATAAATTGTTTACTTAAATCCAATTGAACCTTTCTAAAACACATCCACTCCTAGAGAGAAAAGTTATTTTTGACTTTAACACCTCACTTACACCAATGGAGAGATCATCCAAACAAAATTAATAAAGAAACACAAGCTTTAAATGACTCAACAGACCAGACAGATTTAATTGATATTGGTAGGACATTCCATCCAAAAACAGCAGATTACACTTTCTTCTCATGTGCACATGGAACATTCTCCAGGATAGATCACATCCTGGGTCACAAATTAAGGCTTGGTAAATTTTAAAAAACTGAAATCCTATCAAGTATCATTTTGGACCACAATGCCATGAGAGTAGAAATCAATTACAGGGAAAAAAACGTAAAAAAACACAAACACATGGAGGCTAAACTCTACGTTGTTAAATAACCAAAAGATCACTGAATAAAACAAAGAGAAAATAAAAAAATACCTAGAAAAAAATGACAACGAAAACACAATGATCCAACCCCTATGAGATGCAGCAAAAGCAGTTCTAAGAGAGAAGTTTATAGCAGTACAAGCCTACTTCAAGAAACAAGAAAAATCGGAAATAACCAATCTAACCTTACACCTAAAGGAACTAGAGAAGAACAAACAAAATTCGAAGTTAGTAGATGGAAAGGAATCATAAAGATCAGAGCAGAATTAAATGAAATAGAAACAAAGAAAACAATAGTAAAGATCAATAAAACTAACAGCTGGTTCTTTGAAAAGATTAAAAAAATTGATAAACCTTTACCCAGACTCATCAAGAGAGGGAGAGGACTCAAATTAATAAAATTAGAAATGAAAAAGGAGAAGTTACAACAGACACCTCAGAAATACAAAGCATCATAAAAGACTACTATAAGCAACTCTATCCTAATAAAATGGACAACTTGGAAGAAATGGATAAATTCTTAGGAAGGTATAACATTCCAAGACTGAATCAGGAAGAAACAGAAAGTATGAACAGACCAATCACAAGTAATGAAATTGAAAGTGTGATTAAAAATCTTCCAACAAACAGAAGTCCAGGACCAGGTAGCTTCACAGGTGAATTCTATCAAACATTTAGAGAAGAGCTAACATCCATCCTTCTCAAACTCTTCCAAACAATTGCAGAGGGAGGAACACTCCCAAACTCATTCTATGAGGCCACCATCAGCCTAATATCAAAACCAGACAACGATACTAGAAAAAAAAAAATTATAGACCAAGATCACTGATGAATACAGATGCAAAAATCCTCAACAAAATACTAACAAACAGAATCCAACAACACATTAAAATGATGATACACCATGATCAAGTGGGATTTATCCCAGGGATACAAGGATTCTTCAATATATCCAAATCAATCAGTGTGATACACCATATTAACAAATGGAAGAATAAAAACCTTATGATCATCTCAATAGATTCAGAAAAAGATTTTGAAAAATTCAACACCCATGTATGATAAAAACTCTTCAGAAAGTGGGCAAAGAGGGAATCTGCCTCAACATAATAAAGGCCATATACGACAAACCCACAACCAACATCTTCTCAATGGTGAAAAACTGAAAGCATTTCCTCTAAGATCAGGAACAAGACAAGGATGTCCACTCTTGCAACTATTCAACATAGTTTTGTAAGTCCTAGCCATAGCGATCAGAGAAGAAAAAGATATAAAAGGAATACAAATTGGAAAAGAAGAAGTAAAACTGTCAGTGTTTGCAGACAATATGATACTATAAATAGATAATCCTAAAGATGCCACCAGAAAACTACTAGACTAATCAATGAACTTGGTAAAGTTCCAGGATACAAAATTAATGAACAAAAATCTCTTGCATTCCTATACAATGACAACAAAAGATCAGAAAGGAAAATTAAGGAAACTATCCCATTCACCACTGGAACAAAAAGAATAAAATACCAAGGAAAAAACCTACCTAAGGAGGTAAAAGACCTGTACTCAGAAAACTATAAGACACTGATGAAAGAAGTCAAAGATGACACAAGCAGATGGAGAGATATACCATGTTCTTGGATTGGAAGAATCAGTGTTGTAGAAATGACTATACTACCCAAAGCAATCTACAGATTCAATGCAATCCGTATCAAATTACCAATGGCATTTTTTACGGAACTAGAACAAAAAATCTTAAAATTTGTATGGAGACACAAAAGACCCCAAATAGCCAAAGCAGTCTTGAGGGAAAAAAACAGAGCTGGAGGAATCAGGCTCCCTGACTTCAGACTGTACTACAAAGCTACAGTAATCAAGACAGTATGGTACTGGCACAAAAACAGAAATACAGATCAACAGAACAGCATAGAAAGCCCAAAGATAAACCCACGCACCTATGGTCAACTAATCTATGACAAAGAAGGTAAGGATATACAATGCAGAAAACACAGTCTCTTCAATAATTGGTGCTAGGAAAACTGGACAGCTACATGTAAAAGAATGAAATTAGAACACTCCCTAACACCATACACAAAAATAAACTTAAAATGGATTAAAGACCTAAATTTAAGACCAGACACTATAAAACTCTTAGAAGAAAACATAGGAAGAACACTCTATGACATAAACCACAAAAAGATCTTTTTTGAGCCACCTCGTAGAGTAATGGAAATAAAAACAAAAATAAACAAATGGGACCTAATGAAACTTAAAAGCTTTTGCAAAGGAAAGGAAACTATAAACAAGATGAAAAGACAACCCTTAGAATGGGAAAAAATATTTGCAAACGAATCAGTGGAGAAAGGCTTAATCTCCAAAATATATAAACAGCTCATTCAGCTCAATATTAAAAAAACAAACAACCCAATCCAAAAATGGGCAGAAGAACTAAATAGACATTTCTCCAAAGAAGACATACAGATGGCCAAGAAGCACATGAAAAGCTGCTCAACATCACTAGTTATTGGAGAATTGCAAATCAAAACTACACTGAGGTATCACCTCACACCAGTCAGAATGGGCATCATCAGAAAATCTCCAAACAACAAATGCTGGAGAGGGTGTGGAGAAAAGGGAACCCTCTAGCATTGTTGGTGGGAATGTAAATTGATACAGCCACTATGGAGAACTGTATGGAGGTTCCTTAAAAAACTAAAAATAAAATTACCATATGACCCAGCAATCCCACTACTGGGCATATACCCAGAAAAACCATAATTCAAAAAGACAAATGTGGAGACCTTCAAGATGGTGGAGAAATAAGACGTGGAGATCACCTTCCTCCCCACAGGTACATCAGAAATACATCTAAATGTGGAACAACTCCTTCAGAACACCAACTCAACGCTGGCAGAAGATGTCAGACCTCCCAAAAGGCAAGAAACTCCCCCACATACCTGGGTAGGGCAAAAGAAAAAAAAAAAGAGACGAAAGAATAGGGATGGGACCCGCACCTCTGGGACAGAGCTGTGAAGGAGGAAAGGTTTCCACACACTAGGAGCCCCTTCGCGGGCGGAGACTGCAGGTGGCGGAGGGGGGAAGCTTCAGAGCCACGGAGGAGAGCGCAGCCACAGGGGTGTGGAGGGCAAAGCGGAGAGATTCCCGCACAGAGGCTCGGCGCCGAGCAGCACTCAGCAGCCCGAGAGGCTTGTCTGCTCACCCGCCGGGGCAGGCGGGGGCTGGGAGCTGAGGCTCGGGCTTCGGTCGGATCCCAAGGAGAGTACTGGGGTTGGCGGCGTGAACACAGCCTGAAGGGGTTAGTGCACCACGGCTAGCTGGGAGGGAGTCCGGGAAAAGGTCTGCAGCTGCCGAAGAGGCAAGAGACCACTGTTTCGGGGTGCGCGAGGAGAGGGGATTCAGAGCGCCGCCTAAACGAGCTCCAGAGACGGGCGCGAGCCACGGCGATCAGCGCGGACCCCAGAGACGGGCATGAGACGCTAAGGCTGCTGCTGCCGCCACCAAGAAGCCTGTGTGCGAGCACAGGTCACTCTCCACACCGCCCCTCCCGGGAGCCTGTGCAGCCCGCCACAGCCAGGCTCCCGTGATCCGGGGACAACTTCCCCGGGAGAACGCACGGCGCGCCTCGGGCTGGTGCAACGTCACGCCGGCCTCTGACGCCGCAGGCTCGCCCCGCATCCGTACCCCTCCCTCCCCCCGCCTGAGTGAGCCAGAGCCCCGGAAGCAGCTGCTCCTTTAACCCCGTCCTGTCTGAGCGAAGAACAGATGCCCCCAGGTGACCTACATGCAGAGGCGGGGCCAAATCCAAAGCTGAACCCCAGGAGCTGTGCGAACACAGAAGAGAAAGGGAAATCTCTCCCAGCAGCATCAGGAGCAGCAGATTAAATCTCCACAATCAACTTGATGTACCTGCATCTTGCAATACCTGAATAGACAACGAATCACCCCAAATTGAGGTGGTGGACTTTGGGAGCAATGATACATATATTTTTTTCCTTTTTCTCTTTTTGTTAGTGTGTATCTGTATGCTTCTTTGTGTGATTTTGTCTGTATAGCTTTGTTTTTACCATTTGTCCTGGGTTCTGTCTGTCTGTTATTTTTTGTTTTCTATAGTTTTTAGCACATGCTGTCATTGGTAGATTTATTTTTTGGTTTGGTTGCTCTCTTCTTTCTTACTTGCTTTTATTTTTCTAGTTTTATTTACTTTTTAATTATTTTTATTATTAATAATTTTTCTTCATTTTAATAACTTCATTTTATTTTATTTTTTCCTTTCTTTCTTTCTTTTTTTCTCCCTTTTCTTCTGAGCCATGTGGCTGACAGGGTCTTGGTGCTCCGGCCACGTGTCAGGCCTGAGCCTCTGAGGAGGGAGAGCCAAGTTCAGGACACTTGTCCACCAGAGACCTCCTGGCTCCACGTAATATCAAAACAGCAAAAGCTCTCCCATAGATGTCCATCTCAACGCTAAAACCCAGCTCCACTCAATGAACAGCAAGCTACAGTGCTGGACACCCTATGCCAAACAACTAGCAAGACAGGAACACAACCCCACCCATTAGCACAAAGGCTACCTGAAATCATAATGTGGTCACAGACACCCCAAAAAACACCACTGAACGCAGTCCTGCCAACAGAAAGACAAAATCCAGCCTCATCTACCAGAACAAAGGCACCAGACCCCTCCACCAGGAAGCATACACAACCCACTGAACCAACCTTAGCCACTGGGGGCAGACACCAAAAACAACGGGAACCACAAACCTGCAGCCTGCGAAAAGAAGACCCCAAACACAGTAAGTTAAGCAAAATGAGAAGACAGAGAAACACACAGCAGATGAAGTAGCACAGTAAAAACCCACCAGACCAAACAAATGAAGAGGAAATAGGCAGTCTACCTGAAAAAGAATTCAGAGTAATGATAGTAAAGATGATCCAAAATCTTGGAAACAGAATGGAGAAAATACAAGAAACGTTTAACAAGGACCCAGAAGAACTAAAGAGCAAACAAACAATGATGAAGAAAACAATACATGAAATTAAAAATACTCTAGATAGGATCAATAGCAGAATAACGGAGACAGAAGAATGGATAAGTGACCTGGAAGATAAAATAGTGGAAATAACTACTGCAGAGGAGAATAAAGAAAAAAGAATGAAAAAAACTGAGGACAGTCTCAGAGACCTCTGGGACAACATTAAATGCACCAACATTCAAATTATAGGGGTCTCAGAAGAAGAAGAGAAAAAGAAAGGGACTGAGAAAATATTTGAAGATATTAGAGTTGAAAACTTCCCTAATATGGGAAAGGAAATAGTTAGTCAAGTCCAGGCAGTTCAGAGAGTCCCATACAGGATAAATCCAAGGAGAAACATGCCAAGACACTTATTAATCAAACTATCAAAAATTAAATACAAAGAAAAAATATTAAAAGCAGCAAGGGAAAAACAACAAATAACATACAAGAGAATCCCCATAAGGTTAACAGCTGATCTTTCAGCAGAAATTCTGCAAGCCAGAAGGGAGTGGCAGGACATATTTAAAGTGATGAAAGGGAAAAACCTACAACCAAGATTACTCTACCCAGCAAGGATCCATTCAGATTGGACGGAGAAATTAAAACCTTTACAGACAAGCAAAATCTAAGAGAATTCAGCGCCACCAAACCAGCTTTACAACAAATGCTAAAGGAGCTTCTCTAGGCAGGAAATATAAGAGAAGGAAAACACCTACAGTAACAAATCCAAAACAATTAAAAAATGATAATAGGAACACAGATACAGATAACTACCTTAAACATAAATGGATTAAACACTCTAACCAAAAGACATAGACTGGCTGAATGGATACATAAACAAGACCCATATATATGCTGTCTACAAGAGACCCACTTCAGACCTAGGGACACATACAGACTGAAAGTGAGGAGATGGAAAAAGATATTCCATGCAAATGGAAATCAAAAGAAAGTTGGAGTAGCAATTCTCCTATCAGACAAAACAGACTTTAAAATAAAGACTACTACAAGAGATAAGCAAGGACACTACATAATGATCAAGGGACTAATCCAAGAAGAACATATAACAATTGTAAATACTTATGCACCCAACAAAGGAGCACCTCAATACATAAGGCAAATGCTAACAGCCATAAAAGGGGAAATTGAGAGTAACACAATCATAGTAGAGTACTTTAACACCCCACTTTCTCCAATGAACAGATCACCCAAAATGAAAATAAATGAGGAAACACAAGCTTTAAATAATACATTAAACAAGATGGACTTAACTGAATATTTATAGGACATTCCATCCAAAAACAACAGAATACACTTTCTCTTCAAGTGCTCAGGGAACATTCTCCAGGATAGATCATATCTTGGGTCACAAATCATGCCTTGGTAAATTTAAGAAAACTGAAATCTCATCAAGTATCTTTTCCAATGCTAGGAGACTAGATATCAATTACAGGGGAAAAAATCTGTAAAATATACAAATATATGGAGGCTAAATAACGAAGAGATCACTGAAGAAATCAAAGAGGAAAACAAAAAATACCTAGAAACAAATGACAATGAAACCACGATGACCCAAAACCTATGGGGTGCAGCAAAAGTGGTTCTAAGAGGGAAGATTATAGCAATATAATCCTACCTCAAGAAACAAGAAACATCTCAAATAAACAACCTAACCTTACACCTAAAGCAATTACAGAAAGAACAAAAAAACCCAAAGTTAGCAGAAGGAAAGAAATCATAAAGATCAGATCAGCAATAAATGAAAAAGAAATGAAGGAAACAATAGCAAAGATCTATAAAACTAGAAGCTGGCTCTTTAAGGAGATAAACACACTTGATAAACCATTAGCCAGACTCATCAAGAAAAAAAGGGAGAAGACTCAAATCAGTAGAATTAGAAATGAAAAAGCAGAAATAACCACTGACACTGCAGAAATACAAAGGATACTGAGAGATTACTACAAGAAACTATATGCCAATATAATGGACAACCTGGAAGAAATGGACAAATTCTTAGAAAAGCACAATCTTCCGAGACTGAACCAGGAAGAAATAGAAAATATGAACAGATCAATCACAAGCACTGAAATTGAGACTGTGATTAAAAATCTTCCAACAAACAAAAGCCCAGGACCAGATGGCTTCACAGGTGAATTCTATCAAACATTTAGAGAAGAGCTAACACCTATCCTTCTCAAACTCTTCCAAAATATTGCAGAGGGAGGAACACTCCCCAACTCATTCTACGAGGCCACCATCACCCTGATACCAATACCAGACAAAGATACTCTAAGGAAAGAAAAGTATAAGCCAATATCACTGATGAACATAGATGCAAAAATCCTCAACAAAATACTAGCAGACAGAATCCAACAGCACATTAAAAGGATCGCACACCATGATCAAGTGGGGTTTATCCCAGGAATGCAAGGATTCTTCAATATATGCAAGTCAATCAACATGATATACCATATTAACAAACTGAAGGAGAAAAACCATATGATCATTTCAATAGATGCAGAAAAAGCTTTCGACAAAATTCAACACCCACTTATGAAAAAAACCCTCCAGAAAGTAGGCATAGAGGGAACTTACCTCAACATAACAAAGGCCATATATGACAAATCCCCAGCCAACATCATTCTCAAAAGTGAAAAACTGAAACCATTCCTCTAAGATCAGGAACAAGACAAGCTTGTCCACTCTTCATCACTATTATTCAACATAGTTTTGGAAGTTTTAGCCCCAGCAATCAGAGAAGAAAAAGAAATAAAAGGAATACAAATCGGAAAAGAAGAAGTAAAGCTGTCACTGTTTGCAGATGACATGATACTACATAGAGAATCCTAAAGATGCTACCAGAAAACTTCTAGAGCTAATCAATGACTGTGGTAAAGTTGCAGGATACAAAATTAATGCACAGAAATTTCTTGCATTCCTATACAGTTAAAGATCAGACAGAGAAATTAAGGAAACAATCCCATTCACCATTGTAACAAAAAGAATAAAATGCCTAGGTATAAACCTATGAAGGAGACAAAATACCTGTATGTAGAAAACTCTAAGACACTGATGAAAGATTTTAAAGATGATACAAACAGATGGAGAGATATACCATGTTCTTAGATTGGAAGAATCAACACTGTGAAAATGACTATACTACCCAAAGCAATCTACAGACTCAATGCTCCCTATCAAACTACCACTGGCATTTTTCACAGAACTAGAACAAAAAATTTCACAATTTGTATGGAACACAAGACCCCGAACAGCCAAAGTGATCTTCAGAAAGAAAAACGGAGCTGGAGGAATCAGGCTCCTGGACTTCAGACTACTACAAAGCTACAGTAATCAAGATAGTATGGTACTGGCACAAAAACAGAACTATAGATCAATGGAACAGGATAGAAAGCTCAGAGATAAACCCACACACATATGGTCACCTTATATTTGATAAAGGAGGCAAGTATATCCAATGGAGAAAAGACAGTCTCTTAAATAAGTGGTGCTGGGAAAACTGGACAGCTACCTGTAAAAGAATGAAATTAGAATACTCCCTAACACCATACACAAAAATAAACTCAAAATGGATTAACAACCTAAATGTAAGACCAGACACTATCAAACTCTTAGAGGAAAACATAGGCAGAACACCCTATGACATAAATCATAGCAAGATCCTTTTTGACCCACCTCCTAGAGAAATGGAAATAAAAACAAAAATAAACAAATGGGACCTAATGAAACTTAAAAGCTTTTGCACAGCAAAGGAAAACATAAACAAGACGAAAAGACAACCCTCAGAGTGGGAGAAAATATTTGCAAATGAAGCAACTGACAAAGGATTAATTTCCAAAATTTACAAGCAGCTCATGCAGCTCAATATCAAAATAACAAACAACCCAATCCAAAAATGGGCAGAAGACCTAAATAGACATTTCTCCAAAGAAGATATACAGATTGCCAACAAATACATGAAAGGATGCTCAACATCACTTATCATTAGAGAAATGCAAATCAAAACTACAATGAGGTATCACCTCACACCAGTCAGAATGGCCATCATCAAAAAATCTACAAACAATAAATACTGGAGAGGGTGTGGAGAAAAGGGAACCCTCTTGCACAGTTGGTGAGAATGTAAATTGATACAACCACTATGAAGGACAACATGGAGGGTTCTTAAAAAACTAAAAATAGAACTACCATACGACCCAGCAATCCCATTACAGGGCATATACCTTGAGAAAACCATAATTCAAAAAGAGTCATGTACCACAATGTTCATTGCAGCACTATTTACAATAGCCAGGACATGGAAGCAACCTAAGTGTCCATCGACAGATGAATGTATAAAGAAGATGTGGCACATGTATACAATGGAATATTACTCAGCCATAAAAAGAAACGAAATTGAGTTATTTGCAGTGCGGTGGATGGACCTAGAGTCTGTCATACAGAGAGAAGTAAGTCAGAAAGAGAAAAACAAATACCGTATGCTAACACATATATATGGAATCTAAAAAAAAATGGTTCTGAAGAACCTAAGGGCAGGAAAGGAATAAAGATGCAGACTTACTAGAGAATGGACTTGAGGACACAGGGAGGGGGAAGGGTAAGCTGGGACGAAGTGAGAGAGTGCATGGACATATATACACTACCAAATGTAAAATAGATAGCTAGTGGGAAGCAGCTGCATAGCACAGGGAGATCAGCTCAGTGCTTTGTGAGCACCTAGAGGGGTGGGATAGGGAGGGTGGGAGGGAGACGTAAGACAGAGGATATATGGGGATATATGTATATGTATAGCTGATTCACTTTGTTATAAAGCAGAAACGAACACACCATTGTAAAGCAATTATACTCCAATAAAGATGTTAAAAAATAAAAATAAAAAGACACATGCACCCCAATGTTCACTGCAGCACTGTTTACAATAGCCAGGTCATGGAAGCAACCTAAATGCCCATTGACAGACGAATGGATAAAGAAGAAGTGGTACATATATACAATGGACTATTACTCAGCTATAAAAAGGAATGAAATTGGGTCATTTGTAGAGACATGGATGGACCTAGAGGCTGTCATACAGAGTGAAGTAAGTCAGAAAGAGAAAAACAAATATCGTACATTAATGCATATATGTGGAATCTAGAAAAATGGTACAGATGAACCGGTTTGCAGGGCAGCAGCAGAGACACAGATGTAGAGAACAAACGTGTGGACACCAAGGGGGGAAAGTGGGTGGTGGGTGGTGGTGGGATGAAATGGGAGATTGGGATTGACATGTATACACTAATATGTATAAAATAGATAACCAGTAATAACATGCTGTATAAAAAAATAAATAAAATTCAAAAAAAAAAAAATTGAATGGCCTCCAGAAGGCACCTCTGGTTTACTTAGGAAATGGAATATGCAGGTCATACAACAGGCTGAGCTCATGTGTCAAACCGCAAACAGACAGATTTCCATTACACACAATGTCAGAAGTAGTACCTTGAAATCACTGTTGAGTAATCAATCACTCCTTCTAATTCAACATTTAGTAACAGCAAACCCCGTTCAAAATATTCTGTTAGAGTAACTGAGGTATAGGAAGTGTAGGAAAGAAGACTATCAAGTGTTTTTGTGAAGGTTTTTCACAGTAGCTTTGCAATTCAAATGGGAAATTACCCCAGAAATTAAACTTTAATGATTTTTTAAACACTATCCAAAACTTCACAACCTGACTAAAGTATTTCCTCAAATATAAAACATCATTATTTATACGATGCAGCATGTCACCATTTTATGTAGCACTAAGGGATAAAATGCTGTGATTATCATATGATGGCATTAAGATATATCCCAAATTCAGCAATCATAAAATGTGTCAAGACTGTATGTCTTAGGATCAGTTAATAAGGTACAGCTGATTTTAATGGGCTTACAAGCTCCAAAAATGTAGAATTTAGAAGGCTGTAAGATATAAAATATATATAAAAAAAACATAATCCTAGGCTTGCAAGTAACTAAAAATTTAATCTGTAATTATAGTTAAGTATAGTAAATGTTGAAACATTGAAAAGTATAGCGAACATTTAAAAACTCATGAAAGTATCACACTTTTTACATTTTAAGAAACCACAAGGCAATGAGAACATAGTGAATATTAACTCCTTAGCAGACTTCTAAACTTAAAGACATAATTATTTGACAAGGTAGAATTTCAGTCTACAAATATTTACTGAGCATATACTGTGCGCCAGGCACTGTTGTAAGAACTGAAGACACAGAGGGGAACAAAGCAGACAAAGTTCCCTGCCCAAATGGAGTTCACATTGTAGTGGGGAAGATAATAATAATAAACAATATTTAAAGGTGAAATATCATGTTGGTAAGGAGAAAACTAAAGCAGAGAAGGAGGATTTCTGCTCTACTGATTCTGTTATTGTAACAAGAACATAGGCTCCCAATCCTAAAATGCAAATTTTTTAAAAATAATCAAAATTTGTCAGGATAAAACATGGGGGCAGGGGAAGGCTTCTGATGGGCTACGAGTTTTCTGAGAACATTACCCAATGTCAAAATAAAAGCCTTTAGGTTTGGAATGGAATGAACAGCCTAGTCTTCTAGCCTGGAAACTGTAGGCTTCTACACAAGTGTCTCAGGGTTAGAATGTAGTTACAGGGGTGGGTGGAATGCAGCCGACCAAGGAAACCTGGGATGTAGAGATGAACTATGATTGCCCAGAAAAACTGCTAGAAAATCCATAAAACAAGTATGAGTGAAGCTGGGAAAAACATGTAGAACATCAGGGAAATTTGACAGCAGAAAATGGAGTACTGGGTGGAGATATATCTCCAGAAATAAGACCTAATTACTTTGGAACATGGAACAAGGGTACAAGAACATAATGATGCCAGTGGTAAAACTCACTAATCAAGAAAGATCTTCAGTTCTCACTGACTTAGCACAGGATGGATTCTCAAGTTATCTCAAACACCAGAGGCGCATGGGCTGTGTGCCTGCCACCTGCCCAACTCCGTGAGCTGCCCTCAAGTTTCAGCGTAGGGATCAAAGCAAAAACTAACTTAAGGAGTATAAAATTACTTTGAGTTTGCCGCTTCTCAAATGCTCCTCCTAACATTTCAGTGTCTAAAACGGCAGTGTAAATTTTCTGACATTTCTCAGTCCAATGAAGTAAAATATCTAATTTTCAAAATAAATGTATTTTGCCCACTACCCAATATAGCATTTTCATTTTCTCATTTAACGTGCAGCCCATGAAAAACAGCTTTCTTAATCTTGCCCTTATATTTTTTAATTAATTATTCACCAAGTCCCAGAGCTTAGCAAATTAATGTTCCTCCATGGAGGCTCAGGGAGATCTCGTCATGAGAAGTGAGGGAGACGCGGGGCAGACGGAGCTATCACTACCTGCAAGGTGTAATCACTTTGGTCTCAAACCACCTCGTTCTAAATAAAAAATAAGCCACACAAATATTATTAAGTAATGGCATCTGGAGAGATGCCAGGAAAGGCCAAAGATGACACAAAGGAAGAGAAACAAAATCTCTCTTAATGTAAAGTTACAAGTATCGTTTATATTTAGACAGCTAATAGGGAAATTAATCAAATCACTAAAATGTCATTATCACCACTTTTTGGAGATACCCTCCAAGTGAGATGAAGAATATGGTCATGTGTGATGTCTCATATGTTCTCTAATAAATTTCTGGGTCTTTCTTATTTTGAGTTCTTATAGTACCACAATGAGAATTTTTAATGTTCTTACTATTTTATTAAATAGCTAAAGGAAAATCAATCTCTTCCACATGGAGAAAAACGTGTAAATTAAAGTTATCTATTCTATAATAGAAGTTAATAAGAAAATGGAATGCAATTACAGAAAGCCACTTTACAATAAACATGGTTGATGTACATAATCTGTAATGAGAACGTTGCATTTATAATACTCCCTACTTTCTGAATGGCTCTGATTCTACGCAGCCTTCCCAATTCAAATACATTAATCATTAAGCCCAAGAAAGATGCTAAAGGTGTTTGTATGTCTACTTAACAGGGTTTAAGATTGCACAAAAGGTCTAAAAGGGCTTAGTCTTGGTCAAAAGAGGAAACTATCCCTTCATTCAATGGTTTTATTTTTCTGTAAACTTACAGTCTGAACACAACCCAACTTTTGGATTTTTTGTCTTGGATTCCTAATTCCTCCCTACATATAAGTATTATATAAAAATACCTCACACGCTTGGTTTTTCTGCCTCCTTTTGTCACCTCCCAGGATAAAATAATTGCTTTATTACAGACTGACTAACATGTCTCCAAGGGCCCTCATTCCCTTCATTGAACTTCCAGAATCTCTCCTTAAACTTTCCCAAACTATCTCTTAGGATACAGCTGGTGTGTTCATGAAAATTTTTCAGTATAAACCTACCAAGTGAAATATTTTTCAATGACTGCATATAATCTGAATTGAGTCATCAACCTTTAGGTTTTCAGTTCTTAATTGTACTTTAAATTAAAGCTAATAAAATGCAAAAATTTCTCACGCATGACAATTAAGTCATAAACTCTCTTGAGAACATTTATGCCATATATACACAGACAAGTGAAGGTTCTGGAATTACCCAATTACTGGGAGATTTTCCATATAGCTCATTATAAAGAGTTCATGACTTAAAGAATATCCACTATATAATGGATGGCTCATTGTAAAAAACATTGTGACCAATTAAGAAGTTTGCATTTTTTCATTACAGTATATTCTTTACCCTGTGAGTAAGCAGACATATGCCTGTTTTTCTTACAGCAAAATTTTTACACTATTTTTTTTCAAGGGTACTTAATTGTTCTATTTTCTTCTAAAACTGATCTATCACTCTTTGTAATTACTCCTAATGCTATTTTTGTTTCTATGCTTATATTTTTTTACTCTTTTGATACGTTCTCTGAGAAAGGGAATTAAATCTATATACTGAAACCCCATTTTTAAATCTAAATAGTTTTAAGTTGGTTATATGAGAAGAATTCTCACTTTTACTTAGGTAGGTTTAAAGCTAATTTTAGCTTCAACATGTGTTCTCATGCAATGTATTCCCAGAACAAGAAAAATTACCAGGGCTATAAATCAGAAACAACTCAGTACTAGTTATCCAACAAGGTTATGTTATTGCCACTTAACATGTGGTGAGAAAGATACTGCAACATGGCATATATCAACTTTCATCCCATTTCAAAAGTGAATATTTAACCTAAGGGAGTCCAGAGCCAAGACTTTGTGTTGAGAGACTCAAAATCTTTTTTCTACAACTGTGTGGTCACATGTCCATTCTAAGTGCTTTGCTGGTTAATGCTTTCCCTCTGTGCCAATGAACCTGCTTTCCAATGTTTCTTTGTCTTTCTCAATTCCACAAATGCTCCATTGTTCGATCACAGGGTTGCTGCTCTAAATTCTGTTCAGAGCTGCTGAGTGCCTAAAGATGTGTTTATCATATCAATACTCCTGTGTATATATGTAAACAGGAGAACAAACACACAATTTACTCTTTCAGTCTAAATCAAACTACATTTCTTTGAAACACATCACCAGGAAGAAAACTTCAGTGTACCACTAAGTAAAATTAAGAAAAAAATCAGTCCCACAAAATGTGAACAGCTTTAATGATAGTTACTAATTCTACTAATTTTCTCCAATTTCTTTCAGCATTTTTAAACCAGGAGAAAATTAGCCTGAAGGAAAAGAACAGCTCTAACTTCAATTTGAAATCTCTTACATAACCCAAGCCAGAAAATAAATGGATTAGCATGGACCCTATCAAATACCTAGATCTTTTTCTTCGGCCATAGGGAGCTCATCTCAGATTTCTCCAGTGATAAGAAATACCAATGAACAGTTAAGTGTGGTGGGATGCTTACTATGTAATAGGCTTTAGACATATGTTAGCTCTAATCCTCACAACAACCTTGAGAAAGTAGGCATTACCCCACTTAAAAATAAGGAATCTAAAGTCAGAGAGGTTTTCATTTGTCTAAAGGCACGCAAAGTTCTGATTCAAATTCAGATCTGACTGCAAAAGCAGGTCTCTCTTCTGCTTTGCTCTTTTATCTAATGGAAAATGGATAGAGAAGACTTTAATGTATTATCCCTCGTATATACATAAATACAGCCTCACTTGAATTTCAGTCTCACCAAATAATGTTCAAAGCACATTTCCCTCTATTTCTCCTAATCTGAGCAACTAAATAGGTGCTTAATTTTCAAATGATCAGTCAATCAACAATAATAAATGTTAAGAGATACACAGTCTTTTCTCAAGGTCTCTTCCACAAAGATTGATAAATTGGTGTTTTTTTAAAGAATTATGTTGTAAAAAATATCACCATAAATAAAATCAAAAGAAAAATGGCAAACAGAAATGGATGATTTGTAAAACATGAAATATACAGTGGGATCAATACACAAAGACTTTCTATGAACCAACAAGAAACAAAATAAAACTCCTAGAAGAAAACATAGGCATTACACTCTCTGACATCAATCTTAGCGATATATTTTTTTTTGATTTTTCTCCTCAGGCAAGTGAAACAAAGGCAAAAAATAAACAAATGGGATCTAATCAAACTTCAAAGCTTTTGCACTGAGAAGGAAACCATCAACAAAACGAAAAGGCAACCTACTAAATGGGAGAAGATATTTGCAAATGATATATTTGATATAAGGGATTAATATCCAAAATATATAAAGAATTCATACAACTCAATATAATGAAAACAACCTGACTGAAATGGGCAGAGGATCTGAATAGGCATTTTTCCAAAAACGTCCAAAAGAAGACACACAGATGGACAACAGGCACATGAAAAGATGCTCAACATCACTAATCATCAGGGAAATGCAAATTAAAACCACGATATCACATCACACCTGTCAGAATGGCATCTGTCAAAATGACAACAAATAAGTGTTGGCAAGGATGTGGAGAAAACGGAACCCAAGTACACTGTTGGTGGGAACGTAAATTGGTATAGCCACTATGGAAAACAGTATGGAGGTTTCTCAAAAAATTAAAAATAGAAATAACATATGATCCAGCAATTCCACTCCTGGGTATATATCCGAAGAAAACGAAAACACTAACTCAAAAATAAATATGCACCCCAATGTTCATAGCACAATTATTTACAATAGCCAAATATGGAGGCAGCCTACTGTCCATGAACAGATGAATGGATAAAGAAGATGTGGTAGACGTATATACAACAGAATATTACTCATCCGTAAGTAAGAATGAAATTTTTCCATTTGCAACAACATGGATGGATCTGGAGGGTCCGTCCTTACTGAGTGAAGTAAGACAAAGAAAACAAATACTGTATGTTTTCCTTTATATGTGGAATCTAAGAAATAAAACAAATGAATAAAACATAAATAGACTCACAAAAAAAGAGATACACAGACATATGAGGTCTGGGCAATTAAGCAGATAAAGCTAATTGAGATGACTGATCAATAGAAGACAGTGTTCCAATAAAATGTATATATTTATATATTTATTTATCAGAAGGTAAATTATGGAGAGAATATGCCTTAATATTTTGAAACAATATTAGGTTGTTTAAGGTAAGCAAAATGGGTGTCTGGCCAATCTACTTGCTAAAACACATTCCAGCATGGAAACTCTATGCTGGGAAAACTCTGTAATGTTAGGTTCTAGCTTATGTGCTGTGGACGAGGAATGTGACAGGTACAGTAAGCAAAGCAGTAGATGGAGAAGACTTCTTAGACGAGTTGAAGGCTGCCCTGGTCTTGAGAGAAATTTAGCACTAGGGTGAGGCAGAGGCAAGCACACGCTCCAGTAAGAGAATATGTATATCGAAGTGAGGACCAAGGGCTGGAATAAACCTGAAACTTAAATACACTTACACAGCTGGAAAGAAACACCAAGAACATCAGTTCAAACCTCTCATTTCAAAGATAAGAAAACCAAGTCCCAGAAGAGTTAAATGGTTTGCCCAGTCACACGGGGACAGCCCGGGCTTGATGAAAACACTGCTCACCTGCTGTTACAGCCAATGTTATTTCCACTCTAACAGTGCTTTCCCGACCATCATCTAACCCTGAGGCGAGGCCAAGGGATTCTGGTAAGTTCCCTCAGGAGCCCAGCAAGGAGCCAGAGGAGGGGTATTCAAACACGGCAGCTCTGATTTTATCTCTTTATATGTTGGACTTCTGATAAGATTTATTTGAAGAAAAGAGTCTCTCTGTTAAAAAAAAAAAAAAAAAAGGACTCTTCAAGGCTTCATAAATTAACATTGTTGAGTTCTGTGCTATGTGACACAAACACAAAAGAAAAAACAATTTTTGCCCTCAACAAATTAATCTACTCACTCAACCATCAAGTACTGAGTGCAGGTTGTGTGCCAGGTGCCTAGTTACACATTGGGAAATTCAATGACAAGCACAAAGCTGCAGGTCTGGCCTAGGGTCAGGTTCAGTGGTGAACTAGAAAGACATTAATCCAATAACAATACAAAGAAATACAACACACGACCGTGATAACTGGCATGAGGGAAAGCTGCAAGATGCAAGGAGAACATAGGACCCGGAAACTTCAGTCTAAAGAGTCACTGTGTAGTAGAGGTGAAATAACTGTGCGAACCAGTAACTCTTACAGTTTTAAGTACTCAGGAATAAGTATGCACAAGGTTCTATGGTAACACAGAGGAGGGAGTTATGAATTCAGCGGGAGGGTGCAGGGACACCTCACAATGCAGATAGATGGCATTCGTGCTTCATCTAGGAAGAGTTAATAAAGGACACATTATTATTGCAGAAAAGGGCCGGCAGGAAAAAGGGGAAAAGAAGGAGTCTTCAGACAGGGGTACTGTATGTGCAAAAGGAACAGAAACTTGACAGAAATTTTAAAAAGGGCAAGCCCTCCAGGATAGAGTAAAAGATCTTCCCAAAGAAGAAATGGAATTACAAAAAAAATGCAAGGGCCAAATCAGACAAAGCCTTGTATTCCATGCTACAAACTGAGATTTAACCTGCACAACCTGCCATGCAGGTGATGTGGGATCACTGAAGGCTGCAATCAGGACTGTGACGTTACCAAAACTGCATTCCAGAAAACTCATCCAGAAAGCGTTAAGAAAGATAATAGACCAGAACCGAGAAGCCTAGTGGCTAAGAGACCAATCAGAAGCTGCTACTATTTTACAAACAAAGGATCACTGGAACCGTGGATTCATTCCAGGTTTCCTAGCACATGTTGGTATTTTAAAAGCTTGTTAAATGAATTAATAGATGAACAAAAAGTAACGTTGCTAGAGTAGGGCAAGAATATAAAGAATCATAAAAGATAAGCACAAATGTTATGGCCTGATGCTGTAGGAAATAGGAAGTCACTGAAAGTTTTCGATCAGAGGAGTGACATAATGCGAACAATGTTTAAGAAAGCTTACCATGTTATCGCATATCTGACAAAATGAATAAATGATAGAATTACAAATGATTTAAGAACGCTTGCAACAAGACAGCTAAAGTAGTTCAAACATGAGCTAAAAATGTTCAGCCTGGTAAGGGACCAGTGTAAGTACAGAAAAAAGAAAGATAAAAAAGACATTTTCAAAGAAAAACAAATGAGGTCGGTCAATAGACGAGATCAGCAAATTTTTTTTCTATGAAGGGGCAGATCATAAATGTTTTAGGCTTTGAGGGCCACATGGTCTCTAACACAGCTACTCAACTCTGCCATGGTAGCAGGAGAGGAGGCACTGCCAGCCACAGACAATGTGTAAGCAAATGGGCATGGCTGTGTTTAAACAAAACTTTATTTACAAAACAGGCAGTGGGCTGGATTTGGCCAGCAGACCATAGTTGACGGACTCTAGGAGTCAATGTAGCTGCGGAGAGTGTCTCATTCACGATTACATTCACTATGATAGGAAATCTAACATAACAGTGGCTTAAACAAGACAGAATTTTATTTCTCTCTTGTAAACAAAATCCCCAAGTAACAGAGACGTTTGGTATGGCAACTCTACAATCCTAAAAAACCCAGTCTTTTTCCGTATCATTTTCACACCATCCTCCATGCATGACTGCTAGCTCTTGGGTCAAGGTACATGCTTGAGGTTCAACCATCAAACGAGCATTCCAAGGGAAAAAGGGTAGAAAAGGGTACACCCTTCACTCTGAGAACAATTCTATAAGTCACAAAGCCTTTCTACTTGGCTAGCTGTCTACTGTCACTTAAAGTCAGAAAAGACTGCACTTGTTTCAAAGTGTACAGTTAAGTGTCTTAAGCCTTTATCATTCATTCTCCCTAAACCAGAAAATACTTTTTGTTAACCTCTTGATTGTTGGCCTGTATAAAATTTCTTACTGGCTGAAGGTTACTCAATAAACTCTTTTCCTGGGCTTCCCTGGTGGCGCAGTGGTTAAGCATCCGCCTGCCAATGCAGGGGACACGGGTTCGAGCCCTGGTCTGGGAAGATCCCACATGCCGCGGAGCAACTGGGCCCGTGAGCCACAACTACTGAGCCTGCGCGTCTGGAGCCTGTGCTCCGCAACGAGAGGCCACGACAGTGAGAGGCCCACGCACCGCGATGAAGAGTGGCCCCCACTTGCCACAACTAGAGAAAGCCCTCGCACAGAAATGAAGACCCAACACAGCCATAAATAAATAAATAAATAAACCCAAAGTTTAAAAAAAAAAAATCATAATTAATAAACTCTTTTCCTTCTGTCTGAAGTAATAAAACTATACAACACTATAAACATTTTCCATGTTTAACTCCAAGATATTTGGTTTTCTGGCCAGAAACAGTAGAGCTTTTGTTTTTAAAATTAAAGCAGTCCCTTAGACCTAATTTGCCTCAGAATGCCCAACAGTTTTCTCTCCTTATATTCTAACATTACTATCACCTATTCCTAAAACACATGGATATATAAGAGACTGACCTCACTGACTTGGGTTGTCCCTGAAAATGGTTCATTGACATTAAGTCATAGGAAAAACAACAATGCCCAAAGATAGAGATCTCTTAAAGAGTCTAGTATACTGGAGATTTATGCTATGAAATTATGCTTAGATAAGCAAGAGGCTTAATACTACAGCGCTAATGAAGAGATAATTCCCTCAGAACTGGTTAACACGGATACATTATTTCCTTTTATTGAGACATAATTTGACTTTCCTTAAAAGATGACATGACTAAAACTGCCATCATAAAACAAAAAGATTTGCAAAGTTTATAGCCCTTCGTATTAGCAAAAAGTGATAAAAATTTACCATCTCAGATCATTCCTACAAGTTAAGAGGGGTTGGGCCTTAGGAGCATGCAATAATTCAAGACGTGCTGACACTCTCAATTTAAACAATAATTCAAGAGCTCTTAAACTTTTACTTTGACACTGAAAACAGGCAGACAATTCAATTAACATTTAAATCTCTGAAAACTAATTTTTAGATTATCTAAAACTAATTTTTAGATTAACACATTGACCTCTTTATTTTTCACTTTTAAGGGGATTTCAAAAATAATAATGCACAAAACTTTCCCAGTTGCAACTAAAGTCATACTCTCTACCCTAGATTTAATTTCAGATATATCTCAACTCACATAATATTTTTATTATTTGTCATTTTAATCAAAGATCAAAAACTTCACTAGCCAAAGCATTTCCAAAAGCTCTGTGAAGTAAATTAACTTTATGAAATGGAACCCAACTACATATTTTGTAATGAAATTTTATATTACATTTCAAGAAAGAATGCTGTCCTTATAGCCCATGTGGATCAAACAATAATACTGGTAAAAATATTTAAAAGAAATGTGAGGGCTTCCCTGGTGGCGCAGTGGTTGGGAATCTGCCTGCCAATGCAGGGGACACGGGTTCGAGCCCTGGTCTGGGAAGATCCCACATGCTGCGGAGCAACTAGGCCCGTGAGCCACAACTACTGAGCCTGCGCATCTGGAGCCTGTGCCCCGCAACGGGAGAGGCCGCGATAGTGAGAGGCCCGCGCACCGCGATGAAGAGTGGCCCCCACTTGCCGCAACTAGAGAAAGCCCTCACGCAGAAACGAAGACCCAACACAGGCAATAAATAAATAAATTAATTAATTAATTTAAAAAAAAGAAAGAAATGGGAGAAGAAACATTCTGATAATCCAAAGGAATATTCAACTTTAAGAAGTCTCTGTAAAATGCTTACAGACTCTCTCAGGGATTACCCACCTGTCTGACCTGAGTGGTCTGGGAAGGATCCTTAGACCTTACGTGTTCTCACAGAGACGGAGGAGGGGAGAGCACCTGACCACATTATTTCAGGGCACTCCACACGTCTTATGAGACTGCTGACTACCTAAACATTACAATGAATTGCTAACAAGATCATTTCAAATACCTTCAAAGGTATTTTAAATACGTGAGCAATATGTGAAATAGATGCTCTTTTTTCATATTAAGAATATACAGAGATCAGGGCTTCCTTGGTGGCGCAGTGGTTGAGAATCTGCCTGCCAATGCAGGGGACACGGGTTCGAGCCCTGGTCTGGAAAGATCCCACATGCCGCGGAGCAACTGGGCCCGTGAGCCACAACTACTGAGCCTGCGCGTCTGGAGCCTGTGCTCCGCAACGGGAGAGGCCGCGATAGTGAGAGGCCCGCGCACCGCGATGAAGAGTGGCCCCCACTTGCCGCAACTAGAGAAAGCCTTCACACAGAAACGAAGATCCAACACAGCCAAAAATAAATAAATAAATAAATAAATAAATAAATAAATAAATTTAAAGACTAAACAGACCAACAAAATTATAAAAGTTTAAGAAATATATATATATACAGAGATCAGTGTAGTAAAGAAATGTTTCTGGCCCTCCTAAAATTCTTTTCACGTCACACTCCAGTTAATAATCTTTAACACGAGTTTACAAACCCAGCCTGGTTTTCAAGCAACTCTAAAATCTGGTCTCCCCTTATCTTATAGGCACTTAACCTCTCATGACTCCCAGTGTGAAGCTCTTTTCCTGCCAAATCGGCTTTCTCACATTCTTCCAACCATACCATGCTCATTCCGAACTTAGTGTTTCAAACATCATTTATAACTCCTGACCTTTTGCTTACACTTGCACTACCATCCTCACCACCCAGGGAAAACCTCAATGTTCTTAAGTGACCCATCCGGACCATGCTAACCTAAGCCAAGTCCTCTCATTTCACTCCGTTACTGCTCTTATTCTGACACCAGACATCACCTGAGAATCCTTATATAAGCAGCAATCATATCTGAATAACAACTAATACTGTGGGACTGCTGTTATGGTTGGAATTGCACTCCCCCCAGATTCACATGCCGAAGTCCCAAGTACCTCAGAATGTGACTGTACTTGGAGACAGGACCATCAAAGAAGTAATTAAATTAAAACTAAGCTGTTAGGGTGGGCCCTAATCCAATATGACTGCTGTCCTTATAAGAAGAGGAGATTAGGACACAGGGAAAGACACCACAAATTGTGCCCACAAAGGGAAGACCATGCAAAAAGGTAGCAAGAAGGCGGCCATCTGCAAGCTCAGGCAAAAAAGCCTCTGATGCCTGCACGCTGACCTTGGACTTCTAGCCTCCAAAACTGTGACAAAAGCAATTTCTGTCGTTAAGCCACCCAGTCTGTGGTACGCTGTTTTGGCCACCCTAGCAGACTAACATCTCTGCCATATGCTCGGACACTGTGTAAAGTGTCTTCCCTATATTAATCATTTAATCCTCAACACAGCTCTATGTGTTACGTATGGCTATTATCTGAGAATAATGAAAGAAATGAAGTAATTTGCTCAAGGTCTCCAAGTAGACCCCAGCACAAAGTAGAGCCTAGGTCTACTTTCCTCTGAAGCTCATGATATTAAACACCATATTTTGCTGACCATATGTGAATGATCCAAAGATAACATTATTACCACTAGTACTATTTTTTCAGTAGAATGCTGATGGGTGCTGAATTGATAGGTTGAGAAGTAGAAAGCTTCTTTTTTTCCTTTTCTTTTTTTTCTCTCATATGTATTTTAAGAACACATGTAGTAGTCAGGTTCCATAATTAAGAAATGGCCCATTTAAAAGAGTTGTTTTCAGAAATGACCAAAGAATGGAATTTAGCACGCATGTTTATCTTGGTTCCATCCATATTATGCTTCTTAATTCATATCAAACATGAGTGATAACCCACAGTAGCCAGGACCTAATAAAAGTTACCATATTTCACTGATACAACGGCCTGCATGTTTTTCACTGTGACATCCTGGAAAAAGGTACATCTTAAATCAATAACACTTTACCACCACTACAGGCATGTTTTCACACTGTTACATCTCTGAAGTTGGATTATATCTTATATCTTAGAGTTGATTAAATACTTTAGTTCACTATTTGAAGTTATGTGTTACTTCCTAGACTTGAGTAAAAAATGATCACGAGATCATCTACGAAGCAACCCTGTGATGAGCTAAAGTAATATAGGAAAGGTAGGTCAAAGGAAAATGTTTTTCATCTACATTTATAGTGCAGACAATGGGGGGAAAAGACAGGAGAGAAATGAAAGAGCAAATGCTGATTTCCAACATCCTGAAGTCTCCTAAGGAAAAAAAAAAACAAAAAGGAAGAGCCACAAAGAATTGCTACACACATTCTCCCACTCACACACTGCAACAGGAAAAAACCACCCAAAAGAGGCAGACTCCATGGGCACAGTCTGTCCATAAAGTGGAAACCAGTCTCACACTTTATAATCACACCTTCTATACCGCCATAGAAGGCATGCCTCCTGCATAAGGCATCGAGTTTCACAGCCATGCTCAAACACAGGACTGTTAAAACTAATCCACAGCAAGAACTGTGAATGAGAAGAAAGATTGGTAAATACCCACATGAAATATGGCCCCAATTAGAGAACTCAACAACACTTGCCCTACAGATTGTTTATTTCTCTGGCAAATGCATAAACCAATAACAACTGAACCCTGTGTGCATCAACATAGCAATCCACACTTGAAAAGACTTTCTTTTTTTTAATCACAATCAAGTCTGGACACCTTTAGCTACCTCTTAAATGATTTCTATTTCTATTAGAAACTAAACAATTTTCTTTGATTATCACAAAGAATACAGCCTACATCTCATTAGAAAAAGACGCAGTTGTAAATTGAAAGCAGGACAGTCTCTCTGATGAGTAAAAAAAAAAAAAGATAGATTAATTTCAATTTTTTTCCTTTAAATAACATAATAAAAGTCAAAGTCTATTTCCACCAAAAGGCTGCCAAAAAAACTACTGATGGGATTTGCCAATGATCCGCAATTTATGTTATAAAGTTAGACAAGAGTACCATTAAGTCTATCAAAGTTGTTAAAAAGCAAATTCTAGTCTGTTACTGGCACCCAAGTAGCTAGAAATTAAATCCAGAACTCTACCACCATAAATATTTTGCAAACTCAAAACTCTGTTCTTTCTTGCTGGAGATGAGCTTTACCAGTTGTTTTTAATCAAACAAATAAGAAACCATTAAAATCTGACGTGCTGACCTAAATTATAAAAGAAGTTATAAAATAAGCTACCCCACATTCCAAACCAGGAAAGTCTTTTATCTTTTTGTGTTGTTGTTGATAATTATATTATGTCTTTATCATGAGGGAGCTATCATAAAAACAACTTTCATTTAAAAAGAAATAAAAGAAAGATTATAAGGCATGATTAAAGAAAGTATGATGGAACATAATTTCAAAATGTTGGATCTCAAGAAACTGTAAAGGCTTTCATTTATTGTGAAATAAAGTTAAATTTGTAATCATGATCACAACTAAATAAAATCTATTGGCAATATCAAATTCCTTATTTTTAACCTGGGGATAATAGTAGTTCCTGCCTCATAGATTTGTTTTAAGAATTAAATGTGTTAATATGTGTAAAGCACTAAGAGCAACGTCTAGCATAGCAAGCTGCGTTAGCGTTTGCTCTTAGGATTAGTATTAGTAACTATTAGTTATTGGTATTAACATAACCATGAACATTATCAGCATTGTCTGAAGGTCTAGTTCAGCATAATCAGTTCACTTACAACTCCATTTAAGTTGCACCCCACAGGAAGCCTCTTCTCATTAACCCAGCTCTTACAGACACTGCTTTCTTCTAAACTCCTACTGCTTTCTGTTAGTCTGACCATATACCATAGAATTTAATTACATTTTCAATGGTTCACTGTTGAGCATGTTAATCTTAAATAATCAAATGGATTGTAAAAGCCTTTAAAAAGAAGAGACCATAAGTATACCACTTCTGCTGTATTTTCTGGTTCTCAATCCTCAGACTCTTAGGAGAGCAACTCCCTACAGCGCACAGGGCAACACTGGATCATTTTCCACCAACACCAGTCACAGTTGAGGCAGAAGGTGATAAAAGCTGAGAAAACCTTAAAGGTACAGATGAGGGTCCTGGTCCTCTAGAAAGAGAAATATGCATACTATAAAGCAGCATTAAGTTCCAAGCTAAATCTCATGCCTACTATATAATTCCTGCTGTGTAAAATTCTAAAGAAGAAAAGATAATCGAAGTAGAAGGGTTAGAGAAGACCTAATGCAGAAGGACCAAAAATGTGAAGAATAAACCTTATATAATGAACTACCAGTTAAACAGCATCAACACCACAGTAAATAATTTTCCTACTGTAAGAAAACTAGCTAACATATACTAGGTGTTCAGTATATGCCGGGAACTAAGTTCTAAGTGCTTTATAAATATTAACACATTTGATTTTCAAAATATCCCTATGAGATAGGCACTGTTGTTTCCATCTTAAAAATATGGGAAGTGAGGTACAGTAAAGGTTAAATGATTTTCATAAGATCATGCAGCTAATAAGTGGAATGGCTCAGTTATAATCCCAGGAATTCGGGCTCTCAAGTCCATACTCTTTATCATTATGTAAAACTACTCTCTTTATGAGCTCGTGTAATTCTCGTCACAATCCTGCAGAGGATGTCGGGCATTCCAAATACTGTCATCTACGTGAACAGCGTCCCCAGAGTTGTGCAGTACACAGTCTGAGCAGCCACGTGTGGCAGCCATAATGATCTGCATCGTACAGGTAGAAAGTTTAATGATTTAGCCGAAGTTGCACAGTTTATACAATCAAATTCTGAAATAGAGTCAGTCTCACTCTTCACTCAAACATGGAATCCGCAAAGCCGAGACAGGGTATTGAGCAAGATTTGTTCTGGGACCCAAGGAGTAAACCAGTTTGGTTTAATAAGAGAAAGAATATAGAAAAAGGATAAAGGTACTTAGCTCATTTCCTATCTAATCTCTATGCTCTGGGTGGGAGAAAAAAGTCACTGAATGTTCCTGAAAAGCACAGTGTATACAGCACTGTCCCAAAGAGCTGAACCTACCCATATTACGTTATAAGGATGAACTGTGTAACTATACCAGCAGTATATTACAGAGGAATCTCTTCTCCAGAGGAAAAAAAAAAATTCAAGAAGCAGCAAGGAGAAGGACTGAAGGCTCAGCATCGGAAAGATGACAGCAGTGGATACGGTCTAAACGACACGGAGAAGTGCTTAAAAACAGAGCTGTCACAGGACAGAATTCATTAATGGACATAAAAATATTCTGGAAATAGGAAAACTCTTACAAATGCAAAATGTTACAGCCCATTATAATGGAGAAGCAAGGAATACTGAATAAAGGGTGGGATGAGAATGCAGTCTAGTTTTCAAGATCAGCTGGAGTTTGTGTTACACAGTGATTTCGTTTTTGATTTTGCATTTGCAATACTGTAAATTCCCTGAATAGCATTAAGAAAAATGTAAGAACGATGAATTACAAAGTTAAGATACAACTGATTATATTTATTACATGTAAATTTGTACTATTTAAATCCCTCTCAAATGACTAGGAAAAAAAGACTCAAATAAGAATATAAAACATTACGTTAAGCCATCAAGATGTCCTTCGATAGTAGGTAGATGGATAAACTGTAGTATATCCAAACAGAATACTATTCAGTGCTAAAAAGAAATGAGTTCTCAAGTCATGAAAAGACATGGAGGGAACTTAAATGCATATTATTAAGTGAAAGAAGCCAATTCAAAAAGGTTACATACTGTATGATTCCAAGTATACGATACCCTATAAAAAGCAAAACTGTGGAGTCACTAAAAAGATTAGTGGTTACCAGGGGAAGGGGTGAATAGGCAGAGTACATAGGATGTTTAGGGTAGTGAAAATACCATAGTGATGGGTACATGCGTGTCATACATTTGTCCATACCCACAGAATGTACACCACCACGGAGAGTAAACTGTTATATAAACTCTAAACTTTGAGTGATTACACTACGTCAATGTAGGTTCACCAGTTGTAACAAATGCACCATTCTGGAGGCGGATGTTGATAATGAGGAATGTTATGCATGTGTGGAGGCAGGGAGTATATGGGAAATCTCTACACCTTCCCCTCAGTTTGGCTGTGACCCTAAAACTGCTCTTAAAAAATAAAGTCTTGGGCTTCCCTGGTGGCGCAGTGGTTAGGAATCCGCCTGCCAATGCAGGGGACATGGGTTCGTGCCCCGGTCCAGGAAGATCCCACATGCTGCGGAGCAACTAGGCCCGTGAGCCACAACTACTGAGCCTGTGCGTCTGGAGCCTGTGCTCCGCAACAAGAGAGACCGCGATAGTGAGAGGCCTGCACACCGCGATGAAGAGTGGCCCCCGCTTGCCGCAACTAGAGAAAGCCCTCGCACAGAAACGAAGACCCAACACAGCCATAAATAAATAAATAAATAAATTTTAAAAAATAAATAAATAAATAAAGTCTTAATATAAACAAACAAAACAAAACATACAAGAACTTTTTGGCTTCATGATCTGCGCATGTGATGTGCTTATTCATGCTTCTATTTAGAGGCTGGAAAACTTTATTTGAGAAAAATAACATTTATTGAGACTTAATTTTAAGTCTGATACTTATTTTTCAGAAGTCATTTTATTCTCAGCAATTCCATCACATAGGAATTAACACATCCATTTTGCAGATGAGAAAATTGAGTCTTGGTTAAGAAATTTATGGTAAGTAACTTGTGAGGGTGAAGATCTAGCAATCTGTAAGCCTCTTAGAGGCATGATTACAAATCCACAACTCCTTTTTTTCCCCACTAAACCATCATGTCTCAAACCTCCAAGTATCGGTCAGTTCAGTAAAAATTTCATAAATCTGAGTAGGTTCACCTTTGTGATGATCTCTGGCTCTTATAAAAGGAAATTAACTGAAAGCCTATGTCAGGTACTCTTTTCTATCACCTGCTAGTAAAAGCTGAACTAGCTTAAGATGACTCTATCTTACTGTAAAAATACATTCTATAAAGGGAATCCGAACTAATATTTTAATGGCAATGACCAAGGAAATATAATGGCAAATACTAAAACCAAAGTCTAAATGAGACTGTTTTTTTCCCCCCACAATAAGATTTCTGGAAAAAAAAGAAAAACGCAACCGTTTCCAAATACTCAGCAGAAACTGGAGACTGGACCAAAAAAAACCAACAAAAAACCTGCAAAAGTGGCATTAAGCAGTCTGTGGTACATTCCCCTGTACTTGATAATGAAACCAAGTAGTTTTCTTTTAAAAGGTTAATTGTGATTTTTTAAAAAATTATAGTTGCCTTTAAATGCTAATACATGAGGAAAATATAAATGAGAGGCAGAGATAACTAGCATAGTTCTTTTCTATCAATTAAAAGGTCTTTCTTCACCAGATTCAAAATCACCCATTTCCATCATTCCACATATAAGCTCAGTAAGACCAAATTGTCTTCTGTGAGGGAGCAACATCATTTGTGTCTGGCACACAATTAACACAATTAACATTCCTGAATGAATGAAAAGAATGAATGAATTTTCATTTGGAGACAAATTAGAAATACAAACCCCACCCTTGCAAAGAAAGGCTAGCCTCTTAACTGACGTCACCTTTTATTCTTTTCAGAATACAATTCCTTGACAAACACGTTCACCCTAAGTTATACATTTCACAAAACAGAGACATGTTTAATTACCTGTTTGATGGTACACCCTTTGCCTACCTTCCTTCACTGTTGTCAGAGACACTGATAAACTGCTTTAAAACTTGCCTAGCCTGCCAACCGGCTGCAGAGCAATGCCCACACTCCTTAGCGAGGCACGCTTCACCACCTCCCACTCCGTGTCATCTCCCCATCTCTGCACAAGCCCAGGCAGAGACTGTGATTTAGCAAATCTGGGCTGAATCCTAGACACCTGAAGAAGAAAGAAAGAAAGAGAGGAAGAGGTAGAGAAAGAAAGAGAGAAAGAAAAGAAAGAGAAAAAGAGAGAGAAAGAGTGGGAGGGAGGGAGGGAGGGAGGTCTCTGGTCTCTACCCTGTCTGGTGTGAGTCACTGGACAAGGTACTTGTTCCTGCATATAAAATGACTGTCTCACAGGAGTGTGAGAATTAAATAAATTTGCATATGTAAAGGACTTCACACCTAATGGAAGTCCATAAATTGCAGCAACAGGTACAGTAGTATGATCTGAATTTGTGAGAACTGGGAGAAGTGTGTTAGGACAAGTGTGGTCAGGACGAAGGCCATGAATAGCCAGAGGGGATGAAGCGTTGGGCGAGGCCTCTTTTCCAGGTATAGAATGAAACTGTAAGAGGGAATGGTGCTAAAGGAGCCCAGACAGGCCAGAAAACTGAATCTACTACACCACCCTTGGCTACTTGTCTGGCTGATCCTGTCACACAAAGGTATGTGATCTGACTCCAAAATCCTGCTTAGGAGCAAGACGATTACTTTGGCTGACACAAGTGTATTAAATACCTACTCTACCCCCAATCACAGAGAGATACAGGGAAAGCAAGTATCCAGCCCTCCAGGAACTTACAGTCTAATACAACAAAGATTAATTCACATGAGAGACTAATTCACTAATTAGTTCAAAGAAGAAGGTATCTGGGAAGAATTGTGATTAGTTTTCAAAACAGGCTTACTCCATACCAATACTCCTAAACAATCATGCCAGCAAATATTTCACTTTATCCAGTTTGTTAAAGCTACCTTCACTTCTAGATAAGAATGTAAGTAGTGTTAAGCTCATCTAGTAGTTACAGATAAAATTTTCCTAAATTAAAAAATAATACTTGCTATGGGAGTTCAGGAAATGCTATATTTAAACTTTCTTCCCAGACTTATTCAATAGACCTACCATTAAATCTCCTATCTTTGAGCGACAGTAATCGATCGAAATTTAATCACAAGAATACACAGATTGTGATGTCATATTTTGTCTACTAAAGTCAGGTCTTTCCCCTGAATTTGCACTTTTGAATATTATGATGTAAACTATGAGTTCTAATCTCAAAATACAGCATTTGAAAAGAAACAGCATATTGATTTAATGTTGACTTTTTTGCTTGACTGGAAAATTTAGTGATTGAAACTAAAAACTGTAAATTCATAGTTCACTCATAATTCATAATTTTAGCCTATTCTTAAATATATGTACTATAAATTCATTTTTTGTCACTGAAAAATCAGTTATATGTAGCTTATTTCAAATTTGCCCCAGTGCCTTCTGTAAGAAGCCATATTATAAGAGCTTTCCCCAGAGCAATCTTTCCTCCATGTATTAGATGACTCGCTCATAAAAATGGACCCTCACATCAAGCCAAGTGTTATATGAACAAAATGGCAAAACTGATAGAAGTTTAGAATTACTATTCCCTGACAAATTCAAGACTGACATTTTTAAAAGCCACAATTTTCCTTTCATTTTCACTTGGAATCTGAAAAAGAAAAATATTTCATATTCTTTCAATGCTAAACAAGAAGTAATCAATTCCCATTCAAAAAAAGTAGTGACGACAACAATCTAAAAAATTAGAGTTTGTTGCTGAAAGATTCATAAGAGATAACTCAAATATACTGGCCAATATGGCATGGCAGTACTCACTTCTTTTTTTTCCTTTTCTTTTTTTCCCAGTGTTTATTATATACATGTGTATCCTTTTTGAAATTGCGTTTTCATGCTCTTCACTTATCTTTTGAAGTGGTAGCTTTTTCTTTTCTTTTTTTTTTTTTTTAACCTTCTAGAGCTTTATTGTAGTGACGTGGAAAGATGCTCAAATATAAAGAGGAAGAAAAAGAAAGTTCAAAACATAGGAAGTACACTGAAAAAAACTATGTGAGACCTTAGCTAACAGTTAACATGGATTTTCTCTGAATGGGGCAGCAATCAATGTTTTATGTTACCTATTGCTACAATTTATAATTAAAATGTATTACCTTTGTAATTAGAAAAAAAGTAATATTTTTAAAAGGCAACGTTACAATTTCTTTTTACAGGAGATTACATGCTTGATACAAAGCCAAAAGAAATTTCAGAAATTCAACGTTTAAACTATGAGCAGGTAATAGATACAATTTTTGTTATATTAAAACAGGTAATTCTTACTTACAGATATATTCATTGGTCTCTATCAGTGGCTTTTCTTTTTTTTTGAATTTTTGAATTTTATTTTATTTATTTTTTATATGGCAGGTTCTTATTAGTTATCCATTTTATACATATTAGTGTATACATGTCAATCCCAATCTCCCAATTCATCCCACCACCACCACCACCCCACCACTTTCCCCCCTTGGTGTCCATACGTTTGTTCTCTACATCTGTATCTCTTTCTGCCCTGCAAACCAGTTTGTCTGTACCATTTTTCTAGGTTCCACATATATGCGTTAATATACGATATTTTTCTCTTTTAGATCCATCCACGTCTCTACAAATGACCCAATTTCGTTCCTTTTTATGGCTGAGTAATATTCCATTGTATATATGTACCACATCTTCTTTATCCATTCATCTGTCGATGGGCATTTAGGTTGCTTCCATGACCTGGCTATTGTAAATAGAGCTGCAATGAACATTGGGGTGTATGTGTCTTTTTGAATTATGGTTTCCTCTGGGTATATGCCTAGTAAGTACTCACTTCTTTTAGCAAGGATTGTACATGATTATTTGTGAGATCATTGTTATTCTCATAGTATAAATTTATAATGAAATAGGGAATTATAAAGGATATTCTACTAAAGATTTTCTATCTCAGGAATTTTGATCTTTCTTGTTTAAAACACTCTGCAGAATTTTAGATATCCCAGGAAAAGACATTATTTCCAAGTTATTACCTTTCTTTACTACAAAAAACAGACACATGGAAGGCATATAGTTTGTCACTGCAAATCACAGTAATAAATTATTATTCATAAAGAAAAAGTCTGATAAGATACAATATGTAAAGAATTTTAAAGATAGGCCTGTAACCGTTATATAAATTTCCCTGCTAAAATGATTTATTTCTGCTTTACTATTACACAGATTAGAAATAGATATATCTATTTTCCTACACAAACATAATCCATAGATGTTTTAATCAAGATATTTTTTTCACATCATCACGTTAGATTCTTACCTTTAAGGTAAGAGTAAGGTAAGGTAAGGTTTTTTTTTTTGTTTTTTTGGTTGTTTTTTTTTTTACCTTCCAGGAAAATAATACTTGCTTTTTTTCTATTTAAAGGCTGGAAATGGAACACTCAAATGCTGGAAAACCTGATATTTTCAAAATAAAATTCAACTGAAGATATGCTACATCTACTGACACAAACTGCAAGTCAATTTCTCATTGATTCTGTGAAGTTATACTGAACAAGAGGCAAAGAAAAACCTTTTAGCCAATGTGCTAAGTGACGGTCACCCCTGTTTTCCCCAGTTGTATTATGAAATGTTCCATACATGGGGCCCATGTCATTACCAGATCTGTTAACAGTTTCACAGCTCAGAGCCTGGCTTCATTTGTTAAGCACCAAGCTGCCCTATCACTTGTACAGAGCTGAAAAGGTTGTTATGGTTCATAATGTAAAACTCACAAAAGTGCACAGCTGCTGTTCATATTCTCAAAGAAGTCTGTTATAATAATGATGTCACGGAAAAAGGCTGAAATCTATTACATGTCCCAGACAGCCAAGCCATTCAATCTCTCCAATGCAGGTAGCCAATGCAGGTATACAGGTTGCACTATAAACACTGTGGTAGCGTCACAATAAGGCAAAAAGTTCAATACAAAAAAAAAAATCACTGAGGGCAGGTAATTAGGACCTATTCATAGTCCTGCCTTCAGGAAGCTTCACTGACCACTGGAACAACCCAAAAAGCACGCCCATCACCATCTAACTGTCTGATACCCTACTGTGAACACAAAGCTTTGCAAAAATTCCAATATAAATCATCAGGCTCTTGAAGGAAAGTATACAAGGTCATCTAAACAAACAAAACAATTTCTCTTTAGCTATGATACCTATCTACACAGGAAGTGTGATAAATTGAATCCTGGCCTCCAGAGAAATGCAAAGCAAGAATACATTATTAATTTTAAGAGCTAACCTATGAATTTAAAAACTGCTATCACTTGTTACGACACAGAATGTTAAGTAGCTTCAGACCCTGGCAGACAGAAGAGAAGACGTAGAAGAGAAGTCTGGTTTCCTTATTTTAGTATTCTTGAATAACAAGACATACAAACCATTTTCCAAGTGAGAATTCTTAAAGGGATTTTAGAGATATATGAATATTAAATAGTTTCTACTGTATACATTTGCAACATTTTAACTATTTTCATGAAATTACAAATTAAAGAAAAGAGAAATTTTGAGCATCAAAAGTACAAGACAATTGGGGCTTCCCTGGTGGCGCAGTGGTTAAGAATCTGCCTGCCAATGCAGGGGACACGGGTTCGAGCCCTGGTCTGGGAAGATCCCACATGCCACGGAGCAACTGGGCCCGTGAGCCACAATTACTGAGCCTGCGCGTCTGGAGCCTGTGCTCCGCAACAAGAGAGGCCGCGATGGTGACAGGCCCACGCACCGCGATGAAGAGTGGTCCCCACTTGCCGCAACTAGAGAAAGCCCTCGCACAGAAACGAAGACTCAACACAGTCATAAATATAAATAAATAAATAAATAAAAGAACGTGAATTTCTTTTTTTTTTTTTTTAAATTTTTTATTTTATTTATTTATTTATTTATTTATGGCTGTGTTGGGTCTTCGTTTCTGTGCGAGGGCTTTCTCTAGTTGCGGCAAGTGGGGGTCACTCTTCATCGCGGTGCGCGGGCCTCTCACTATCGCGGCCTCTTTTGTTGCGGAGCACAGGCTCCAGATGCGCAGGCTCAGTAATTGTGGCGCACGGGCTTAGTTGCTCCGCGGCATGTGGGATCTTCCCAGACCAGGGCTCGAACCCGTGTCCCCTGCATCGGCAGGCAGATTCTCAACCACTGCGCCACCAGGGAAGCCCCAGAACGTGAATTTCTTTTAAAAAAAAAAAAAAGTACAAGACAACTATTAAAATTATTTCAATGCTCTTGAGAGAAAAACAGAGCAGATGCCGAACATGGAGAAAAAGGCCTAAATTCCAGTTCCAAATCTGCCACTAATTACTTGTTTAATCTTAAACAATTCATTTAACAGCACTCAATTTCAATTTCCTTCACTTTAAAAATGAAAACCGGGGCTTCCCTGGTGGCGCGGTGGTTGAGAATCTGCCTGCTAATGCAGGGGACACGGGTTCGAGCCCTGGTCTGGGAAGATCCCACATGCCACGGAGCAGCTGGGCCCGTGAGCCACAATTGCTGAGCCTGCGCGTCTGGAGCCTGTGCCCCGTGACGGGAGGGGCCGCGATAGAGAAAGGCCCGCGCACCGCGATGAAGAGCGGTCCCCGCACCGCGATGAAGAGTGGCCCCCGCTTGCCGCAACTGGAGAAAGCCCTCGCACGAACCGAAGACCCAACACAGCCAAAAATAAATAAATAAATAAATAAATAAATAAATAAATAAGAAAATCCTTTAAAAAAAAAAAAAAAAATGAAAACCATAAGAAATGACAATATATGAAGTTCCACTTTCCCACAATAGTATTTCTCACCTACAGTCATCAGGTATGGATGGGAGGACCAAGCCTCTGAATGATGACAGCTCAGCCAGACTTGCTTAGGCAGGGCACTGTCCTGTGCACTCAACACATATTAATTCATTTAACATTCAAACAAACCTATGTGTTAGGTGCTATTATTATTAACCTCATTTACAGGTAAAGACAAGTAGTGAACGGAAGAGTGAGAATTCACATTCAGGACAACTGACTCCGGGGCCAGCTCTTTTCACCGCCATATGAGACTACTGCATTATACTGAGATATTCTTTGGAATGAAGAGGTCTAGCTGTTTTAATTTTCTAGTAATAGGGAAAAGTAAAAATTTAAGAGTGGAAGGTTTGCTGATTGAGGATACTGCAGAGCTTTAGATCACAGCTGTTCTACAATACAGTACAATATGCGGAGAACGTATTAGATAATCCCTAGCTCCTAATCAGTTTTATTTTGTTCACAAAATGCAAATATATTCTCAGTGTTACACATATGACCATTTTATCTGCATGGACATACTCTATCGTATGCTTGCAACTCTAAGGTAAAAATTCTTAACACCTGCTTATATTTGGTGTTATACTCTGAGGCTAGAATTCAGTCCAATAATGGTATGCCATAAAGTGGCAGCAACAGTTAAATGTGATATTAGCTATAAGATGACATTTAAACATAGTATCTGTTACATATAACTACAGTTTGAAAATGAAATGTTTCAACCATGATTATTTATGGCTGAAGGCAAACCCTACTTATGAGCATGAAAATGGCTCTGTTTAATTTACTGCCTATTGAGATTTGTTTCTTTGGTTGATTAATCACAAGTAAACCAAGAATAGTTTAATCTCAGCAGCATGAAACGTAAATATTCAGAAGTTCTAAAATTTGTTTACTATCTTGACAGGAGTACGATATATCCACAAAATTTCCTACATGTTCCCAGTCAGTTATGATCCCTCATCAGTTAACTTCACAGATAGAAAATACCTTACATATTTTTTACTTCTTCATCAAAGTGGTGAAATGTAGAGATTCTTTTCCTCTATTTTAATAGGCCACAGAGCTCTAAAATTTCTGAGAATTCAAACTCCTTCACTGCATCTTCACGCAGCTGTGAAAATAAAGTTACTCTGACTGCATTTAAGTTCTTCCTTGCCACAATATAATATACACGCCAAAGTACAGAAGGTGAAAAGAAAAATCAATTGACCAGCGCCAGGGCTACACAAAACCAATGCTCATCTCCCGCTTCCTCCTCTTTCTGAAGCAACAACGACAGGCAGGTCGAACTCAAATCCGACTCGCTTTTCTGTCTTCTAGCCCTTCACCTGTGCCAAAGAACTATGTAATCAGAGAACTCCTTTTACAGCAAATAGCCCCTGAGCAAGGTAAGCATGGAAACAGATTCTAAATCATGTGAAACGTTTTGGGCACAGCTGGCAGAACACCTGTTGGGCATGGATGAGTGATGTGTGAAACACAAAACAACAGAAGCAAAGGACTGTTCACACAGCTCTCACTGCACACTTTTCAGACAATTTTAAATTTACTCAAAGACTCTGATGAAAAAGCAACAAACTAGAATTAGATTAACATTTTATTTTTCTTCTTGAGCACAGAAAGCCACGCACTGAAAATAAGCTCCCCAAAACGAATCGTTATCAATTCAATTCAACAATCTCACGGATGTGAGAAAGTCCTATAAAATGCGAATTTTTCTTTCTTTTACTTGTTTATGTGGCCCACACCACCTGCTAACTTTCACCGTAATTTTTAATCTTTTTAAATGTCTACATATATTTTACAGATAAAAATGGAAAACCTCTATAAAGAAAATATTACTTTCAACTTTACTATTTTGAACTACTAAATGTTTACTCACTCAAAGTTAATAACCAGCACTTTTTTTTTCTTTCATCACCTATAGGAGAGCCAGAGTGCACATTTCACAACTAAAATGTAGAAGGCGTGTAAAGAAAGAACCTAGTTGAATTTCATAAGATTTTTCACCAAACCAAAAAAATAAATTAAATTAAATATGGCTTCAGTCATTAAAGTTCCAACATTCAAACCAATCAATAAGCATTTACTGCATCCTTATAATGTACCTACTACCATGTACCTTAAAATTCAGATCAACTTTTCTGCAGGGAGTTGGAAAAAAACAGAAGCAGAGAAATCAGTTAAAAATCTGTGCCAAAATCCAGTCATTCAAGGATGAAAGCCTTGGAGAGGATTAGGAAAATGAGAATGCACTTTAGGGGTGAACTCTGGAGACCAAAAGAGGATGAAGTAACAGGACTTGGTTACACATTCAATTCAGCATAAAGGAGAGGAACGAGTCTGGTGCAATTACAGTGGCCTTAGTGCACAGCTAACGATATGGTAAAGAAACGCTGAAATGAGTAATAATCTAAGTTGACTAGCAATCCAGCAGCCTCATAGTAATTCAGCCTATACGTATTGTACAACTCAGTAAACACTATTTCTTCACATGTTCAACACTTGTAATAAAGGCAAAAAAAAAATCTTTAAAAACTTAAAGCTCTGGCAAAATTACAGAAATGTTTATCATCAGGAACTACGACATGTTGAAAATATCGTAAGCAATGTTGCAGAAGCCTGAATTTATAAGAAGTCAGGTGGAAAAATTAACCACACTCAGTGTCTTACTGTGTCTTGAACAATTCTTGCTTTGTTATTTCATAAATGTTTGATTTTTACATCATCATCATAATAACCCGCCCATGCATTAGTATTGTTGGCTTAAGTTTCTAGACAAAAAAAAAGGGGGGGGAGGGTAGTATTAGATTAATTTGTAATAGTATCTGATTCAAAACAAACAATTCAAGTTGAAGCACTGACCACACGGACTAACCAGAATTCTGTTGAAATTCACCAGGTACTTACGGGACGGCTGGATTACCTCAGTTGTGGCAAAAGTACCCTAAAATGGCTTTGGCTTTCAAATGTGTCACACCAAAACAAGACATTTTCCTAGGTAGTATCTGAAAACAGTTACATCAAACCGTGAAAATCTGAAAATATAACCACTAACCCTAAAAACTGGAAAATAACAAATGAGATTTTTTGCTACATGTTACCAAATTGTGTTAGTAATATGCCACCTCTACCGATTGTTTCCAGCAAGAAATTAAGAGAAAATAAGAAAAGCTATGGCTAGATATCAAATGTTAGTTATCAGTTTGCTTTGGACCTGACTTTAAGTGACAAAGCTTATGAATTTAACAAACTTGACAAAGTCAAGAAACTCATACTACATTAGTCTAGGAAAATTTCCCGATGTGCAAGTACAATGGGCCCTCAGGCCCACTTTCAAATTGTAGTTTAAGTTTTCATGACAACCTAATAACATCACAGACCACCATATTGTCAGGAACTATTACTTCTATGTTGAAGAGTTTAGTTATTTCCCTGGTTTTAACTCATAGTGTTGGTCACTCCCTAATTATAAAAATTGTAAAAATTGTTCTACCACGAAGGAGAAGTGTGGGAAAAACTTAAATCTGTAGTTGTAGTTCTTTTTGGCTCACGTACAGAATTCTCAATCTATCACTTTAAGCTTCTGGTTCCATCACCAATTTCCTTAATCCTTTGCTGAAAGCTGGTGATTCCCAATTTAGGATGTCAGAGTCCTAAAAAAATGTATTCGTCAAACAGTAAAGGGGACACCATGACTAAAAGTTGAGTTTATGTTATCAGATGGTCTGGGATCTTGGGCAAAGCTTAAAAACCTCTCTTTGCCCTAGTTTCCCTTCCACATAGGGTTGAGGGAGAAACAGGGTACTGTGGAAATTATAATGTGCTTTTAAAGAGGGTTTGGCATATGGTAAATGTAGCTATTATCATAGTTTGTTTGTCTTTTTCTGGTGCCTAGAAATACGCAGCATCTTGAAGCCACTACTACCTCCCTATGTTTGAAAAGCTATCAATTCAGCACGCTCTAATCCTAAATTCCAAGGACCAAACAAGAACTTTAAAAAAATATAAGTGATTCTGGACTGAGATGGATATAAGTATTTCTTCCTGTTGCTCCCACTAGACAAAGACAACTAAAAACTCTAAACATCATGTACAAAATGCACATAGGAAGACTATGGAACGTGCAGAGGAGATGACCAGCTAGGGACCTCAGGACCCAAGGGAAACAACATGGCTTAGAGTTCCCTTTCTTTCTGCCTCACGTATCCTAGACTGAGGCAGCATTATCTTCAATGTACTCAGGGAACTAATATACAAGTGAGAAATGTATAGTTAAACATTGTGGTTATAGATTTCAGCCTTTAGAGCCCTACATAATTATTTGCTCAATTTGTGAACCTTCTGCACCTTCCCACTGGTATTCTCTTTTTTTGACTCCCCAGGAAGATGGTTTCTCTCCCATCAAACAGTCGTGCCCCAACTCAGTTTAAACCCTTTCTCACTGTTCCCCTGAAAACTAATGAATTTGGCTTGTTTTTGTTCTTTATCTCTGGTTTTCTTTTCATTTTCCCCATGAGGGTAAAGAGTGTTCTAGACATAACATCTTTGACCCCAGTTAATACTGTTCACAACTATTCTTTAGAACCAAGCCAAAGAGAGGTCTTACCTCACTGCCATTATAAGATGATTCTGTCAATCATTCCATTTCCTACTTGGGTATCTGCCTGTAGAACTTTATTCAGCCCAGATTCTGTTTCATATGGATTAATCTCTTTCCAATACATACCTAGTATCCACCTCAACTTTCATTCATTGTTCTAATTTCCCCTATTTGATTTTTGGACCTTTACAAAATAAAAATATTCAACATTTGCCTTTACAGTAAACCTATATAAACTATCTAAGACTTACTAAAAATAAGCTAGACAAAACTTGCACAGGAGAAGGACTCATCAATCCAATAACCAACACTTTGCTCATGCCTCAGACCACGAATCACCCTCAACTCCCTCACTATCCCATGAAACTTTTATCTAGTCCAAGAAGCTGATCTCATAACTTAAACTTGATCTTTGCCCTTCCTCCAAACCACCATGTGTATTATGTGTGTATGTGTATGTATATGTTGAACTTTTAAAATACACATAATTCCTTTGTATACTATGCTTTATCTTGTGTTCCCAATTATTTCATGTGTTTAAGTCTTGTCCACCAAATAAAATCACAACCTGATTGAAAACAGGAACTAAATCAGTCTTATAATTTTTCCTCCACTATAAATAGCATGGTGCTAAAACACAAAGCAGTTATCAATTTATTCATTCAGTGCATGACAGCTGAATCCCTGCTAGCTAGTGTGTTGAAGGCTGGGGATGAAGAGGAAAACAGAAGGCGGTGTCTGTCCCCAAAGGGTTTACTGAGTACTGTGAGGGAGCCATGAAAACATTTACATTGAGAATCAGATCAGAGATGTAGTCAAGGCGTTATGAGAAGACAGAGGGGAAGTACCGAACTCTGCCAAGGAAAGTATCACAGACGAAAAAATATTTCCTTTAAATAGAATCATGAAGGATAAATAAAACTTCGCCAGGCAAACAAGAGAAGAGGTAGGCATGACATTCCAGAAAGAGGAAACAGCACTGTGCCAAAGGACAGAATCGTGAATGAATGAGCCAGCAGATAAACTGAGGAACCATTACAAATCGATACGCTATAATGTAGGGAGGGAAAGGGCAGTGACCAGGACCGAATGGCAGGTAAGCATCTGATGAAGCTGAAGGGCCCTGTATGCTACAGGATGTAATCCTGGAAGCATTAAAGGTCATGGATGAGAGCGTGGTAGGATCAGATATCCCTGCTGCTCCTGAAATGGTAGACAGTTTGGAAAGGGGAAAAGTAGACAGATGTTAGGAAGCTATGTTAAAGTATAACTGAGAAATGATGAGGATTTGAGATAAGGGGTGCAAGAAATGGAATCATGATCACTGAAAGTATAGGTGTGCATGAAAACAAACTGAGTGAGAGGAGAGGCAAGCCAAGGAAAGACTGTGCAACGTGGACATTTAACATGAATCTTGACCGAAAGTCAAATCCATTCTTAGTTTGTGGATAAATATTTCTTCTATCTTTAAAACTGTAGTTCTCAGTGTATAAACAAGAAGAAACAGGTCAAGATCAACATTTTAAAGCCTCAACTGGAAACCAAGTTTATCCATCTACTGATCTTGGAATGTCTTTCAAACACTAAGTGTGCAGAGATAACAGAATTCCATCTCCCCCACCCACCCCAAACTGTCAAAGTGAAGACACACTGCCAACATACCTGTTCATCAGGTTTTCTTTTGAAATGGGTACAAATAAAATTCACTTCAAGGCAGTAAACAGAGTCCACGTCACTCTGTTCGGCCTCTATACAACTCAACTTCTTGCCTTCACTAGCACCTCCCCTTTACCCCCTACCCCAGATTTCAAATTACTGCTTTAACACCTTAACTAACCTTTATGTGACCTGGTTAGACATATGGTGAATTGCCTGTATATAACTTGACACACAAACTCATTTTATGGTTCTTCCCTTCAAATCAATGATTTAATTACCATGAGGTGAACTATCATGGCAAATCTGACTTGCTTTAGATACCAACCAGGTAAACAGGCTGCTGATAACTGAAGTAAACAACGTTCTTGATGATTATGCGCAGTACATCTGCGTCAGGTACATTCGCTCTCTTGACCACGCTGAAACCTATTAAATAAGTAAATAAATGGAAAAAAAAATTTAATGTGAGGTTCACGTTACATTTCAACAACATGCACACAAAACCTAAAACTTTCACTCCACCACTGGAAGCAACATAACTTTAGAAAGGTAAAGCATTTTCCTCTCAAATCATATGCCAGTATCTCTTTATTCTGTTCATCCTAATATCCTGTGAGTATCTACTATATCTATGCACTATGCCTTCACTGAAAAGTATATGAAATCTTGCATTTTCCTTCCGGTAAAGTGACTGCAGTAACCGAATGAAAACGGCATCTACCCAAAGGCTACCACCTCATCCTTTAGTTCTCAGCTCTAATACTGCCTCCCTGAGAGCTATTCCCTGAATACTTTGGCTAAAACAGCATCTCACACATCTTCCAGCCACCCTCTGTCCTTTCAGCTTGCTTCACTGTGTACATAATAAGCAGCCTTGTCTTGAGTTACATTATTACTCTTTGTGTTTACTTTGTGTATGACTATTGCTACCGGACTGTAAGCCTCCACAGAGCTGGGAAGCACCCGTCTTGTTCACCACGTCATCAGCAGTGTCTAGAAGAGTGCCTGCTCTGTGCTCAACAGACACTCGGTGGCCTAATGAGTGCTTCCAAATCCACAAACTACCAAAATATTAAAACTCTGCTGTAAATAATATCCTAACAGAAAAGGGTTTACTTGGTACTTCTATGAGTCCACAAGACCCAGAGAGATGCATAACCAGACACTGACAGGCTAACATAAACAGATTTTTTCATTTTGGCTTCTATCCAGGGCTGATAGTGAATTCAGTGGCAGTCAAATGTTAACTGCCCTTGAAGAATATTTAAACTGTCTCTAAAATGAAGAAGGGAGAAAAGGAATATAAGGGGAAATAAAATTAATAAAGTTAATCTTCTTACTGATAGAAGCATAAATAGCACAGTCAGGAATTCATAACATAAACACTTTTTTTAAATGTCATTCAAGCTTCAAGTTCCTATTTTTTTCTAAGAGTGACTGTGGTTGTTAATGAGCATACTACATTGGAACAGATAATACAGAAATTGTGGTAGTCTATATAATTTGGCTCCTCTGGAGGTCAGAAGGATATTTGGATCAAATAATATGAGGGCTTTGTTCAGTACTACTATAAAATATAAAAGAAAACTGAAACAAAAAGGCACACAGAATCTTGCAGTATCTTACTTCCAAAACATGTGATGGGATAAAGCTCCATTTTCAGAATCTGTTTCCTAAAAGAACCCAATATTAATTGCATGTTGATGTGTAAAGCACACAAAAGTTGCATTTTCTCTACTTTGGATCCCAGACTCTCAGTTCTGAAAATACAGCCCACTGTACATAATTCCCAGGTCAGAGGTGCAGTAGACAAATTAATTAGTCTATTAAGTTTCAGTCATATCCTGGCACTGATGTTTAAGTTAGCACCTTCAGCAACAAGTTTCTAACACTTAACTATGCTGCCATTTGTTCCTGAGAGAAATTAGGAATGAAGGGGGGGTAAAAAAAAAAAAAAAAAAAAACATAGCTGGGAAAAGTTCCCACTGACCTAAAGGCAGAAACATGCACGTGAGTCAGGGGTAGACTTATGTATTCATAAAAAGGAGAAAAACTTCAGTTGATTAGTTCTTGTTATTTTAAGTGATTAGCAGAAAAATAAATGGCTTCATATCAAAGTGAAATTTAAATAGCATTTAACACTCTACAAAATCAACCTAAAAAACGATGTTAATTTGCTATGACTTAGCACTAAAGAGAAACCAATGATTTCATATGACGAATCTGTGAAGCATTTCATGAGAAGATTAAATACTTGACTAAATATTTGTGGATGCTAAAAACGACTGAAATGAACCAAATCACGTATTTGAAAAAACAGACATGAGACACAAACACAAACGCACAGAGGGAAAGAGGGAAAGGAGGGGACGGAGAGAGAGAACTACCAGTTATCTTTCACCTTATAGCCAATAGCTACTGCAAGGTGTATCCAAAAGAACAACATACCAGACATAGTTTGAAATTCAACAGTAAAAGCAAAATTTGTTGATTATCATAGAGCACAATAGAATACCTCTGCACTATGTAGGAATTTTCTTTTCTCTTAAATTTTTCCTTTTCTTTTATTCAGTGGGGTCATGGTAAAGTGGAATGTTTTCACAGCATCAGTGACCCAGATGTGTGTAAGATACTAGGCTCTAAAAGCTGTTCTATGCATGAGAATTGGGTGTTGAGACTGTCTCAGGTATCTCTGAGAACAGTAACAAGAAATGAATGACTCAGTTTCTAAATGACACTATCTGTCAAAACAAATAACTGTTACATAATGAGCAACCACACTATGTTAGAACCTGGATACACCTACATTAAAGAGATGTTAAAGATTAGGCCATTTAAAATCCAATCAGAATGCTGGATTACTGAAAAGGCAATCAGAGTAACTATGGCTTACCATTTTCTCCTGAATATCCTATTATTTGGGCTCTATGAAAGCTTAGGTTCACCTAATTCTCCCCAAACACAGTGCCATTAAATTGAGGATTATTAAAATTTATAATTACATTTCTTGGAGTTTTTCTTCAGGAAATAATCAGATATGTTCAAATAGAAAAGAATTCTAGAGGTAAAAAAAAAATTAATATTATTTATAATAGCAAAAAGCTAAAACAATGTAAATGTCTAACAATAAGAAGATATTTCAATAAATTATGATATAATAGAATATTAAGAAGTCATTGAATGTCATGCTTTCAAGGAAAATTTAATGGGACAGAAAAATTCCTAGATTACAGCAGGCACATAAGGAAGAACTGTTAAAGGAAATAAAAATGCAGTGTACAAAACCTATACAAAAACTATATGCGGGCTTCCCTGGTGGTGCAGTGGTTGAGAATCTGCCTGCCGATGCAGGGGACACGGGTTCGAGCCCTGGTCTGGGAAGATCCCACATGCCGCGGAGCAACTGGGCCCGTGAGCCACAACTACTGAGCCTGCGCGTCTGGAGCCTGTGCTCCGCAACAAGAGAGGCCGCGATAGTGAGAGGCCCGCGCACCGCGAGGAAGAGTGGCCCCCGCTTGCCGCAACTGGAGAAAGCCCTCACACAGAAACCAAGACTCAACACGGCCAAAAATAAATAAATAAATAAATAATAATTAAAAAAAAAAAACTATATGCATAGTTTGATTCCAATTTTAATACATATGCACATTATATGAAAACATATTACATATCCATCTTTTGTACATAATATGCACAGTCATACAAAACAGAGGAAAAAAAGACACACCAACATGTTCACAGAGGTTATCTTTGGGTAGTAGAACTGAACACAACTCTAATCACAAAAATATACTGCTTTTATAATTAGAAACGAAGCTATAGTAGCTACTGGAATAGTTTGAGCCAAGTGGAGTTGACCACAACTGAAGATAATGTTCCTTGTATAAGTCATCAGTGGAACAAAGGATGCGTTAGATATTTCTGAGTGATGTCCCCCTCAACCACTTCCTAAGACCCCCAAGTCCAACCAAGTCCACAAATCGTGATAACCTCCAATACTATCTTTGTCTCAGGTATGATTAATCCCTGTTCTTAAACTGTCTCCTCTTAATATGTGTATTAATCAAATTTCTACTTATCTGTGACATGTATTGTAAAAATGCACAATATTTCTGTATCTATGGCCTTGGAATTTCTTCTCTGAGGCCAAAAAAGGGTGTGTGTGTATGTATATATTTGACAAACTCATTTATTTATGATAAACTACCCTAAACCTGCCTCACATACGGCAATGGATATTTTTACAAGCTCTGCTGAAAAGAATCCCATCCTTCAAACTGACAGTTACAGTTTCCCCAAAAAATGTCATTTTAAAAGTGAGTTTTTAAACAGCACTTTGAATCAACACTGCCAACTTTTTAAAGTGTTTAAAAAGATGCAGTTACTCCCTAGATTCTGCTTCTTAAGATATAAATTATTTTGTGGGCAAAGTCCATTCTAACCTATCTCTTATAGACAGAGTTTTATACCATCATCTATGTCACCTCTAAGCATCTCCTTGTGTAGTTTTCCTTCCATCGTTATGAAATTAAAGCAAACAGCACTTTTTTTTGTTCTATTTGTGTGGCTACTACGGTAGTGACCTGCATTTTGCACCTAGGATAACCCTATTTGGGGCAGGGGAGAGAATTAAGGGACCAAAAGAATGGAAGAATACGTTCGGGTAATGGTCGGCACCTTTAAACATTTACTTTTCTCTTGGAACTGCCTTTGGCCAAAATCTATAAAACTATGACTTGACCCTCAGCTTCCTGGCATAAAGTACTTAGGCTTATGATGTGAACACCATGAAATTGGCAAGCTCAGCAACGCTTTCCCTTGCTCGTAAGAAGAATTAAAATCCTGTTTCTCCCAACCCCAAAATTTCCACCTCAAGCTCCCCCTAAACCTAGTCAGGCCCTGGTTCACAGCTTCTAAAGACCAGACCATGGAAATACCACGTGGTGACTAAAAGTCTTTGATGGAAAACAGATGAGACAGGACACACTGCTTGCCTAGCACTTTTAAATGTACAGCTCCCCTTCACTGTCTTTCAGGATGTCACTATACGTGACACATGGAAAGAACAGTTAGTGCAAAAGTTTTGCACATTTTCTACTTTCATGGGTTATCTCAGTTGTCAACAAGGTGATTTCCTTGAATATTTGCATCAAGTGAACCAACGGTTTGAGGTATTTTCAAAGTTTTTCTCCCCTTAAATAATATCCTTTACAGAGAAAGGCCAACAGATAACAGATAAAGGCCAACAGGCAGCAGCTATGCTTGAAGAGTGGAAGACGCAAGAGGGCTGCAGCAGTTCACCGACAGCCTGCCCACGCACTCCTCAGCTTCCCTGCAGGGCTCCTTAGACACCCCGCAGAATCCTAGAGCCCTGAGGGACACGATCTGAAAACCAAGTAAAGCAGAGTCTGCCCTCGCAACCTCAGAGTTAATATTCATAGTGCTGACTATTCTAAAAGTCCATGACACACAGCATTTAAAACTTTAAAATTCAGAAGCTGTCACTAATTTTTTCAGCAATATTTTACTCCACTGTTATGAGGAAAATTATGTCATGATGGCATTTTTAAATCTGAGGGATCATAAAAGTAATAGGCCCAAGTTCTTAAAAATGCATTATGTCTTCTTAAATTGCTTTAGAGGAAAAAAAAACACTAAATTTCTTGTAATTAGCTAATTAACTATAAAGCGTAAAGTCACGTGAAATCTTATTAGATAATAGAAACTGTTGTAGTAGTTTCAGAAAGGAAAAGAAAAATAAGCTATGATCTTCATACCTCCTAACTAGCCAAATAAGATATCTAGAAACTTAATACATCCTGCCTCACTTTTGCTGAGTCCTCATAAAACTGACAAAACAAAAGACAGAGTAAAGTTTTTTTGTTTTTTGTTTTTTTTTTTTACTTGATTTTATTTATTTATTTATTTATTTTTGGCTGTGTTGGGTCTTCGGTTCGTGCGAGGGCTTTCTCCAGTTGCTGCAAGCGGGGGCCACTCTTCATCGCGGTGCGGGGACCGCTCTTCATCGCGGTGTGCGGGCCTTTCTCTATCGCGGCCCCTCCCGTCGCGGGGCACAGGCTCCAGACGCGCAGGCTCAGCAATTGTGGCTCACGGGCCCAGCTGCTCCGTGGCATGTGGGATCTTCCCAGACCAGGGCTCGAACCCGTGTCCCCTGCATTAGCAGGCAGATTCTCAACCACTGCGCCACCAGGGAAGCCCCAGAGTAAAGTTTTAAAGAGTCAATAAAAACGTTTTTTAAAGTACTCTGAATACCTTAAGTGTTATAATAAGACCTCATTTCAAAGGAACATGGTTGAATGCCATGAAAATTTAATTCTATTATATACCCTCAAGAGACAATCCCTTGAGATATTAGCATTTAATGACTTTTTACTTGAAAACACAACATTTAATAGCTCCTACCACACTACATTGTAATTGTTTGATGATGGCTTTTAAAAAGTGTTTGTACTTGTAAAACTTCCCACTAGGCTATAAGGTACTTGAGAGTTGAATGTAGGGTTTACTGATCTTAGTTTGGTTACTCATTAATTCATTCAACATTCTCATTGTGTATCTATTAGCCATATGCTAAAAACAATAAGTATATATGGAAAAAAGCCACAGTTCCTATCTATCAATACTTAAAAAAAAAAAAGTTTAAGAAAGAATAAGAAAACACATGATTGCAGTTTACTGTCTTAGAGTTAAACACTGTGCCACAGGAGCACAGGGAAGTGACAGAGGGCTCACCTGGAATAGCAGGGAACAGGGCAGGTCTGAGCTACAGTGGGACAGGTTCTGAGGGCTACTGGGAGTTACCCACAGAACACATGATGAAATACAAAATCCAAAGACTGAAGCAGCACCATATATCAAGAGCCTCATACGCCATACTGAGGATTTTGTACTTTATTCTGGGGAACCATTCAAGAACAAGTTTTAGAAAAGTCACTTTGACTATAAAACAGATACCAGAATGGAAGAAGCAAAACCGGTTGCAGGGAGACCAGTTAACAGGACAGTTATGGTGATTCAAGTGAGAAATGATGGAGGCCTCAACTAAGGCTGTAGTGATCAAAAGAGAGAATGGTAGGCACACTTAAGAAGTATTACGGAAAGGGAACAGGCAGGATTTAAAAACTGAGTTGAGGGGCTTCCCTGGTGGCGCAGTGGTTGAGAATCTGCCTGCTAATGCAGGGGACCCGGGTTCGAGCCCTGGTCTGGGAAGATCCCACATGCCGCGGAGCAACTGGGCCCGTGAGCCACAACTACTGAGCCTGCGCGTCTGGAGCCTGTGCTCAGCAACAAGAGAGGCCGCGATAGTGAGAGGCCCGCGCACCGCGATGAAGAGTGGCCCCCGCTTGCCGCAACTAGAGAAAGCCCTCGCACAGAAACGAAGACCCAACATAGCCAAAAATAAATAAATGAATGAATGAATGAATGAATAAATAAACAAACAAACAAACTGAGTTGAGGAAACAGAGACCAGTCAGGATTTCATGGACAACTCCTCAGTTTCTGGTTTTGGCAACAGGGAGAACAACAGTGGTTTCCTAAGATAGAGAACACAGAAAAAGAAGCAAATCTGATGGGGGCAAAAAACTTCAAAAATACCTTAAAAACCACTGGTTCACTTGACGCAAATATTCAAGGAAATCACCTTGTTGACAACTAAGACAACCCGTTCCAAGGGGGATCTGTAGAAATTGTACAATACAAGAGCGTTTGGCGTGTGTGGAGGAGACCTGTTCTGGGAACAGGAATATGAGCGCCGTTAGTATTTAACAATGGTAAATGAAGTCATGAAAGTGTACAGAGTGAACCAGGAGAGGACCAGCAAAGAAAGCCTCAGAATAAACTCCCGGGAGCAACAAAAATGGAGGCAGAGGAAGTGGAGAAACCTGCAAAGGAAACAGAAGCAGCAGCACAGGTGGTAAGAAGTGAGTTAGGAGAGGGCAGAGTACAGAGTTTTGAGAAGGGAACACCTAAGTGTCAAATGGTCCTGCGATACCGCAAAAGGACTAGAAAGAGGCCAACAGACTTTGCAAACAAGAGGTAATTCATGACCTTTGCAAAGACAGTTTCAGCAGTGAGATAACAGAGTGATACAAAAGTTACTGAAGAACATATGTGCCACATCTTCTTTATCCATTCATCCGATGATGGACACTTAGGTTGCTTCCATGTCCTGGCTACTGTAAATAGAGCTGCACAAATACGATGTGGAAATAGAGAAAACTGCACAGCTCCTGGAACATATTAAATGTACCAACTGTTCCTAATCTACACTTCTCCACTGCATGTCATCCTGTTCAAGTTTTTAAAATATGCCACAAGCCCCCAAGGCAATACCAGACGAATGTTTAATGATGGCTTTGACTACAACTGAAACCTCAGTGGGAAGTAAGAGAAGTGCTCTAAGACACTCCCTGTATTATTTGGGAATCTCTTAAACCATTACCTAAGCCAAGTTTCATGTTCCTCAGTCTAAGGAAGCTGGAATTGTGAGGAGGCATTGGCTTGGGTAGATTTTAAGTACATGTGTTATGAAAATTATGCAATGAGTCGTGTCATAAATCATTTTGGTTTTTTTGAATGAATCTTAAGGGAATAAATAAAATCACTTTACCCCTATCTAAAACATTTGGAAAACACAGGCATATCTCATTTTATTGCACTTTTCTTTATTGTGCTTCACAGATACTTTATTTTTTACAGACTGAATGTGACACCCCTGCCTCGAGCAGGTCTATCGGCACCATTCTTCCAGCAGCTTTTGCTCACTTCATGTCTCTGTCACATTTTGGTAATTCTTGAAATATTTCAAACTTTTTCATCATTATTATTTTGGATATGGTGATCTGTGATTAGTGATCTTTGATGTTACTATCCTAATTGTTTTGGGGCACCATGAACCATGCCCATATAAGATGGCAAACAATCAATCAATGTTGTATGTGTTCTGAACACTCCACCAACTGGCCATTCTCCCACCACCCGTCTCCCTCTCTCTGGATCTCCCTATTCTCTGAGACACGACAGTATTGAAATTGGGCCAATTATTAACCCTACAATGGCCTCTAAGTTTTTAAGTGAAAGAAGAAGTTGCAAGCCTCTCACTTTAAATCAAAAGCTAAAATGGTTGAGCTTATTGAAGAAAGCATGTCGAAAGTCAAAACAGGTGGAAAGCTAGGCCTTTTGTCTCAAACAGCCAAGCTGTGACTGCAAAAAGTTCGTGTAGGAAATTGAAAGTGCTATTCCAGTGAACACACATGAATAATAAGAAAACAAAACAGTCTTATTGCTGATATGGAGAAAGTTATAGTGGTCTGGGCAGAAGATCAAACTAGCCACAACATTTCCTTAAACCAAAACCTAATCCAGAGCAAGGCCTTAAGTCTCTTCAAATCTATAAATCCTAAGAGAGGTGAGGAAGCTGCGGAAGAAAAGTTTGAAGCGAGCAGAGGTTGGCTCATGAGGTTTAAGGAAAGAAATCATCTTCATAACATAGAAATTCAAGGGGAACCAGCAGGTGCTGATGTAGAAGCTGCAGCAACTTGTCTTAGCTAGAAGATCTAGCTAAGATAATTCATGAAGGAGGCTACACAAAACAACAGATTTTCAGTGTAAAGGAAACAGCCTTCTACTGGAAGAAGACGCCATCAATGACTTTCACAGCTAGAGAGAAGTCAATGTCTGGCTTCAAAGCTTCAGAGGAGAGGCCAATTGTCTAGGTAGGAGCTAATGCAGCTGGTGACTTTAAGTTGAAGCCAATGCTCACTTACCATTTCGAAGATCACACGGTCTTAAGAATTCCACTAAATCTATTCTGCCTGTACTCCATAAACGGGACAAAGCCCAGATGACAGCACATCTGTTTACAATATGGTTTACTGAATAATTTAAGCCCACTGTTAAGACCTACTGCTCAGAAAAAAAAGATTGCTTTCAAAATATAACTGCTCATTGACAATGCACCTGGGCACTCAAGAGCTCTAATGGAGATGTACAAGGAGATTCATGTTGCTTTCATGCCTGCTAACGCAACAACCATTCTGCAGCACATGGATCACTGAGTCATTCTGACTTTCAACTCTTATTTAAGAAATATATTTCATAAGGCTAAAGCTGATATAGATAGTGATTCCTCTGGTGGATCTGGGCAAAGTCAACTGAAAACCTTCTGAAAAAGATTCACCATTCTAGATGCCATTAAGAACATCTGTGATTCATGAGAAGAGGTCAAAATAACCACAGTGACAAGAATTTGGAAGAAGTTGATTCCAACCCTCATGGATAAAGACTTCAGTGGAATAATGAACTGCAGATATGGTAGAAATATCAAGAAAACTAGAATTCAAAGTGGAGCCCGAAGAAGCGACTGAATTGCTGCAATCCCATGACAAATCTTTAATGGATGAGGAGTTGCTTCTTATGGACGAGCAAAGAAATTGGTTTCTTGAAATGGAATCTCCTCCTGGTGAAGACGCTGTGAAGATTGTTGAAACAACAACGAAGGATTGAGAATACTACATAAACTTAGTTGATAAAGCAGTGGCACGGTTTGAGAGGACTGACTTCAATTTTGAAAGAAGTTCTACTGTAGGTAAATTGCATGCTACAGAGAAATCATTCATGAAAGGAAGACTCAATCAATGTGGCAAACTTCACTGTTGCCCTGTTTTAAGAAACTGCCAGAGGCACCCCAAAATTTAGCAACTAACACCCATGGATCAGTCAGCAGTCATCAACATCAAGGCAAGACCCTTTACCAGCAAAAATATTATGACTCGCTGAAGGCTCAGATGATGGTTAGCACATTTTAGCGATAACATCTTTTTTAATTAAGGTATATACATTTTTTTTAGACCTAATGCTATTGCATGCTTAACAAACTGCATGTATAGTATAAACATAACTTTTATATGCACTGGGAAACCAAAAAATCATGTGACTCAATTTATTGCAATATTCACTTTATTGCAGTAGTCTGGAACTGAACCTGCAATATCTTCAAGATATGCCTGTATGTCAAGTGTAAAACATATAAAATGCAAATATAATATCAAACTAAATCATGCCATGGGTTCTGTGTAACTTAATAAAGTTACCCCAATTCATTGTTCAACTGATTATTATTAAATATCAATGGCAGGACAGGAAGTACTTATTATGAGTTCACTTGTCTCCTTATATTACCCATTACACATTTCAGTGAGGTCTAGGAGCTTTTAAGAATTAAAGAATTGCAGACTTCCCTGGTGGTGCAGTGGTTCGATCCTGCCAATGCGGAGGACATGGGTTCGATCCCTGGTCCAAAAAGATCCCACATGCCGCACAGCAACTAAGCCCGTGCGCCACAACTATTGAACCTGCACTCTAGAGCCCAAGAGCCACAACTACTGGGCCTGCGTGCCACAACTACTGAAGCCCGCATGCCCTAGAGCCTGTGCTCCACAACAACTACTGAGCCCACGTGCTGCACCTGTAGCCCATGCACCTACAGCCTTTGCTCCACAACAAGAGAAGCCACCCCAATGAGAACCCGCACACAGCAACGAAGACCCAATGCAGCCAAAAACAAAATGTTTTTTTAAAATTGTAAAAAAAAAAAAAAAAATTAAAGAATTGCATGTTATCATTTGTAAATAAAATTGATACATAAAAGGGCTTATAAAGATATAAGCAGGTAAAGTAGCTGGTATGAACCAAAGATCAAAAAGCAAAAGCAAGGACCCTATTTAACACATCTTCCAAATACGTTTTAATACCTATGGCCAAAAGGGAGTAGTGCCTGGGGTAGGCGAAACAGGTGAAGGAGGTCAACTATATGGTGATGGAGGGTAATTAAACTTGTGGTGGTGATCACCTTGTAATGTATACAGATGTTGAATTATAATGCTGTACACCTGAAACATACAATAAAAAAGAAAAAAGTAGTCCTAGCCAGCTGTTTATTTCCACAGCACCCGGCCAAACAATATTCTCCTTTTGTTTCACTGTAGAACTTCTCGAAAAACAATTTAAGCCTTTCATTTGCATGACAACACAGCAAGAGGTGGACCCACCTACTGTTGTCACAGAAGAATCATTCAGATATTAGACTGAGGTCTCAAATCTTTGAACTGTTTTTAGTTTACCAAGGCTAAAACGTAACTGGCAGCACTTTGTTCATAGCAGCACTTTTTACAATAGCCAAGACATGGAAGCAAGCTACATGTCCATCGACAGGTGAGTGGATAAAGAAGATGTGGTGTATACATACAATGGGATATTACTCAGCCATAAAAAGAATGAAATAATGCCATTTGCAGCAACATGGATGGACCTAGAGACTACCATACTAAATGAAGTAAATCAGACAAAGAAAGGCAAATATCATATGATATCACTTACCTGCAGAATCTAAAAATATGAAACAAATAAACTTATTTACAAAGCAGGAATAGAATCACAGACATAGAAACAAACTTATGGTTACCAAAGGGTAAGGGGGAAGGGATAAATTAGGAGTTTGGGATTAACAGATACACACAACTACATGTAAAACAGATAACCAACAAGGACCTACTGCATAACACAGGGAACTATATTGAATATCTTATAATAACTTATAATGGAAAAGAACCTGAAAAAGAAGATAGAGATAGAGATAGAGATATAGTGTGTATATATATATATATATATATATATATATATATATATACATACATACACACACACACACACAGTATATAATATATAGTATGGTATATAGATATATATACTACATATATCTATATTTATATAACTGAATCACGTTGCTGTACACCAGAAACTACATTATAAATCAACTATACTTCAATAAAAAATAATAAATTTTAAAAAGATATTAAAAAAATGTAATTGGACAAGCCTCTTAGATAGCCTCATCCACCAGAGGGCAGACAGCAGAAGCAAGAAGAACTACAATCCTGCAGCCTGTGGAACAAAAACCACATTCACAGAAAGATAGACAAGATGAAAAGGCAGAGGGCTATGTACCAGATGAATGAACAAGATAAAACTCCAGAAAAACAACTAAATGAAGTGGAGATAGGCAATCTTCCAGAAAAAGAATTCAGGATAATGATAGTGAAGATGACCAAGGACCTCGGAAAAAGAATGGAGGCAAAGATCGAGAAGATGCAAGAAATGCTTAACAAAGATGTAGAAAAATTAAAGAACAAACAAACAGAGATGAACAATACAATAACTGAAATGAAAAATACACTAGAAGGAATAGCAGAATAACCGAGGCAGAAGAACGGATAAGTGACCTGGAAGACAGAATGGTGGAATTCACTGCTGCGGAACAGAATAAAGAAAAAAGAATGAAAAGAAATGAAGACAGCTTAAGAGACCTCTGGAACAACATTAAACACAACAGCAGCAGCAACTTGTCCAAAAGATCTAGCTAAGATAATTCATGAAGGTAGCTACACAAAACAACAGATTTTCAATGTAAATGAAACAGCCTTCTACTGGAAGGAGATGCCATCAATGACTTTCACAGCTAGAGAGAAGTCAATGCCTGGCTTCAAAGCTTCAGAGGAGAGGCCAATTGTCTTGGTAGGAGCTAATGCAGCTGGTGACTTTAACTTGAAGCCAACTTCGCATTATAGGGGTCCCAGAAGGAGAAGAGAGAGAGAAAGGACCTGAGAAAATATTTGAAGAGATGAGAGTCGAAAACTTCCCTAACATGGGAAAGGAAAGAGCCACCCAAGTCCAGGAAGCGCAGAAGTCCCATACAGGATAAACCCAAGGAGAAACACGCCGAGACACACAGTACTCAAATTGGCAAAAATTAAAGACAAAGAAAAATTATTAAAAGCAGCAAGGGAAAAACGACAAATAACATACAAGGGAACTCCCATAAGGTTAACAGCTGATTTCTCAGCAGAAACTCTACAAGCCAGAAGGGAGTGGCATGATATACTTAAAGTGATGAAAGGGAAGAACCTACAACCAAGATTACTCTACCTGGCAAGGATTTCATTCAGATTTGATGGAGAAACCAAAAGCTTTACAGACAAGCAAAAGCTAAGAGAATTCAGCAACACCAAACCAGCTCTACAACAAATGCTAAAGGAACTTCTCTAAGTGGGAAACACAAGAAAAGAAAAGGACCTACAAAAACAAACCCAAAACAATTAAGACAATGGCCATAGGAACATACATATCAATAATTACCTTATAAGTGAATGGATTAAATGCTCCAACCAAAAGACACAGGCTCGCCGAATAGATACAAAAACAAGACCCATATATATGCTGTCTACAAGAGATCCACTTCAGACCTAGGGACACATACAGACTGAAAGTGAGGGGATGGAAAAAGATATTCCATGCAAATGGAAATCAAAAGAAAGCTGGAGTAGCAATACTCATATCAGATAAAATAGACTTTAAAAAAAAGAATGTTACAAGGGACAAGGAAGGCCACTACATAATGATCAAGGGATCAATCCAAGAAGAAGATATAACAATTATAAATATATATGCACCCAACATAGGAGTACCTCAATACAGAAGGCAACTGCTAAGAGCTATAAAAAAGGAAATCGACAGTAACACAATAATAGTGGGGGACTTTAACACCTCACTTACACCAATGGACAGATCATCCAAACAGAAAATTAATAAGGAAACAAAAGCTTTAAATGACACAATAGACCAGATAGATTTAATTGATATTTACAGGACATTCCATCCAAAAACAACAGATTACAACAGATTACTCAAATGCTCACAGAACATTCTCCAGGATAGATCACATCTTGGGTCACAAATCAAGTCTCAGTAAATTTAAGAAAACTGAAATCATATCAAGAATCTTTTCTGACCACAACGCTATGAGATTAGAAATCAATTACAGGGAAAAAAACGTAAAAAACACAAACACAGGGAGGCTAAACAATACGTTACTAAATAACCAAGAGATCACTGAAGAAATCAAACAGGAAATAAAAAAATACCTAGAGACAAATGACAATGAAAACACGACGATCCAAAACCTATGGGATGCAGCAAAAGCAGTTCTAAGAGGGAAGTTTATAGCTACACAAGCCTACCTCAAGAAACAAGAAAAATCTCAAGTAAACAATCTAACCTTACACCTAATGGAACTAGAGAATGAAGAACAAACAAAACCCAAAGTTAGCAGAAGGAAAGAAATCATAAAGATCAGAACAGAAATAAATGAAATAGAAACAAAGAAAACAATAGCAAAGATCAATAAAACTAAAAGCTGGTTCTTTGAGAAGATAAACAAAATTGATAAACCTTTAGCCAGACTCATCAAGAAAAAGAGGGAGAGGACTCAAATCAATAAAATCAGAAATGAAAAAGGAGAATTGACAACAGACACCGCAGAAATACGAAGCATCCTAAGAGACTACTACAAACAACTCTATGCCAATAAAATTGACAACCTGGAAGAAATGGACAAATTCTTAGAAAGGTATAACCTTCCAAGACTGAACCAGGAAGAAATAGAAAATATGAACAGACCAATCACAAGTAATGAAATTAAAACTGTGATTAAAAGTCTTCCAACAAACAAAAGTCCAGGACCAGATGGCTTCACAGGTGAATTCTACCAAACATTTAGAGAAGAGCTAACACCCATCCTTCTCAAACTCTTCCAAACAACTGCAGAGGAAGGAACACTCCCAAACTCATTCTATGAGGCCACCATCACCCTGATACCAAAACCAGACAAAGATACTACAAAAAAAATTACAGACCAGTATCACTGATGAATATAGATGCAAAAATCGTCAACAAAATACTCACAAACAGAATCCAACAACACATTAAAAGGATCATACGCCATGAACAAGTGGGATATCCCAGGGATGCAAGGATTCTTCAATATATGCAAATCAATAAATGTGATACACCATATTAACAAACTGAAGAATAAAAACCATATGATCATCTCAATAGATGCAGAAAAAGCTTTTGACAAAATTCAACACCCATTTATGATAAAAACTCTCCAGAAAGTGGCCACAGAGGGAACCTACTTAAACATCATAAAAGCCATATATGACAAACCCACAGCAAACATCATTCTCAATGGTGAAAAACTGAAAGCATTTCCTCTAAGATCAGGAACGAGACAAGGATGCCCACTCTCACAACTATTATTAAACATAGTTCTGGAAGTCCTAGCCACGGCAATCAGAGAAGACAAACAAATAAAAGGAATCCAAACTGGAAAAGAAGAAGTAAAACTGTCACTATTTGCAGATGACATGATACTATACACATAAAGAATCCTAAAGATGTCACCAGAGAACTACTAGACCTAATCAATGAATTTGGTAAAGTTGCAGGATACAAAATTAATGCACAGAAATCTCTTGCATTCCTATACACTAATGATGAAAAATCTGAAAGAGAAATTAAGGAAACACTCCCATTTACCATTGCAACAAAAAGAATAAAATACCTAGGAATAAACCTACCTAGGGAGACAAAAGGCCTGTATGCAGAAAACTATGAGACACTGATGAAAGAAATTAAAGATGATACCAACAGATGGAGAGATATACCAAGTTCTTGGATTGGAAGAATCAACATTGTGAAAATGACTATACTACTGAAAGCAATCTACAGATTCAATGCAATCTCTATCAAATGACCAATGGCATTTTTTTACAGAACTAGAACAAAAAATCTTAAAATTTGTATGGAGAAACAAAAGACCCTGAAATAGCCAAAGCAGTCTTGAGGGAAAAAAATGGAGCTGGAGGAATCAGACTCCCTGACTTCAGACTATACTACAAAGCTACAGTAATCAAGACAATATGGTACTGCCAGAAAAACAGAAACATAGATCAATGGAACAAGATAGAAAGCCCAGAGAGAAACCCACGCACCTATGGTCAACTAATCTATGACAAAGGAGGCAACAACATACAATGGAGAAAAGACAGTCTCTTCAATAAGTGTTGCTGGGAAAACTGGACAGCTACATGTAAAAGAATGAAATTAGAACACTCCCTAAGACCAAACACAAAAATAAACTCAAAATGTATTCGAGACCTAAATGTAAGACCAGACACTATAAAACTCTTAGAGGAAAACATAGGAAGAACACTCTTTGACATAAATCACAGCAAGATCTTTTTTGATCCACCTCCTAGAGTAATGGAAATAAAAACAAAAATAAACAAATGGGACCTAATGAAACTTCAAAGCTTTTGCACAGCAAAGGAAACCATAAACAAGACGAAAAGACAACCCTCAGAATGAGAGAAAATATTTGCAAATGAATCATCGGACAAAGAATTAATCTCCAAAACATATAAACAGCTCATGCAGCTCAATATTAAAAAAACAAAAAACCCAATCCAAAAATGGGCAGAAGACCTAAATAGACACTTCTCCAAAGAAGACATACAGATGGCCAAGAAGCACATGAAAAGCTGCTCAACATCACTATTAGAGAAATGCAAATCAAAACTACAATGAGGTATCACCTCACACCAGTTAGAATGGGCATCATCAGAAAATCTACAAACAACAAACGCTGGAGAGGGTGTGGAGAAAAGGGACCCCTCTTGCACTGTTGGTGGGAATGTAAATTGATACAGCCAATATGGAGAACAGTATGGAGGTTCCTTAAAACACTAAAAATAGAATTACCATATGACCCAGCAATCCCACTACTGGGCATATACCCAGAGAAAACCGTAATTCAAAAAGACACATGCACCCCAATGTTCATTGCAGCACTATTTACAATAGCCAGGTCAAGGAAGCAACCTAAATGCCCATCGATAGATGAATGGATAAAGAAGATGTGATACATATATAGAATGGAATATTACTCAGCCATAAAAAGGAACGAAATTGGGTCATTTGTCAAGACGTGGATGAATCTGGAGACTGTCATAGAGTGAAGTAAGTCAGAAAGAGAAAAACAAATACTGTATATTAATGCATATATGTGGAACCTAGAAAAATGGTACAGATGAACCGGTTTGCAGGGCAGAAATTGAGACACGGATGTAGAGAACAAACGTATGGACACCAAGGGGGGAAGGCAGTGGGGGGGTGGTGGGGGTGGTGGGATGAATTGGGAGATTGGGATTGACATGTATCCACTGATGTGAATAAAATGGATAATAAGAACCTGCTGTATAAAAAAATAAATAGGGCTTCCCTGGTGGCGCAGTGGTTGAGAGTCTGCCTGCCGATGCAGGGGACACGGGTTCGAGCCCTGGTCTGGGAAGATCCCACGTGCCGCGGAGCAACTGGGCCCGTGAGCCACAATTACTGAGCCTGCGCATCTGGAGCCTGTGCTCCGAAACAAGAAAGGCCACGATAGTGAGAGGCCTGCGCACTGTGATGAAGAGTGGCCCCCACTTGCCACAACTAGAGAAAGCCCTCACACAGAAACGAAGACCCAACACAGCCATAAATAAATATATTAAAAAAAAAACAAACAAACCACCATTTAAAAAATAAATAAATAAATAAATAAAATTTAAAAAAAAATGTAATTGGTCTGCCATCATGCACAGCACACGTTTTTGCATATAACTCCAAATCTAAGAAATTTATAAAAGAATTTCGCAAATTAGAATGACTTGCAAATACTAATATAAAGAAACACACAGATGCGTTTAATCATCAGATGAAACTTTTTCCTGCTAGAGCTGTGGGGAAAAAAGCACATGTGAAGTTCATTTTATCTAATTCCTATGTTTTCTCTTCACCAACAGCTCCTTCTTTGACTTCTCAATTTCTGTTAATAAAATAACCAACATTCCAGAGACACTCAGCCTCAAAACTTTGGAGTTATCCTTAGCACCAGTCTCCCTCATCCTCTTTACCCAAATATTTGCCAAATACAATGGATTCCACATACTCAATATGTCAGGAATTTGTCTCTTTCTTTCCATTACTTCTGCCACGATGCAGTTCAGCTTTTTACTATCTGTGCAACTTCCGAATGCGTTCCAGTTCTTCCTAAGCAGAGTCCCAATTTTTTCAGCCCTGAGTGGTTCCCCTCTACCAATAAAATTAACTGAACACTCCTTGGCCTGGCATTTAAGAGCCATTACATGGCAGTTTTCTTCATGCAGAACCTATTTAAGGTTTACTATTCTGAAACTTCATTTCTCCACCATTTCCTGGTCGTACTTCCCTCTCTTTACTCATGCCATTTCTGCCCATTGAATGCCCCTTTTTCCCATCTCCTCTCACCAAAAAGGCTGCTTGACGTTTCAGTGATAATCTCAAACATCGGTTAGTTCGTAATTTTATTTTTCCCCATCCACCTCTGACCATGCCTTCATAGAACACTGTGTCTTGTATAGTTTTATATATATCTTGAACATTGTTTATTTTTGCTTTTACATAATGCCATTAGTAATCCATCGGCTCCAGGAGGGACAGGAAATGTGCCACAGCTATTTCTCATCTAGAGGCACCTAATGATTTGATCATAGAACACTGTCAGTATTTGCAGAATTTAGTTGAAAATGTAAATGCATTAATGCACGTTTGGAAGCAAATCAATTCATCAAGTCGTGAATGAACTGGTCTGTCCACTACCGCTTTTACTGCCCCTTTCTTGGGCACCAAGACTGGGACTTGTGCTGGTTGTGTGCAGATCATCCTAGTTTACCAGTAATTGTCAGTGCAACAGTAACTCTGGATGAATGGATTATATACAAATAACTTTCAAGCAAACAAAGTAAATATTAGGTTAATTTTAAGAGAGGAACTATCTTTTTCAAAGTAACTCCTAGCATTCTACCACAGGGAAAATTATCCTTTCAGTAAGTTTCAAGATAAAATAAAATGCTTTAAATTAAACATGTTTTTTAGAAGGCAACACGTTAAGTTAACTTCAGGTCCTTTGCTTTCTAAACTTTACTAGATTTCCGCCTTATAACACTACTCAAAGGTATTTTAACTATTTTTTTTAAACTGCAAGAAGCATATGTAGTCATCATACACACACACACAAACTATAAATCAATATAACACTATAAGATTCAATGAAAATATGACAGCTCTAAAAAATGCAACCCACCGTATAGCCAAATAACTCGTGAAACTCAGCATGCATTGCTGACTTTGGACATGATTACCAAATTTAACAAGGTGTTCTGGAGAGAAACAAAATAAGACAGGTCCCCCGAGCATCCACTCAAAACAGCAGATGCATCTGAACTCCAGCGCAAACTCCTCTAGGCTAATGTTTTGGTTGGCCTTAAAGACAAATTATAAAATTTAAATATATTTAAGTAATACTTTAGAACATAGGAAAACTCGTTGCTAAAGTCTGGCTAGCAAGCATAACAGAAAAATTAGAGCAATATAAGGCCTAATTGTTCTCTATGGATAAGACCAAGAAGAATTTGGTACATACTTTGCAAAATCTGTAAAACATCTGTTCAGAAGAAAAAGCACTAAATGTCCTACAGTGCAATCTGGAGGAACATACCTATTTTTCATTAACAGTATTTCACAAAGTCATTTATTGTTGAGTCACATATATCAAAGCTGTCATTTTCAAAAACAAACAGGAAAGAAAAAAAGAAAAAGAAATTTATGCCTTGCAAGTAATCTTTGCTGCATGAAATTGGATTGCTACAGAGTACCATTCACTAAATTCTTATAAAGCCCTGACTGCGGCCTGCCATTGTTCGGCACAATCCAATAAAAGTTAATTCTCACCAATACCACCCTTCCACCACCACCACCACCAGCACCACCGTTCAGCTTTAAAAATCTACTCGGTTCTTTACATTATCTTTTTGAACAGATGGTTAATGTCCTTACGAATATCCAAACTCTATTAAAATTCCCCTAGTACCATGTCCAAAGTGTCAAAGCACTTCTGTGTTTTTCTTTACACGTGAATTTGACCTGGACTTAGAATATCTTTAAGGCATCTGCTCTGACTTGTTTTTCTAATACTGGGTTAAAGATTTGGGCTGATCTGTGACTATTCTCAAAATAATTATTTTAACTGTGGACAACATTTAGGATATAGCTGGCTAAGTTTAGGGGGCCAGTCTGTTATAGATAGATAGATAGATAGGTAGATAAGTAAATAAGTAAATCAGCAAAATTAACTGATTTATATTGGGACAGACTGCTTATCTTTAGCCCTATTAATTCTTAGGTTTCCCTATTATCTCTTGTTTCTTAATTATAGATTAATGGGAACATTAATGGGAAAATAATCATTCTTCATCATTCTTGTGTCCATCTCTTTCTCTAAACTTGCATCTCTAAAAAAATACTTATTTCTTGGGTAAAAAAGGAGAGAGGTAATCATACATTGTGAAACTGACTAAAAGTATATGACATTTATGCTGTTCTATGTGTGGTATTAAAGGAATCCACATTCCTAGACTCTGGATTGCAGCAGGATAGGTCTTTCTAAATAGGAAGAGAGAGGTTGGCAAATTTCTGATCTAACAGAAACAAGTTCCACTACTTGGAAGAAGAGAGAAAAAGTGATCCAATGGATATTTTGTACAGGCAATTCAAACTCTGCATTTAACAGGTTAAGGAACTAAGGTCTAAACAGACAGGAAATTTTACTTCTAGGAAAGTAAATTAAATTAGGAAGGTCTACACAGAAGTACAAAACGCTTTCATGTATCAGTCAAAATTCATTCAGTGGCAGTGCTTTATTTAAGCTAACTTACACATAAAGGAGATTTATTGGTTCCCATAACTGAAAAGTTAAGAAGTAGGATGAGCTTCAGGTAAGACTTGATCCAATGGTTCATGAAATAACAAAGGACCCATTTCTCCACTATACCATTTTAGCTCATTATTCCAACACTGGGACCAGCAATTCCTGAGGCTAAATACTCCCCTTCCCCAAGTTCACCAAGAAAGAAAGCATTGTTGTTCTAAAATGCTCTATGATTCGGTTTGACTGAATTGGCTTAGGTTCCATACCCAACCTGTATACATCACTAGAGCCAGAAGAATGAAATACACTCATTGTCTTGATCTAAAATGTATGCAGGAAGCAAAGTCTGCTTTTCTGGAAATTCATAGATACTCAGAAGGAAACCATAGATTATCGGTAGGAGAAAAGTCGGCAAATGAATGCTAGGGAGGTAGGCAAATAGTCCACCCTACAAATCAAGTCTGGGACACATTCTGATCCTGAGACTTTTGCATCTGCCCTTTTTTAAAGTCTCTGTTTTGATAGATTATGGTGAGGTAAAACAAGAATAAATTTACATTGAAATGAAGCAGAATGCCACTAAATGTCCCTATTCCAAATTAAGGTAGTTAGTGGACTGGGTCTCCCAATAGGCTCTTACACCTTCCCGAATTTTGTAATCAAGAGACATAAAGAGGGCTTCCCTGGTGGCGCAGTGGTTGAGAATCTGCCTGCCAATGCAGGGGACACGGGTTCGAGCCCTGGTCTGGGAAGATGCCACATGCCGCGGAGCAACTAGGCCCGTGAGCCACAATTACTGAGCCTGCGCATCTGGAGCCTGTGCTCCGCAACAAGAGAGGCCGCAACAGTGAGAGGCCCGCGCACCGCGATGAAGAGTGGCCCCCGCTCGCCGCAACTAGAGAAAGCCCTCGCACAGAAACGAAGACCCAACACAGCCATAAATAAATTAATTAATTAATTAATTTAAAAAAAAAGAAGAAACATAAAGAAAAAAATTAACATTGTTTTCCTCCGATTTATGAGTAAAGTTTTGCCTAGAAATACAAAAGCAAGAAGTCACTAAACAAGGAAATAGTTCAGCTGGTAGGATGATTTCAGTAATTCTACAGCTCCAACTTTACCTTGCTTGTCCCAGAAAAAGTGAAGACAAGTAACTACAGTTGCCAAATAGGAGTAACAGAGATACATCAAGTAAATGTTTTAAATGCCTAAGGGCAGGGAGGAAAAGGAAAATTATTCTCAGAAGGAAGAGGAATTTCTTCCAAAAATGAAAGAGAATACCACAGTCCCCAACACACCATATGCTACTCAATACATAACACCCTTAAACTGGGTCCCATAATAAATAATTGGAAATGACTGAGTGCTGAAGGCAACACCCCCCAAACCCCCAAGAGTAGTTTACTCACCATGTTATTTAGCTCCATACTGTAGATTCACCTAAGGCCCGGTCCAACCCAGACCTTTCAAAAGACTGTGGCAAAGAGATTTGGAACCCAAATTATCTTTGAGCTGAAAGATCACCTCATCTAGTATATTTCATGCAGCCTAGGGGTAGGGATAAATAGAGCAAAGGAGGTTTCATAAGGACTCCCGCCTTCGACTATTACCTCTCCAAGAAGAGCATGTCTGCTCTTATCTATTATACAAAAATAGCTCATCTAAACTTATTTTTAAAATACTTTTTTCACGTTAAAAAAAATTTTAATGCTATTTTACTATGGTAAAAACACATAATATGAGATCTACTCTATTAACAAATTTTCAGGGTAAAATACAGCGTTGCTGACTCTGGGCATAATGTTGTACAGCAGACCGCTAGAGCTTATTCATCTTGCGTAACTGAAACTTTATGCCTGCTGTTTAGTAACTCTCCACTTCCCCGCTCCTCAGCCCCTGGCAACCACCATTCTACTCTTTGATTCTATGAATTTGACTATGATAGATACCCCATGTAAGTGGAATCATGCAGTATCTGTCTTTCTCTGAACTGATTTTTTCAGTTAGCATAATGTCCTCAAAGTTCATTCATGTTGTCACATATGGCAGAATTTCCTTCTTTAAGGCTGAATAGTGTTCCAGTATGTATATCCCATATTTTCTTTATTCATTCATCTGCCCATGGATGTTCACGTTTTTTCCACATCTTGGCTATTACGAGTAGTTCTGCAATAAACATGGGAGTACTAATATCTTTTAGAGATCCTGGTACCAATTCTTTGGATAAATACCCAGAAGTGGGATGGCTGGATCATATGGTAGTTCTATTTTTAATTTCTGAGGAGCCTTACTGTTTTCCATAGCAGCTGCACCATTTTACATTCCCACCAACAGTGCACAAGCATTCCAATTTCTCCACTTCCTTGCCAATACTTGTATTTTTTTAAATAACAGCCATCCTGACAGGTATGAGGTGATATCTCATTGTGGTTTTGATTTCTTTTTCCCCAGTGACTGGTGATATTAAACATTTTTTATGTTCCTGTTGGCCATTTACATGTCTTCTTTGGATAAAGGCCTATTCAAGTTCATAACCCATTTTTTAATCAGGTTAATAGTTACTTTGCTATTGAGTTATAGGAGTCTCTTATATATTTTGGAGATTAATTCTTATCAGATAAATGGTTTGCAAATATTTTCTCCCATTCTGCAGGTTGCCTTCTTACTCTGTTATTTGTTTCCCCTGCTGTGCACTAGCAGTAGTCCCACTTGTTTATTTTGTTTTTGCTGCCTGTGCTTTTTATATCATAGCCATAAAATTACTGGCAAGATTAATGTCATGAAAAGTTTCCCCTATGTTTTCTTCTAGGAGCTATACAGCTTCAGGGTTATGTTTAAGTCTTTAATCCATTCTGAGCTGATTTTCATGTATGATGTAAGAGAAGGGTCCAGTTTCATTCTTTTGCACACGGATGCCCAGTTTTTCCAACACCTAAATACATTCTTTTTTGATCTGAGAAACTTAAGTTCTAGAAGGTTCAATCATATATCAGTATCCAGTCTAAATGCCAGAACTTGAAGCCAGGGCTCTGGAATGCATTCAACAATTACTGGGCATATACTATTAGTAGTTACCCGAGAGCAGTCTCTGTAAACCAGACACCAATCACCAAAAATAAAAAATAAATCAAAATATCTAAACAATCCCTTCAATTTCAATACTTCCTTTCATAAACATAAAATTTCAGAGTACAGCTGACCCTTGAACAACATGAATTTGAGCTGCACAGGTCCACTGATAGGTGGACTTTTTTCAGTAAATATACAGTCAGCCCACCCTACCCACAGTTCCTCATTCACAGATACAGAGGGCGAACTATGAGACTTGAGCACCTGTGGATTTTGGTATCTGTGGTGGGTCCTGGAACCAATCCCCTTCCCTCCCCACATACTGAGAAATGACTGAACATAGCCTGTTGCATTTATATCCCAACTCTGCTGACTTGCCACATGACTGTGGGATAGCTTCCTAATTTTCTTAAGACTCAATTTTCTCATCTGCAAACAGGAATAACATAATGCTACCTCTACAGGATTAGAAGACACACACACACACACACACACACACACACACACACACACACATATATATATATGGAATGAATTTGGAATTGATAAAGTATTAAATATATGTTAACTTGTAATATTAACTGAAAACAACTCAGAACACTATTACGAATTCTATTACTGATGTGGCACAGGGTTTGTTTTTCCTTTTCAAACTTCACCATCATGTACATAAAAAATGCACACAGGATAGTCAATAGAACAACTATAATGACAGCAAAGTGCCTTACGAAGAAAAGCAAGCTGGCTAAAGATGGGTTAATTATACACAAGAATATTTTGCATGACTAAGCATTTTAGAGGCCCACAGTGGAAAATGAGTCAATGAAACAGCACTTTTGATGTGAGTTCCACTGGGATGAAAGAATCTAACGGCAGCACAGAAGCAGTGGTAAGCACTCTACGTAATCTGGCCCCTCAGAATTGAAAATGAAGGGAAACGTTTAGCACAACCTACAGAAGATGTGTTGGCAATGGTTAAAATATTTCATAATTTGGGGTTTGAACTTAAAATGACAAATGTAAGCTCATAGAAGAAGATGTAAACGATAACATTTACCTTTAATAGACAGGGTACGGTTGGTTTTATGGATCGTACAACTAAGTTGGTTCTTATTCAAAATAAAGATACAGCAAGGGGGTCATCCAGAGAGAATATCTGGCTTTAAGGAGTAATTTTTCATGTAGTAAGTAACAGCACGTTGACTAAAGTTATTTTACATAGATAGATAATTATAATATATACTAAAATTGAGATTAAAATTTCTTGGAGTCACAGTGATGAGGAAATTACCATCAAGGGTTTCTCTCTGCTTTAGATTTTGCAATCTTATATCCAACTTTGAAAGAAAAAATATGATTGTATGAATAAAGGACTATTAACAGGGCTTCTCTGGTGGCGCAGTGGTTGAGAATCTGCCTGCCAATGCAGGGGACACGGGTTCGGGCCCTGGTCCGGGAAGATCCCACATGCCGCGGAGCAACTAGGCCCGTGAGCCACAACTACTGAGCCTGCGCGTCCGGAGCCTGTGCTCCGCACCAAGAGAGGCCACGATAATGGGAGGCCCGCGCACCGCGATGAAGAGTGGCCCCCACTTGCCGCAACTAGAGAAAGCCCTCGCACAGAAACGAAGTCCCAACACAGTCATAAAATAAATAAATAAAAATTAAAAAAAAAAAGACTATTAACAGACAACTGAAGGTAGCAAAACCTAACTCATTTCGTACTTAATATTGTATAATGTTCTATTTGTGGTTTGCTCTCTACATTATACATTGATGTTGTATTATTACTAGTATAACAGAATGGCATAAGTATTATACACATGCACCACACCCAAGAAATATCCACATGTTATACACATAAGAAACATGCTAAGAAAAAGAGAATAATTTTGTCATAAAGAATTGCAAACTCAAGATTATTTAAAATATAAGAATCTTTTTAATCAGCATATTTCAATTACAAAGAAGAACTCTACTCGCTTTTCTCCTTCACCAACTTCCAAAAAGATACTTCAAAATTCGCAAAAATCTCAATATGTCGTTTAGTTTTAATGCTATCTACCTGCATGGAAACAGGTTGTACTACCTTCCTACAGCATACAGTATTTCTACTCTAGGCCTTACTGAAGTATGACTCATATAATTCTGTTCACATGTCAACATTAACCAAGCTAAAAACACTAAGTTCATGGTGTACCTCAAAAATATCCTGTTCAGTGTCTAGAAGGAAGACAGGTTCAGAATGCCAAGCAAATGCTTGAGACTGAGAAAAACACGTCAGGCCCTGATGAGGGAATAGGAGTTTCAATTCTGCCACTACAATTCTTCTTTAAAGTTTAGAAGGTACTTTTTTTAGTATAGATACATGTAATGTAATGGTTAATAGGGGGTAAAAACATACTTCCTTAGCCTTTTCAGAGGAAAAAAAAGATAATGAAGCAAAGAACTTCGAACACATTATTCCAAGACTAAATGTTCACAGATAACCATGATTAGTTATCTCCCCTTGAAAGAACACATAAAAATATTTAGTTACTTGTATTTTTTAACCACCTGAAGAAACAGTAATTTACCAGTGCCAAACTTTCAAATGAACCTTAAAATCCATTTCGGATCTATCTGTGATTTGATTTTCTTTCAAAAATGTAATGAAGTGAGTATTCTCTGAAAGAGGGGGTCGCTGTTTACAATCAGGCAGCATTTGGCATGTTCTGTGTTCTGCCTATGCTCCTTGGCAACAACAGTACAGCGAACCAGGGTTTTTTTTTTTTTACTGTTCTTTCTGGGTATGTTTGACAACTCGTTACTCCCACAGTCTTTTAACATGGGGCTTCCTCAGTCAGGGATGCAGATCCTACACCAAGCCCATAAAACAATTAGTGGGAGGCCTTGGCATTGCATTCAAAGACCTTTATAAAAAGTGAATGTAGCTGGCTGTGTGAAATTTGATGTGTGGGAAGCCCCCATAAAACTCTTTAATGGAAACTGGGGGCCTCTTCTGGAAAAGATTGAGAAGGTGGGCCATCGCTGTATAATTAATGCAGTTATTTAACAAGAGACAATAAGCATTTCAATAAAAACAATCAAAAACCAATAAAAACTTTAAAACTCTGGGCAATATTTTATGTTTATAAAAAGTTGAAATGACAGCTCTTTAGAAAGAGAAGTTCCCTTGCGTATTGGCGAGGTGGTTTTGTTTGTTGTTACATTTAGAAGAATTTCTCAGGATGTCTTTTAACTCACGGGGAAAACACAATTAACATCAGTTTTCCTTTTTTCAAGGTACCTACCACATCTGGTTTGGTTTTGTTTTATGATTCCTTTTTTCTTCTTGAAATACAATTGACATGAAACATTTATTAGTTTCAGATGCACATCATAATGATTTGATAGATGTATATATATTATGAAATGACTACCACAGACTAGTTAATATCCATCACCACACATAATGTGTTACAAACTTTTTTTTTTTCCGGTCATGAGAACTTTTAAGATCTACTCTCTCATCAACTTTCAAATATACAAGGCAATACCGTTAACTCTAGTCACCGTGCTGCACATTATATCCCCAGGACTTACAAAAACCGAACTCGTAGATACAGAGAACAGACTGGTGGTTGCCGGAGGCGGGCAGTGAGGGAAATGGGTGGAAGTGGTCAAAGGCACCAACCTCCAGTTATAAGAAAAATAAGTGAAGAGCGGTCCCCGCACCGCGATGAAGAGTGGCCCCCACTTGCCGCAACTAGAGAAAGCCCTCGCACGAACCGAAGACCCAGCACAGCCAAAAATAAAATAAATAAATAAATAAAATAAATAAATTAAAAAAAAAAAAAAAAAAAAGTACGAAAAAAAAGAAAAATAAGTCTGCCACATCTGTTTTCTTTTTAAGATTTTTTTGTAACATCTTCATTGGACTATGATTGCTTTACAATGGTGTGTTAGTTTCCGCTGTATAACAAAGTGAATCAGCTACACGTATACATATGTCCCCATATCCCCTCCCTCTTGCGTCTCCCTCCCACCCTCCCTCTCCCACCCCTCTAGGTGGTCACAGAGCACCGAGCTGATCTCCCTGTGCCACATCTGTTTTTAAACCTCATACAAAATTGAGTTTGCAGAATCTCCTGGAAATTCTGAACCCTAAAACAGTGAAAACTTGCAAGAACACACTCTTTCTACCAGTGGCACAACAATCCAATACAGAGTTCAAAGAATTATTAATATTCATATACAACTGAAAGACAATTACTTTTGAAGAACAGAATGAAGACTATGACAACGAAGTAACAGCACTGTTCCTTTTATTCACCAACTTTTTCAAATAGAAAAAAATGATTCAAAGTATATCCTAACATAGTAGCATGATCCTAATCGTGGTCTTGGGGCTTACATTTTTTGGAAAATTAATTTTATTGGTAATCCCCATTCCCATACCATAAGGCTGGATGACTGGATCACAGAATTTAACCGTAATATAGAAAGGGCTCAGCCTATGATGAAAGGGAAGCCCCAACACACAGAAGAAGATCTGCCCCTTTTGACCATGGGAGAGTATGGAAAGGAAAGACAGATGGAGAGCAAGGAGACCGAATTTAAATGACATCACAAAACTAGACTGTATGGCCTGAACCTTTTACTGGGGGAGAATGGCAGGGGGAGGGGGATTGGAAGTAAAGAAGTGTCTCTGTTAAAACATCCAGTTAGATATAAGGCACCCAAAGAACATCTCCCCTAGAGACCCACAACTCAGGCATAACCTGGGGGAGGCTGCAGGCCTCTAAAACAACGTTCACTAAACTTCGCGTGAAGACCTCTTACTAGGTCATAAATCATTTACCAGGTCACAAGTAGCATTTTTAAAAAATTTATTAGAATAATATAGAAGATACCAAGTTTATCTTAAGTAGCAAGGATAAATACTGATTTGTGAAACTCTGTTCCCATGCTATAGTTTTAAATGTGTTTACTATAGTTCATAGCCTAGCAGTGTGAAAGCAATTGCCCTAGGAGAAGACCAACTATCAGTTCAACTCCATATATTTACATGACATGGGAATATTAATACAGCTTGGAAGAGGGTGGTGACAGATATACCTACAGCAGCACTTCTGGGAACTCATGGTATGGGTATGGCTTGCAAGGGATTCAGAACGTCCCCCAGGTCCTACTGAGAGGTAAAACCCACTGAGAGGGCTGGTGAGCTGGAGGAGGCCCAGGATCAGAATGAAGGACTGCATTATTTGAGGTCTTCAAAACTAAAAGTAAATAGCTGGGATCATGGGCTTCAGTAGTACATACCTACACATGCTGATCAAAAAGGCCAGCGAGAACCAGGCGCCCCTCAACAGACACATGTCTAGACTCACATCAAACCAGGCTCCCAACAGTGAAGAACCTCACCACCACTATGATGAACACAACACTGACTAATTGTCACAGGAGAAGTAAGTTTCCTGAGACAGGTACAGATGATATCTTACAGAGTAATATGGGAAGAGATAAGATAAAATAAAAGATTGAGTATTTACACCAAACAGAATCAACAAGAGCTGGCTAAAAAATTATTAACTGGCAAGGTTATATTTTGAAGAGCCAGGTACTTGGCAGAGTGAGTTCATGAGGAAATTTAAATCTATTAAAGGTAGAAGTCGTATTTCTTTGTGAATAGTAATGAGTGAAACTACCCTCTTGCTATATCTACCACTTAAGATGAGGCCACACATGAGAATAAAGAACTTAACTTCTAATTATCTTGCTATAATATGCATATTTATACAGTTTTAGTAGAATTACCTCAATACTTAAATCTGAGAAAATTAGAGAATAGGATCTTTCATTCCAGAATAATTTAGTTGGAAAAAATTCTTTTTGGTTGTTATATGCAGAGTTGTTGGTAAGATGATCAAGTGTGTTTGCGCATATACACAAACAAGTGGCAACTATGAAGCAACATTAAATAATCATGACATGATGTTATATATAGAAAACCTTAAAGACTTAACCAAAAAATTTTAGAATAAATAAATTTACTAAAGTTGCAGGATACAAAATCAATATATAGAAATCTGTTGTGTTTCTACACACTAATAATGAACTGTCAGAAAGAAAAATTAAGAAAGCATTCCCATTTACAATTTCATTAAAAAGAATAAAATATCCTGGAAGAAATTTAACCAAGGAGGTGAAAGACCTGTACACTGAAAACTATAAGATATTGATAAAAAGAAATTGCAGATGGCATGAATGGAAAAATGTGCTGTGCTTATGAACTGGAAAAATTAATACTGTTAAGATATCCATAATACCCAAGACAATATACAGATTTAATGCAATCCCTACCACAACTCCAATGGCATTTTTCACAGAAAGGAACAAACAATCCTAAATTTGTAAGGAACCACAAAAGACCCCGAATACCCAAAGCAATCTTGAGAAAGAAGAACAAGGCTGGAGGCATCATGTTCCCTGATTTCAAACTATATTACAAAGCTATAATTATCAAAACAGTATAGTACTAGCAGAAAAACAGACAAATAGATCAATGTAACAGAATAGAGAGCCCAGTAATAAGCTGATACATACATGGCCAATTAATTTATGACAAAGAAACCAAGAATATACAATAGAGAAAAGTCTCTTCAATAAATGGTGTTGGGAAAACGGACAGCCACATGCAAAAGAATGAAATTGGACCACTATCATACATCATACACAAAAAACTAATTCAAAATGGATTAAAGACTTCAACTTAAGCCCTGAAACTATAAAACTCCTAGAACAAAACATAGGTGGCAAGCTCCTTGACATCAGTCTTGGTGACGATTTTTTGTATTTGACACCAAAATCAAAGGCAATAAAAGCAAAAATAAACAAGTGGTACTACATGAAACTAAAAAGCTTTTGCACAGCAAAGGAAACCATCAACAAAATGAAAAGGCAACCTACTAAATGGGAGAAAATATTTGCAAGTCATATATCTGATAAAGGGTTAATATGCAAAATATACAAAGAACTCATACAACTCAATGGCAAAAAAAATCTGATTTAAAATTGGGCAGAGGGTCTAAATAGATATTTTCTCAAAGAAGACATACAGATGGCCAAGCTGCATGAAAAGATGCTCAACAACACTAGTCAATAAGGAAATATAAATCAAAACCACAATAAGGCCTGTTATAATGGATATATCAAAAAGACAAGAAGTAAGTGTTGGAGAGGATGTGAAGGAAAGGGAACACTTGTGTGCACTATTGGTGGGATGTAAATTGGTGCAGTCACAATAGAAAACAGCATGAAGTTTCCTCAAAAAAATAAAAATAGAACTACCATACGATCTAGCAATTCCATTTCTGGAATTTATCCAAAGAAAATGAAAACACTAGCTTGAAAAAGATATGTGCACCTCTGTTCATTGCAGCATTATTTGCAATAGCCAAGATATGGAAACAACCTAACTGCCCATCGGCAGATGAATGTATAAAGAAAATGTGGCATACACACACACACAAACACACACACGATTATTCTTCAGCCATAAAAAAGAATGAAATCTCGCCATTTGCAACAATATGGATGGACTTTGAGGGCATTAGGCTAAATGAAATAAGTCATACAAAGAGGAGAAACAAATAGTGTATGATCTCACCTATATGTGGAATTTTTAAAATACAGACAAAACAAGCTCATAGACACAGAGACCAGACTGGTGGTTGCCAGAGGGGAAGAGGGTGGGTGGGATGGGTGAAGGGTGTCAAAAGGTACAAATTTCCACTTATATGATAAATAAGCCATGGGGATGTAATGTACAATATGGCAACTAGAGTTAATAACACTGTATTGCATATTTGAAAGTTGTTAAGACTGTAAATCTTAAAAGTTCTCATCATAAGAAAAATATACTGCATGTATGGTGATGGATAATAGCTAGAATTATTGTAACTATTTTGCAATACATACAAATATCAAATCATTATGTTTTACACCTGAAGCTAATATAATATTGAATGTCAATTATACCTCAATTTAAAAAAACATAAAAAAGAACACTGAAATCAAATACTTTACCATCACCACCACCCCAAAAGTGCAGATTATGTGCTAAGTACCAAAATATTAATCATATAAATCATAACTGAAAATTGGTATTTACATTTATATTTATATGTCATTCCTTTATCCTAATATCTTCATTAGTTAATTAAATGTCTTGATTTCAAAAATATTTATTTAAAGAGAAGAAAAGATGTAACATTTGTCAAACTGGGCAATTATATTCAAATTATTTTAAACTAATTTTAGAACTGTATTTTACAACTTAGCCTGAACTAGAAAGATCAACTTATGTGTGCTTTTGCAAGCATGAGGGGAGGGGTGAGAATTGATCCAAAGATGGTAATTCAAAATCATTTTGATAACTACCTACTTCCCTGAAAGTATTAAAACTTCATTGGCTTTTTCAGAATAAGATTCAAACAACTCATGTTCTTTCCAGGTTGTGGTTTCGGTTAATTATAAAAGGAAGAAAAAAATGTAAGGGCAGCTAAAAAGTCAATGCCAATGAAAGATGAATGATCAAATACTCAGTTTTAAAGATTTCAAAGCATGGACAGGTGATTTAATTTACATAGACCCTTCAAAGCCACAAATGCAAAGTTCGAGGCATTTTATTATTGGTATCTGCCAAGGTTGAGGAGCCATATGAATTTTTTAAATAACAGGGTAAATCATCTTTAATCATTTTCAAATGACTTACCACAACAAACCTTCAAATTTTGAATGATCACAAGCTCCCTAAAAGATATTATGTGATCATTAGCTCTACTGTGTACCATAACAAGTATTATATAATGTATGTATTACTACTTAAATACATGCACATTATGAAACACATTTTAATACCTTGTAATTCTAACAAGAGAAACTTTTAGACTTTTTGAGTTTTTGTCAAAATGGGATTAAATGTTTTCATTATAATTAACCTGTATGGTTCCCTTAATCCCATGACCACCTTTCTCTGCTTTATGTTGGTCATCCATGCCCACAGGCAGATCCTGAAGACTACCATGACTCCTAAATATTCCATCTCAAAATTCACTTTTTCATACATCTTAAACCATAACCTTTTCTCCTCCAAGCCTACTCACCCAACTATATCAACTAAGGCTATTCTTTGACTTCGTTGGAATCGCAAGTTCCTTGAATCTTCAATTCTCTCAGAATCCATCGTCCTTCTCTTTCCTCTACATGCTAACCCACGATCAAGCACAGGAGTTCCTCAGTTCAGTCCTCTGCACTCTCATTATCTCAACTTATGCCTCTTTCTAAGTGAACACATTCTTGCTTATAGCTTCAATTACCAAATGTCTATGTCCAGCCTAAACCTCTATTCTGTGTCTCGGGCCTGTATATTACAAAACCAAGCTCATTTGCTTCACGCACAAACCTGGTTCTTTTTCAACGTTCTCTTAGTGAATAAGTCTCATCTCTTCAGTTGTACAAGCAAGAAATCTAGAAGGCATTTTGAAACCACCACCAGATCCTGTCCATTTTATACCCTATTTATCCTTCAAATTTATCCACTTCTCTCCATCTCTAGCACCCAAACCTAAGCCTTTAATGACCTGCCTACATAAGTCAAATAAAACTCAATAGGTGCTCAAAGCATCATATGCATCTACTTCAGACCAATTATCAGTCTTGCAATTTCACATTTTGTAGTGTGATTATTTGAACAATGTGTATTTTTTCCCTAGACTTGTACTGTCCAATTAGATAGCCACTAGCCAGAACATGCAGCTATTTAAATTTAAATTAAGTAAAATCAAATAAAATTAAGAATTCAATCCAAAGAAGACATGCAGATGGCCAACACGCACATGAAAAGATGCTCAACATCACTAATCAATAGGGAAATGCAAATCAAAACCACAATGAGATATCACCTCACACCAGTTAGAATGGCTATTATCAAAAAGACAACAAATAACAAGTAGAGACAAGGTTGTGGGGAAAAGGGAAGCCTCGTCTTCTGTTGGTGGGAATGTAAACTGGTGAAACTATTATGGAAAACAGTATGCAGATTACTCAAAAAATTAAAAATGTAACTACTATATGATCCAGCCATTCCACTCCTTGGTATTTAACCAAAGAAAATGAAAATACGAATTCAAAAAGATATATGCACCCCTATGTTCAATGCAGCATTATTTATAATACCCAAGGTATGGAAGCAACCTAAGTGCCCATCTATTATTAGTGGATAAAGAAGTGGTATATATATATATACAACAGAATATTACTCAGCCATAAAAAAGAAGGAAACCTTTCCCTTTGCAACACATGGATGGATGTAGAAGGTATTACGCTAAGTGAGGTAAGTCAGAGAAAGACAAATACTGTACAATTTCACTTACATGTGGAATCTAAAAAACAAACCAAATGAACAAACATAACCAAACAGAAACAGAGTCATAGGTGCAAAGAACAAACAGATGATTGCCAGAGAGTAGGGGGTTTGGGGAGGAGAGAAATGGGTGAGGGATATTAAGAGGTACAAGCTTTCAGTTTTACAACAAATGTGTCACAGGTATGAAACGTACAGTGTGGGGAATATAGTCAATAATTATGTAATATCTTTGTATGGTGACAGATGACAATTAGACTTACCATGGTGATCATTTTGTGATGTACAGAAGTATCAAATCACTATGTTGTGTACCAGGAACTATTACAGTCTTGTAGGTCAACTGTACTTCAAAAACAAATAAACAAACCCACAGAAAAAGAGATCAGATTTGTGGTTAACAGAGGTGGGGGGAAGGGGGAGAAGGGACTGAATGAAGGCAGTCAAAAGGTACAAACTTCTAGTTGTAAGATAGTTAAGTGCTAGGGATGTAATGTACAACATGATAAATGTAATTAACTCTGCTATAAGTTATACTGATATATCAAAGTTGTTAAGACTAAATCCTGAGTTCTCATCACAAAGAAAAAATACTTTTTCCGCATTTCTTTAATGTTTTATCTACATGAGATGACGGATAGTCACTAAACTTATTGAGATAATCATTTCATGATGCATATAAGTCAAATCACTATATTGTATATCTTAAACTTATATAGTGTTGTGTGCCAATTATAACTCAATAAAACTGGAGGGAAAAAAAGAATTCAGTTCCTCGGTTTCACTAGCTACATTTCAAATGCCTAACAGGCCACATATGGCTAGCAGCTACCATACTGAATAATACAGATAAACAACATTTCCATCATCTCTATTAACAGTGCCACACTAAAATGTAAGCTGCATGAGAGCACTTTGTACCCACCATCCACAATCTGGCACTTATCAGAGGGCCTGAAACATAGTAGGCCATAGGCACACCCACACACAACTACTGAGTAATAATGAACGTAAGACAGTGAGACAACAATCAGCAATCATTCGTGGTTCAAATCCATCACACTATGAATCTCACTTACTGTAGTAGCTCCAATCCTTATAAGAACTGGTGAAAAGAAATGACTTTTTAAAAGTCACAATTATCAGCAGTGGCAGAAATTCTGGATCTCATTCCAACGGGGGGATATCGTTGTTGTTATTAACCTTAGGACTCATTACTGCTTCTTAGATAAGTTTATAAGTTACTAACGTAAATCTTACAGCATCTATTGTTGAAATGGAAAAGGAAAGCAGAATGCACAGTCTCTACTTATGAACTAAATAATACACATATATCATCTACCTGGCAATTACTTCCTACTAAAATCTTCATTAACTATAACTAAAATTATATTCAAATAAAAAATTAAATCAAATCTCCCCGAATCCAAAGAGTGTCACCTCTCCCAAAAGCAGTATAACATGTATTTAAAACTAATGTTTCCTAGGAGTTGTAAGAATTTTAAACAACTTTAAGAAAAACGGACTTTGAAAATTGGCTGGAAAAGCAAAAAAAACAAAAGAAACAAAACACACTAAGCACACTATGGTAGAAAAATCAAAGTCAAAATGATGTACATGAAATGCTACATCAAAATTTAACATTTAACTCTAAGAGTTACCTCCCTGAATTCTGAATTTCAGAATCTACACCTGTACAGGAAGACATTTAGCTAGTATTAATACTCAAGTAAGTTAAGAAGAGAAAAATGCCCTAAGAGGACATGTCCGAGTCACCTGCAAGGCTTTCTCAAGCTGCTTATAATTCTGAAATCCTCCTACTCCTTCCTAGGGATTCTAACATACCCTGGTTGTAGAGGCAGCTGACTGCCCAGCAAAGATTCACGGTCATCTTCCGTGGCACTGAGTCGTTGCGAAGCAGTGGTCCAGCGGGGGACCGCATTCCCCATCCTCCTTTGCATTTAGGTAGGGCCCTGCGGCTGCTTTTCACCAGTGGACCATGAACAGAGGTGATATATGTCACTTCAGGGCTTAGCGTAGATAAAAGGCTGACAGGCCTTCTCCACATTCTCTCTTCTCCCATATGAAACTTGGATGGGAATACCCAAGGCAGCTTTGGAAGCTGTATGCTAAAGACAGTGGATCACCTATCAGCCTAGATCCCTGAGCAGCTATATGCAGCCAAGCCCTCTCGCCTCCTACCTGACCCCCAGCCACCCCATACCCAGGCACCAGTCAAAAACTCTCATCTTGTACTTTACTGAGGTGAGAAACAAATACCTAGTGTGTTAATCCATTTGTATTTAGAGATTTATATGCTACAAGGACTAGATTAACCTTGGCGAGTATATGCCTCTATGTGGGCATACCCCAAACCACTGCCCAAGGTTGAGACTTACCACCACGGTGAGTCACCACTACAAATGGGAGTACATTACACAGATGTACTGGAGCAGAAGGGAGACGGAAAATGCTATGATTGTAGTATTATATAATACTTCTCAAACCCCTGATATTGTGATATCAATTATCAGGGATTAATTTACATTCACTTATGCAAATATTAATTCGATATCATATTATCTCTTTAAACGATCTGGCAAGTATCATGAGGGAAATAAAATTTCCTAGATTTCCACAAACTACAACAAAAACTACAGCTACTAGGAGTCCTAGAAATAGAGGGACCATTAACTATAAACTTCAGCAAAACCAAGTTGCCTGTAGTTCTTAAACACATCATTATATTTTATGATACATACTTTCTTCTCTGTTCATATCAGCCAACAAGCTTCCTTTATGTTTCAAAACACAGCTCAGACGTCACCTTCTCTGAAAAAACTTCAATCCCCCCCTCAATCCTTGATAGAGTTAATCATTGCCACCTCTTGCCTTTTTCCCAGCATACTGTAATTTAGTGGTTTACACATCAATTCTCGCTTCTGGATTTACTAACCAAAAGTTTGAATCTCATTCATCTCAGAAGCTGGCGCCAAGTCAGTAAAATGTGCACTCTAAGTAAATATTGATAAATGAATGAGTGAATAATTCTCTCAGCTCATTTCACTGTACAAAGACAAGAAAGTAGACTAGTCTGTTTTGCATACATTAGTATGTATCAAATATCCAAAAACAAGTCAAGGCGGTGGAAAGCAGGATACAGTATATGTGGTTAATATAAGTACTGGATGAGTCAATTTAATCTAAAAAAGGTTCTCTTTTATCAATAAAAATGTTTATACTGATTATCTGAAATTTTTAATACTGTAGCTTAACTTGAAAATATAGTAGAAATAAGCAGTTATATATATATTAAAAAAAAACCCACACATTTCCACACATTTATAAATGATATCAAACAACCAAACTTAACATGTATCATTTACTAGGCTTGACTGAGTCTAATTTTTTGCCCCTGGCCTATAATGACAGGAAACAATTCAATAGGCTTGAATTTACTTCAGTAACTACCTCAGGGGTCCCAAAGTAAGCTCATAGCACTTCTATGACCAGAGATACTTGGTATATTTTTTCTTTAGTTTTGAGAGAAAAATAATACTGCAGAGAATAATATGAAATGAGGCATGCTTTGAAATAAAAATCACTTCTAACGCGGCCAGAAGGTTCTCAAAGGAAATATGAGAGTACCTTTCCTTATCTCAAGGTCCCTTAGTTGTCATAAATGTACCTCAGCCTTGCAGAGCACCCTGTCTAAAGTAATCCCAGAATCTTCAGTAGGAATATATGACCAAAAGCTCCACTGCTAGATCTGGGAACATATTTTAAACCAACTTTGCAAACCTAGAATGCCTTTTACAGGCTCTTAAACATGACAGGAAAGCTTCAAGTACAGTCTTCTCTGACGGTGTTAGTGAACGAGAATGCCACTTTGGAACCCAGTTCAGAAACTCTTTGTTCCAGCTACAGAAGTAACTTAAAGGGAAATATGAAAATTAATCAACATTCCAGGGATCCCATGCAACCCCAGGCATTTGGAAGAACAATAGGCTCCACAATCTCCAGCCATTCAACCATGTAGAGGCTTCTGAGTGGGATGGTCTAGAACTGACCTTGAATGTGTGCAAAGGCCGTCTACACTACCATAGTGTACCTCTTGCAACACCTCACAAATGATGACACGGAGAAGGAGAAAGGACTGAATAGTATTTAAGATCAGGAAGAAGGAGGAGAAACTAAACTGGGAGAAAGTTTTCAGGAAAGCATCTTCATAGGCCTATTAAGTAAGAAGACTGACTGTGACGGCACTTACCACTAAAATTTGCTTACTCTGTGCTAGGTATTCTAGGCACCATACACATATTAAATATTGTAATCTTTACAACAATTTCGTAAGTTGGGCACTATTATTATCTCCACTTTATACCTGAGAAAGCTACAGCACAGAGTAATTAAGTACCTTGCCCAAGGCCACACACCTATAAGTGGCAGAATCTGACACTCATTTTCTAGACTTTGCACTCTAGTTCTACATGACAGCTGCCTCTCATTTTGGTTAGTTGGCATGGATCAACCGACAGTATAGTGGATTAGTGTCCTCCAAAAATTCATTCCACCCAGAACATTGGAGAAAGGGTCTTTAGCAGAAATAATTAATTAAAATTAGGTCATGCTGGATTAGGGAAGGCGCTACCTCCAGTGATTTATATCCTTGAAAGAGGAGAGGGCACACAGAGATAGACACAGAGAAAGAGACCATGTGTAGATGGAGGCAGAGACTAGAGTGACACAGCTAGAAAGCAAAGAATGCCAATGACTGCCAGAAGCCAGCAGATGCCAGGCAGGGGCAAGGAAGGATTCTTTCCTAGAGCCTTCACAGAGGGAGCGTGGTCCTGCCAACACCTTGATTTCAGACTTCTGGCCTCCAGAACTATGAGCAAAATAATTTTTGTTGTTTAAGCCACCAAGTTTGTGGCAATTTCTCACAGCAACCCTAGGAAACCCAATCCAAGGAAGAAGATTATGACAAGGACATCAGCATCATGGTGGAATGAGACGTTCCCTTTGTCTCGCCCCTTTGATCTACATCTAGTAAAACATGCCTAATTCAAAAAAAAGGTTCCTTTTCTGCCCAACACATTAGGATGCCAGAGAGACCCACACATCTGTGCCTCTGAATGTGAGTGGACTGGACACACAGAGCAGCCAGCACTGGGGTCCAGCAAAGGCCCCATCCCAGACCCCAGCCTTGACAGCCGAGCCCACGGCCCCAGAGAACTCGGCAGCAGCCGCAGAGGCAGCACACACAGCTGCAGCCTCTCAGGCACGGCAGCACCTGCAGTGACAGGGGACCAGGCAGCAGAGGTGGGGGGGCCTGGGACCCTGTCTCTCCACCCGCTGCAGTGCCTGCAAATCTGCCCCTCACCCACAGTGGCAGTGCTCATGAACCTGACAACTCCAGCTTCCCCATACACTCCCCCTTTCTACACCGTGGCAGTGCTCATGAGCCTGACAACTCCAGCTTCCCCATACACTCCCCCTTTCTACACCGTGGCAGTGCTCATGAGCCTGACAACTCCAGCTTCCCCATACACTCCCCCTTTCTACACCGTGGCAGTGCTCATGAGCCTGACAACTCCAGCTTCCCCATACACTCCCCCTTTCTACACCGTGGCAGTGCTCATGAGCCTGACAACTCCAGCTTCCCCATACACTCCCCCTTTCTACACCGTGGCAGTGCTCATGAGCCTGACAACTCCAGCTTCCCCATACACTCCCCCTTTCTACACCGTGGCAGTGCTCATGAGCCTGACAACTCCAGCTTCCCCATACACTCCCCCTTTCTACACCGTGGCAGTGCTCATGAGCCTGACAACTCCAGCTTCCCCATACACTCCCCCTTTCTACACCGTGGCAGTGCTCATGAGCCTGACAACTCCAGCTTCCCCATACACTCCCCCTTTCTACACCGTGGCAGTGCTCATGAGCCTGACAACTCCAGCTTCCCCATACACTCCCCCTTTCTACACCGTGGCAGTGCTCATGAGCCTGACAACTCCAGCTTCCCCATACACTCCCCCTTTCTACACCGTGGCAGTGCTCATGAGCCTGACAACTCCAGCTTCCCCATACACTCCCCCTTTCTACACCGTGGCAGTGCTCATGAGCCTGACAACTCCAGCTTCCCCATACACTCCCCCTTTCTACACCGTGGCAGTGCTCATGAGCCTGACAACTCCAGCTTCCCCATACACTCCCCCTTTCTACACCGTGGCAGTGCTCATGAGCCTGACAACTCCAGCTTCCCCATACACTCCCCCTTTCTACACCGTGGCAGTGCTCATGAGCCTGACAACTCCAGCTTCCCCATACACTCCCCCTTTCTACACCGTGGCAGTGCTCATGAGCCTGACAACTCCAGCTTCCCCATACACTCCCCCTTTCTACACCGTGGCAGTGCTCATGAGCCTGACAACTCCAGCTTCCCCATACACTCCCCCTTTCTACACCGTGGCAGTGCTCATGAGCCTGACAACTCCAGCTTCCCCATACACTCCCCCTTTCTACACCGTGGCAGTGCTCATGAGCCTGACAACTCCAGCTTCCCCATACACTCCCCCTTTCTACACCGTGGCAGTGCTCATGAGCCTGACAACTCCAGCTTCCCCATACACTCCCCCTTTCTACACCGTGGCAGTGCTCATGAGCCTGACAACTCCAGCTTCCCCATACACTCCCCCTTTCTACACCGTGGCAGTGCTCATGAGCCTGACAACTCCAGCTTCCCCATACACTCCCCCTTTCTACACCGTGGCAGTGCTCATGAGCCTGACAACTCCAGCTTCCCCATACACTCCCCCTTTCTACACCGTGGCAGTGCTCATGAGCCTGACAACTCCAGCTTCCCCATACACTCCCCCTTTCTACACTGTGGCAGTGCTCATGAGCCTGACAACTCCAGCTTCCCCATACACTCCCCCTTTCTACACCGTGGCAGTGCTCATGAGCCTGACAACTCCAGCTTCCCCATACACTCCCCCTTTCTACACCGTGGCAGTGCTCATGAGCCTGACAACTCCAGCTTCCCCATACACTCCCCCTTTCTACACTGTGGCAGCACTGCCCATGACACCCCCACCCCAGGCGACCCCGGACACGGCGGACGAGCCTGCCAACATGGTGCCCTCAGTAGCAACATCAGCTACAGCAGCGAAACTGGCAGTAGCAAAGCACCAGCTACCCTGGAGGTACCAGCAGTGAGGACAAGGGCACTGGTAACACCTCTGGCATAAGTGGTGGAGGGTGGAGAGCACCAATTCTCAGAGACATCTCAGAGGCAGCTCAGGTGAGAGAAATCAAAAACTACTGCTACAGCTCCATCTACTGAAAAGCAAAAGAAGGGCCTCTAAATACCAATCTGTTGAACTGTTAGAATCAAAGTAAACAAAGTTTTACTTAAATAAGAAAAGTGTTCACTACTCCAAATACACCAGCAAAAGAACAGCTCATCAAGCGCCATGAAAACCCACAGTAGGGGCTTCCCTGGTGGCGCAGTGGTTGAGAATCTGCCTGCCAGTGCAGGGGACACGGGCTCGAGCCCTGGTCTGGGAAGATCCCACATGCCGCGGAGCAACTAGGCCCGTGAGCCACAACTACTGAGCCTGCGCGTCCAGAGCCTGTGCTCTGCAACAAGAGAGGCCGCGATAGTGAAGAGGCCCACGCACCACGATGAAGGGTGGCCCCCGCTTGCCGCAACTAGAGGAAGCCCTCGCACAGAAACGAAGACCCAACACAGACAAAAATAAAATAAATAAATAAATAAATAAAAAGAAAAGGCTTATCAAAAATCTAAATAAACCTGTAATATAAAAAATATTTATTAAAAACCCCACAGTAATATTATCACAAAAAGAAAATTATAATTCTCCAGAAACCAAACTTAAAATCACAGAAGACTGTAATCTGATAGGGAATTCAAAAGAGCTGTCACGAAGAAACTCAATGAGCTACAAAATCTCAGAAAGACAGTTCAATGAGCTCAGGAATAAAATTCATGAACAGAAGGAATACTTTACCAAAGACGTTGAAACTCTAAAAAATAAGAAGCAAACAGAAGTTCTAGAGCTGAAGAACTCAATAAATGAGATGAAGAATGCATTAGGAAGCGCTGGAAATAGAGCAGATCATTTGGAAAAGAAAATTAGTGAGCTCAAAGACAGAAATCTGAAAATGATTCAGGTAGAAGATGAGAGAGAACTAAGACTTGTTTTTAAATGGAGAAACTCCACGAGAACTATCCAGCTCCCCTAAGAAAAGGCAACACAGGGATACTGGGTACCCCAGAAAAAGAGAGAGAGAAGAAAGCAGAGAGCTTATTTAAAGAAACAATGGCTGAGAAGTACCCAAACCTGGGGAAGGAACAAGGTATACAAGCCTACTGAACTAATAGAACAGCTAATTATCTCAATGCAAAAAGACATTCTGCAAGACACATTATACTAAAACAACCAAAGTCAATAACAAAGAAAGAATTTGTTCTGTTCAAAACAAACAGGGGGAAAAAAAAAGACAGTAATGTACAAAGGTACCATTAGGCTATCAGCAGATTTCTCAGGAGAAACTGTACTGACCAGAAGAAGGTACAGTGACATACTCAAAATACTGAAAGATAAAAACTGTCAGTCAAGAATACTCTATCCAGCAAAGTTATCTTCAGATAGGAAAGAGAAACAAAGGCTTTCCCAGACAAACAAAAGCTGAGAAAGTTATTACCACTAGACCTACCTTGCAAGAAATGTTGAAAGGAGCTCTTTTATCAGAAACAAAAAGGCAAAAGTACACAAAACTTTAACACATTTTTGACCAGAGGCATATTACGGCCACAGGCATTGGTTTCTGCAAAAATCCCCTGGTCAATAATGTGTTAAATAAGGTGATAAACAGACAGAATCAGAAAATTGCAACTCTATACCAGAACAAGTTGCTAAACAATTATAGTATAAAGGTTAAAGGAAAAAAGCATCAAAAATAACTATAACTACTTTGATTTGGTAACAAATGCACAACAACAACAAAGAAATAATTTGCAATAAAAAACTGGAAAGGAAAAGGACAAAACCTGTATACACAAATGAAGGTAAGGTGCTACCAGCAGAAAAAGGACTATGTTATCTATGAGATGTTTTATACAAATATCATGATAAACACAATACAAAAACGCAGAGCAGAGACACGAAACAAAAAAAAAAGAAGACCCTGAGAAACATCATAGAAAACCACCAAACTGCAGACAGAAACACAAAGGAAAAGGAACAATAAAGATATACAGCAACTAGAAACAAAAGATAGAGAGAAAATACCAAGTCCCCATTAACAATAATCACTCAATGTAAATGAATTGAATTCACCAATCTAAAGACACAGAGTGGCTGGATGGATTAAAAAACAAGACCCAACTATATGGTACCTCTAGGAGACTCACCTCAGCTCTAAAGACAAACACAGGCTCAAAGTGAAGGGATGGACGATGATACTCCACACAAATGGCAGCCAAAAGAAAGTGGGTGGAGCTACACTCGTAACAGACAAAATATACTTCAAGACAAAAAAAGGTAACAAGTGACAAAGATAGACGTTATATGTATATGATAAAGGGGACAATCCAGAAAGAAAACACAATATTTATTAATAAATATGCACCAACAGAAAAGCACTAAAAAATATAAAGCAATTCTTAACAGATCTAAAGAGAGAAACTGACAGCAGTACAATAATAATAGGGGACTTTACATCCCACTTACATCAGTGGATAGGACATCCAAACAGAAAGTCAACAAGGAAACACGGGTCTTAAATGAAACATCAGATCATACAGATTAATAGATATATATAGAGCATTCCATCCAACTGCAGCAGAATACACATTCTTCTCAAGAGCAGATGGAACATTCTCTAGACCATATGTTGGGACACAAAATCAGTCTGAATAAATTTAAGAAGACTAAAATCATTCAAGCATCTTTTCCAACCACAATGGTATGAAACTAGAAATCAACTACAAGAAGAAAGCTGGAAAAATCACAAATGTGTGGAGACTAAACAAAATGCGACTGAACAACTATTGGGTCAATGGAGAAATCAAAAAATACTAGAAGACAAATGAAAATTAAAATATGACATACCAAAATCTATGGGATGCAGCAAAAGAGGTACTAAGAGGAAAGTTACAGCAATACAGGCCTAACTCAGGAAACAAAAAAATCTCAAATAATCTAACTTTACACCTAAAGGAACTAGAAAAAGAAGAACAAACAAAGATCAAAGTCAATAAGAGGAAGGAAATAATAAAAATCAGGAAAATAAATGAAATGGAGACTAAAAAGATGATAGAAAAGACCAATGAAACTAAGCACTGGTTTTTTGAAAAAACAAACAAAATTGAAAAGCCTTTAGCTAGATTCACTAAGAAGAAAATAGAGAAGGTTCAAACAAATGAAATCAGAAACAAAAGAGAAGAAATACACAACATTGTAACAGATTACAATGAACAGCTATAAGCTAACAAAATGGACAACCTAAAAGAAATGGATAAATACTTAGAAGCATACAACCGTCCAAGACTGAATCAGGAAGACATAAAAAATCTGAATAGACCAATCACTAGTAAGGAGATTGAAGCAATAATCAAAAATCTCTCCCAATAAACAAAACTCCAGGACTAATGGCTTCACCTGTAGATTCTACCAAACATTCAAAGACTTAATTCCTATCCTTCTCAAACTCTTCCAAAAATACTGAAGAAAGGGGAATTTTCCCTAACACGTTTTTTCAAGGTCAGTGTTACCTTGATACCAAAATCAGACAAGGATAACACAAAAAAGAGAAAATTACAGGCCACTATCACTGATTAAACATAGACACAAAAATCCTCAACAACAATGTATTAGCAAACCGAATTCAACAATACTTTAAAAGGATCATACACCATGATCAAGTGGGATTTATTCCAGGGATGCAAGGATGGTTCAACATCTGCAAATCATTCAACATGATACATCACTTTAACAAAAGAAAAGATAAAAATCATACAATTGGGCTTCCCTGGTGGCGCAGTGGTTGAGAGTCTGCCTGCCAATGCAGGGGACACGGGTTCGAGCCCTGGTCTGGGAAGATCCCACATGCCACGGAGCAACTGGGCCCGTGAGCCACAACTACTGAGCCTGCGCGTCTGGAGCTTGTGCTCCGCAACAAGAGAGCCCACGACAGTGAGAGGCCCGCGCACCGCGATGAAGAGTGGCCCCCGCTCGCCGCAACTAGAGAAAGCCCTCGCATAGAAACGAAGACCCAACACAGCCAAAAATAATTAATTAATTAATTAAAAATTAAAAAATTTAAAAAAAAAATCATACAATTATCTCAATAAATGCAGAAAAAGCATCTGACAAGATTCAACATCCAATAAAATGGGTACAGAAGAACTTACCTCAACATAATAAAGGCCATAGATGACAAACCCACAGCCAACATCATTCTGAGTGATGAAAAACTGAAAGCTATCCTTCTAAGTTCAGGAATAAGACAAGGATGCCCACTCCCACTACTCTTATTCAACACAGCATTGGAAGTACTAGAGTAATCAGGCAAGAAAAAGAAATAAAAGGCATCCAAATTGGAAAGGAAGGAAAACTGTCACTAGTTACGACATTTTATATACAGAAAACCCTAAAGACACCACCAAAAATAATAAATGAATACATTAAGTTGCAGGGCACAAAGTTAATATACAAAAATCTGTTGTATTGCCATGCACTAACAATAAACTTGCAGAGAAAAACAATTAAGAAAACAATTCCATTTAAAATCGCAACAATACCTAAGAATACATATAACCAAGGAGGTAAAAGACCTGTATGTTGAAAACTATAAGACACTGTTGAAAGAAATTGAAAGAGACACAAATAAATGGAGAGATAGTCCATGTTCATGAACTGGAAGAATTAACATTGTTAAAATGTCCATATTACCTAAAGTAATCCACAGATTCAATGCAATTCCTATCAAAATCCCAAGGACATGTTGTTGTTGCTGTTGTTGTTTTTACAGAAATAGGACAAAAAAAATCCTAAAAATGCATGAAAATACAAAAGATTCCAAATAGCCGAAGCAATCCTGAGGAAAAAACAACAAAGCTGGAATCATCAAAACTCTGATTTCAAATTATACCACAAAGCTAAAGTAATGAAAACAGCATGGTATTGGTGGAAAAACAGATACACAGATCTATGAAACCAAACTGAGAGCCCAGAAATAAACTCACACATATATGGACAACTAATTTACAACACAGGAGATACAAACATACAACGGACAAAGGAAATTCTCTTCAATATGGTGTTGGGAAAACTGGACAGCCACATGCAAAAGAATTTAACTAGACCACTATCTTATACAAAAAAATTAACACAAAATGTATGGAGGACCTGAATGTAGGAGCTGAAACCATAATAATCCCAGAAGAAAACATAAGCAGTATGCTCTCTGACATCAGCCTTAGCAGTATCTTTTTGGATATATCTGCTCAGGCAAAGGAAACAAAAGCAAAAATAAACAAGTGGGACTACATCAAACTAAAAAGCTTCTGCACATCAAAGGAAACCATCAACAAATCAAAAAGACAACCTACCAAATGAGGAAAGATATCTGTAAATCATATATCCAATAAGGGGTTAGTATCCAAACTATATTAAAAATTCATACAATTCAATAACAACAACAACAAAAACAACCCGATTAGAAAATGGCCAGAGGATCTGAATATTTTTCCAAAGAAGATATACAGATAGTCAACAGGTACATGAAAAGATGTTCAACATCATGAATTATTATGGAAATGCAAATCAAAACCATAATGAAATATCACATCATTGACTGTTAGAATGGCTATTATCAAAAGACAACAAGTGGTGGAGAGGATGTGGACAAACACAAACCCTTATACAGTATTGATAGAAATGTAGGTGAAGCCACTATAGAAAACAGAATGCAGATTCCTCAAAATATTAAGAACAGAACTACCATATAATCCAGTTATTCCACTTGTAGGTATTTATCTGAAGAATACAAAAACAGCAATTCAAAAAGAAATATGCACCCCTTTATTCACTGCAGCATTATTACAATAGCCAAGATATAGAAACAACCTAAGTGACCATGGGCGGATAAATGGATTAAGTAGATATATATAGAGATACACACACACACACACACACACACACAAATGGAATACTACTCAGCCACAAAAAGATGAAACCTTGCCATATGTGATAATATGGATGGGCCTTGAGGGTGTTATGCTAAGTGAAATAAGATAAAGACAAATAATAATACCATATGAATGCACTCATGTGGAATTAAAAAATAATAATAAACAAACAAGATAAAAATAAATGCACAGAATCAGAGAACAGATTGGTGCTTACCAGAGGGGAACGGGGAAGGGAAGGGGGGCAGGGTGAAATGGATAAAGAGGGTCAACTGTATGGTGACAGAAACTAGACTTTTGGTGATGAGCACACTGCAGTGTATACAGATGTCAAATTATACTGTTGAACACATAAAACATATAAAGTTATAAACCAATGTTACCTCAATAAAAAATAAGTTCATGAGGAGCACATAAGAACTATATAAGAAGAATTAATCAAGCAAAGAATATGGGTTTTTCATGATTCATTTAAACAGAAGATATCTGACACGAATGCATTAATGAAGCACCACTGGATTTGATGAAAAGTCCTGTCTTCATCTGCAGATATCCATCAGTCTACCCTTTACTCATGACTGAGCTTCTGAAATGAATTACTACCTATAATAAAAGGATTGAAGCTGAAGATAAAATCTGGGGATCACTGACATACAGATGGCATGGAGGGCCTCAGTAATATCATTACAGATAACGGTATAGAAAAAGAAAAGAAGTTAATGTGAACAAAACCTTGAGGAGCTCTACCATTTAGAAGTTTAGGATGAGAAGCAAGCAAGAAAGACAAAGGACGTAAAAGCAGTAAGATAACTATGAGAAAAGCATCAAAGAAAACATGATAATACTGTTTTAAGGAGACTGAAATAATGCTTGTTGAATTAACAAGTGACCAAAAAGCCAAATTCAAACGTAGTGTATAAAAAATCAGATACACACTAGTGTGTTAAATTTACTCTTACAAAATTCTCAAATTCCAATATAGTGTCAAAACTTGTAATTCAGTCTAGAAAGAACAATTCTTATGAAAAACATCTTCTTGTCATCTATTCAAGGTTAGCAGGTGAAATCTCTCATATTTATTTAGAATGGACCCTCCCTGAAGACCTTTTAACTTGTAAAGATCTCAGACATGTGCAGTCCCATTAATCCTACTATTGAATAGAGAAAGCAAAGTCATTCAGCAAACACTTAAGACCACCTCTTACGCTTGGCATTGGAGAAACAAAGATTTCCCAGGTTAGTATGTAAGGTGCTGTCCCTTCCCTGAGTAAATTCACAGGCTTGGGGGGGCACACACAGTAAGCCACAACAAATAACGTTTTTGTACAGTATGATACACAGACGACAGTGACATGCTAAGGATTCTAGACAGCTATAGAGTTGGCCTCTAATTCTACCTAGAGGTTCTGGTAAGGGTGTCAGTGAAATAAGATGGCACTGCCTGAATTATGTCTTAACAGAGAGCTAGGTAAAGAGAGAATGGAGAAGAAGAGTTCGAGAGACTGAGCATATGGACAGGCAATTACTTTGTTTGTGGCTTGAGTGCTGAATGCCGAATGCTCCTACCACATCATAGGCACTAAATAAATATTTCCTGCATGGATGACTTAATGCTGAATAATTCTGTGTCCTGTTAATAGAGCATGATTTTCTTTCACCTGTCATAGGTAATGCCATTCTGGGTCACAAACCGCATAAAATGCGTTCCTCTCATTTAAATGAAGAGTATTGCCAATGACACATTTTCAGGGTTTATGGTATAGTCAATGTCTCTTCACCATGAGAGTGTGTCACAATATACTGAAATGCACATGCCCAGTTACCACCTCCAATATTCTAAAGCAGTACGTCTGGAATAGGACACAGGCATGCACATTCTAAAAAAACCTCCCTGCATGACTGATTCTATTACACTTCCCAGAATTACTGATCTGAAGCTGAGGGCTGTGGCATAAACATTATGCTAGTTGGTACTCGAAGGTGATGGCTGGTGAAATGTTCTGAGATGTCTATCTGGATGTGGGTGGAATAATCCTGGCAGAGATTATAATCCAAAAGTTGCTCCACAAAACCCATAAATTAACCAAATTACAATACAAAAGATCTTGTTTTTATTAAAGAGACAAAATGTGAGCTATCCCCTAAAAATTAAAAAAAAAAGACATATGATTGCCCTCAAGTGTTTAATTCGGCATTGAGAGATCAGGCCAGAGATATGTAAAAGAAAAGGATGTGTCTTTCTTGGATCAACGGTCAGGAAGACTAACAGTGAGTCATAAAACATTTCTGCTTTTGGCTACTGCCCCTCAAGTATGAATATTTTATGTGATTATTTTGCCCACATAAAACTCAAATGTCTGGTCTGAAATGCACTGGTATTTGAACTGGGCTTTTTGACATAACAAAAATAACAAATATAAAGGGAGAAAAAAAGGTTTCAATTTTATTTGGTCTCCAGAGGCATTTTCAAGGGATTTACTCATTTGGGTTCCCAAATCAACCAGACGACTCAAACTGATTGGTTTATCAAAATACCTACAGAAAGAAAATATCAATCTGAAGAGTTACTCAGCTTTAGCAGCCAGGAAAAAGTAGAGTCACTGGAGATAATGTGAATTACATCCAAATGCTATTCAGAAAAGAAAAATCTTGGCTGAGCAGAAACTAAGAGTTTCCTTGAGAAGAACAAACCTTAGCTGTGAAATCTTTAAAATTACTTTGTTAATTTTACTATCCACTCAATATTCCTTTGTAGCTTAATATTTTCCTAAAGGGAAATAAATTTCTATCAATGAAAAAACAGAATGAACAGTTTATTAAAAAGATGAATTCTATTTAAATTGTAAAGTATATCATTGTTTCCTTAGTAAATGTAAAAATTCCAAACTTTCCATTGAGACAAAAAAAAAAAAAAAAAGCAAAGAAAATCAGAGAGAGAGACATACTGCCCTGCCCTCCACATGCCTAGCTGTGATAAATTTAGCCTTTAAGTAAGCTGGTAAAGCCAGAGGTAAGTAGGCATTCTATATAGGGAACCCCCAGCATCACAGCTCGAGGAATGCACAGGAATGCAGAAAGCATAACATGATCACACCAACTACCTTTTGGGTACACAGGTAATGGGGTTAATTAAAGGAGGGAAATTGAAGGAAGGCTATAGATTAATTTTCACTGATTAATCTGTATAAACAATATTTATAGTTAGGGGTTGTTTTTGGACTATAAACTGATTATAAGAGCTATATATTTTAAACTGTTAACTGTTTGCATTAGAAATTAGTTGCTTTCACTACAGAAGCAATACTAAATGGCAGTAAAATCTACATATTCTAAATATGATTAAAACTGGGAAATTTCAAGCAGTCCAATGAAAAATGAAAAATAATTTGCTATTTAATTAATAAAAATGAGAAAATTCATTTAAATTAACTCATGTCACTAGGTCAGTTGAGAAATTCACAACACTAACAATCATGACCATCTTAAACTAAAGGAAAAACTTCCTATCTTTGAAAGATTCTGTAAAAGGATTCACAAACAGCTCATGAGTTACATGAAGATACCTATTTTACAATAATTTACAAGAAAATTTTCATGGTACCTGCCGAAAACAGGGGTTATTTAAGGATTCCAAGACCTTTAAAGTTCAAAGTTACTTAAATAGAGGACTCAAAATTTAGGATAGACTATTTCATATGTTTTTATTTTCTGGTAGCATTTGAAGTATACACATGGAATTGTGAGGAATGATGAAGAAAAACAAATAGCAGAATGGGAGATATTCCAAGCCTGCTTTTCTTGATGTTTGGCATGTTGTAGAATAAAAGCAAACCAATGCTAAAAAGTGAGCAGGTTCGAATCCAACCTTTTTCATATTTTAGTTTTATGATCTCTGTATCTTCACATGGTCTTCCTTCCATATTGTTTGTGTCCTAATTTCTTCTTATAAGGACATCAGTCACATTGGATTAAGGCTCACCCGAATGACCTCATTTTAACTTAATTACCCCCCTTTTAAGACCTTGTCATCAAATACAGTCACATTCTGAGGTATGTAGATTAGGACTTGAACATATGAATTCGGGGGGATACAACTCAGTCCATAATATTAAATAAGCATTCGTTTTATAAAGTTCATAACCAAATTCTGTTAAAAATATTGGACCTCAGGTACATTTTAAATGATGCATTTTCCAAAAAAAGTAGGCAATATACAACTTTAAAGGAATATAATTTTTTATGGAAATAATGACATAATTTTTTCAAAAAAAACCTTTTGAGACAGTTTACATTAAGACTATATGAAATATAACAGAACAGCAATAAGAACAAAAGCAAACACAGAAATTGGAAACCATTAGACACTGATGAGATACAGGTATGCATAAATTCATTCTACGGTATCCAACAGACAATAAGTTTAATTCTGAATTAATCAGAAAATGAGGTATAAAAAGAAAGATAAGAGTAGAAGTAACTGGGTTCTTATCTTTTAAAGAAAGGTAGATTACAAGTTTGTCCAAAGAAAGAAACTTTGTCCCGACAGTAAGTTCTCAGAGGAAAGTCAGAAATGGATTAACACAGAAGCATCTCCTAATGTCTTAACTTCACTTGGCATGTAATATGCACTGGCCGTGCTACATGCATAAACTAACAGACTGTGAGATAGCGTTCAGAGCTGGAGATTCATTATGTATCCTTTTATTCATTCATTCAACAAAAATTACTGAGCACGGGCTTCCCTGGTGGCGCAGTGGTTGAGAATCTGCCTGCTAATGCAGGGGACACGGGTTCGAGCCCTGGTCTGGGAAGATCCCACATGCCACGGAGCAGCTGGGCCCGTGAGCCACAATTGCTGAGCCTGCGCGTCTGGAGCCTGTGCCCCGCAACGGGAGGGGCCGCGATGGAGAAAGGCCCGCGCACCGCGATGAAGAGTGGCCCCCGCTTGCCGCAACTGGAGAAAGCCCTCGCACGAACCGAAGACCCAATACAGACAAAAATTAATTAATTAATTAATTTAAAAAAAGAAAATCCTTAAAAAAAAAAAAAAAATTACTGAGCCCTACCAGTGCCAGGCATTAACTACTCTAGATGCTGGTGAGCCAGAGACCAAAATGCCAGCCCTCATGGCCCTCTGTTCTAGTGAAGGTACACTGAGAACAGAGACTGAATAAGCAAGAACAAAGAATCAAAGCATTTCACATTATTCTCTTCACATTCCTTCACTGAAATGAAGCCAAGTATAGCAGAGACCAGCAAACAAGACTGTTGAGATACAAAGTTTACCTTTTCTTCAAAATATTAAGTTATAAGTGAATGCATTCAAAGTTAATGGAAATTCAAAAAAAAACCTTATTAATCTATAACTCAAAAATTTTAAATTCTACTTTTTAAAGATAGGATAGACTACATTTTAAGTTGTTTAACATTTAGGACAAAGAGAAAAGTTCACACCCATGTACTTACAAGCCACATTTACCAAATATTAACATTTCGCACTTTTGTGCTTCAGAATCTTTATTTTTTTGGTCAGAAATGGTACAGATAATAGCTAAAATATCATCACCAGGTACTATTAAGTATGGTATTATCACCATCCCTTCTCACTCTCTCCCTCTACAAAGTTGATCAAACCTCAGAATATTATTTTCCACTCAAGTTGTTTATTTTCATACGAATGCCTATTAATAATAGATATTATTGTATTTTGTGTATCAAAGTTTTACAAAAAAAGCATTAAACTATGTGAATTCTCTGCAGTTTGTTTTTTTTTCTGTCTTCCCTGTTATTTTTGATGTATTCCATTTGCACAGGTAGGTCTAACCCATTCACTCCAACTGCTATAGAGTATTTACAGCATAAATAAACCTCAGTTTGTTATTTGTTCCTTAGTAAACGGATGGTCAGGTTGTTTCCTTCGCACACACACACATATATACACACATACACAGTTTGCAGAAACTGAATTGAGAATAAGAAAAAATAAATAAAAAATCAAATGATTAAGAGCATTACCTTCTTAATCATTCCACTGTTGAAATTCAGCAGAGTAGAGCAGAGGTCAGATCTCTACGTCTATATAGTCATATATCTATCTATTTAGATAGAAATACAGACATGTAGAGATATATATACGAACGGTGTAATAAATGCTCTCGTGCAAGTGTTCCTCTGTGCATGAGAGAGAGTTCCTTCCTCCACGGTGAACACGTAGCCATAGAAGTGCTACATGGGTCAGAGAACACACATATCTTCAAATTCACCAAGACTTGGCAAATGGCCTTCCAAAGTGGTAGAAAATAATTCCTCTATTGCCACATTCAGGCAAAGTTGGGGATATCAGTTTTTTGGGGGTTTTTTTTTGCCCATCTGATGGGTATAAGGTGGTATTTCATTGCTGTTTTAGTTTCGATTTCCTAGATTATGGACAACCTTCTGAGCTGACTAAATCCACAATTTCAGGAGCGTGAATAGCAGGTCAAGAACTCAAGGGAAAAATCTCTCAGCCAAGTTAAATACAGTTTATCGCTTAAGATCATTCTGCATCTGCTTCTACCTCATCTACATACCAGCAGTAATAAACTGCCATACAGGTGTCTCCACCCCTCCCAAGGTCTGAACACAAAGATCCAGTCAAATATTAGAGTACTTCCCCATGAATGAGAGAGATCTAAGAATAGCTTATTAGAAGATCTGTACATTACACTGCAGAATATAAACAAATTCACAAAACAATGCTTACCCTTACATGTGATGCACTCTGATATTTTCTATCTTACTGTATCTCAATGTATGTAATTGCTAGTTGAGACCTATTAAATTGATGTCATAGCTCCATTTATGGGTCACAACGCTCAGTCTGAAAAACACTGGATTTTTCTAGGCCCAAAGTGCCTAAAAAGAAGAGAATACATTTACAAGTTTCAACCTATAATGACCTAAGGCCCCCTACCTACTCCACACATATACTGATAGCAAAGTATGCCTAAATAGGCATCAGCCCAAAGAGTTCCAGGCTCTCAGCCCATTAGTGTCACAAGACCTCTTTCTACCTTTCACATAGATGTGCATAGGACAGGCTCATAGGAGGTCTGACACTCTTGAGGCATGTTTTTAAGAGCTATTTTAACTATTCTAGGGTTTTGTTGTTCTGTTTTGTTTTATGGTAAATTATGTTTCAGATTCCAGAGATATGGACCAGGGGCATATTTTGAATATGCCTACAAGCATACTTTATTTTTTAAGTTATTTGAGTTCCAAAATTCACCATAACAAAAGGCAAAATTGTTTCCACGCCCCTAGGAAGCAGGCAAACAACTTATTGATATTCTTGTTAATCAAATAATTCAGACAAGTTTCTTTGCTGTTCCAAATACAGCCTCAAATAATATGGACATCTGCATTCTTGCACAAAATAATCAGGCTTAGAACACTCGGCTTATTTTAAATTGCTTTTTTGGCTAACTTTTCTTTTTCTCAGAACTCTGCCCTTGTTTTCAATATACTTCCATTGTATTCAATGGTCCTAAGCTAATCATAAGCACTGAAAATTTCTGTTTGCATATACACAGGAAAACTTATACTGTACCCTTTATGATTTTGCATTAAAAATACAGGACCTAACATTCTGATTAACACGTAAAATGTTCTTAAAACTTACTAGTGCTATGCTGACTATATTTTGCTGGCTATTTTATCTTTTCATTTCACTGGATGCAATATAAAAATACACCATCCAGCCAACTGAAATCTGAAATTCAAGTTATACACAAAGGCAGTACTGAAGGAGATTTGGGGACCTAGTGCATTACAGTGTGGTGTCTTTCTAAAAGTGTACATGCACTCAGCATGGAATGTTATGATTGGATAAATTACAGGTTTCCAAATTTTAAAAAAACAACAACACTGTTTTTATTCCAATCTTGTTTATGCAAAGGTTCTGAAGATTAGAATTGGCAGGTTACTTCTAACCCTTGCTTTTTCTCGCACTTTCCCTGAGCTCCTCTCTCATACTTGGAGTCTGGAAGTAACAACCTGCTATTTTCTGGAACTGTACAGTAGCAATTTGAATAGCAAGCTCTGAACCTGGTATAGATTGACACAAATATATACCTTGTCAATGACATCTCAATTTTTTTTTTAGATTTTTAAAGAAATACATACCTGAAACTATAACTACACTATGTGTGGGTGAACAGGGAAACTTAGCTGATGTCACAGGTATCTAGAGGGAGAAAAATGCCCAACTTAATTCTAGTAGAAACATTCCCACACCAAAAAGAAAAGTTTTACTATCTTGCTTAAGTTTGACAGTGACTATAATAAATTTTCTCAGGAATTTTACATGGATTTGAATTAGGAAATTTCACATTTCTAATGAAAAGTTGTTAAACACCAACTATAAATATCAACTCTTCTTTTGTTGTTATCTCCATAAATATATATAAACCACGTTTCATAGTAGGTCACATAATACTAGTAAGAGAATACTACTTGGAGCTCTTCACATCTTTATATTCATATTCATACTTCATATTCAACTATGTCATTTCCCAGCAGTATCAGTTATTTTGCTCTAAATACATGAAATTTTTAAAAAAATCCAAATCATCATTCAAATTACCTTACTCATCTTAGTAATAAATTACCGTAGGGGCCCGAAGAGTGGCTACCAAAGATATCAGGTCCCACTCCCTAGAACCTGTGAATGTCACCTTATATGGTAAGATCTTTGCAGATGTGATTAAGGACACTGTAACAGGATGAGTATCCAGGATTATCCAGGTGGACCCTAAATGCCATCGTAAGTGTCCTTATACGAGAAAGAGTGAGGGCAATTTCACACACACAGAAAAAGAGGCGGCAATGTGGCCATGGAGACAGACTGAGTGACGTGGCCACAAGTCAAGGAACGCCAGCGGCCACCAGAAGCTGGAAGAGACAAGGAATGGATTCTCCCCTGGAGCCTCTAGAGTGAGTTTGGACCCACTGACACCTTGATTCAGCCTTAGTGAAACTGGTTTTGGACTTCTGCCCTCAAGAACTATAAGAGAACAAATTTATGTTGTTTTAAACCACTAAGATGTGGTATTTTATTGCAGCAGCCCTGGAAACTAATACAAATATAATTGCTACTATCTCAAGATAACAGACTGAATTTTCAAAATAAATTAATAAAATTGGGGATGGGGGGGTCCCCAAGCACTTGGGAAAATGTGAGAGCTTCATCAAGTGTGCTGGGAGGAGTCTGGAAAGGGTTTTAGAAAGAACTAGGCCTCTAAAAATAAAGTGTTTAAAGCGTGAAAAGCAAAGAAAATGCCTAGCCCAGGGGAAAATTTTAAACTACATTTAAAATCTTCCAGAAAATAATTTCTCAGTAATTAACAGATTATTAAAGTACTTTTACCCCTTGATTCAGTAATCCACTGCTAAGAATCAATATTAAGAAAACATGCCAAAATCAGATCAAATTTTATGGATTAAGATCTTCCTGTAGCACATATCTTTAATATGAAAACTAGAAACAATCTGGCCAATAGACACATGGAAAGATGCTCAACATCGCTAATTATTAGAGAAATGCTAATCAAAACTACAATGAGGTATCACCTCACATGGGTCAGAATGGCCATCATTATTGAAAAGTCTACAAATAACAAATGCTGGAGAGGGTGTGGAGAAAAGGAAACCCTTCTACACTGTTGGTGGGAATGTTAAGTTGGTGCAGCCACTATGGAAAACAGTATGGAAGTTCCTCAGAAAACTAAAAATAGGATTACCATATGATCCAGCAATTCTGCTCCTGGGCATATAACCAGACAAAACTATATTTCAAAAAGATACATAACCCCCTATGTTCATAGCAGCACTATTCACAATAGCCAAGACATGGAAACAACCTAAGTGTTCACTGACAGGTGAATGGATAAAGAAGATGTGGCACATGTATACAATGGGATATTACTCTGCCATAAAAAAGAACGAAGTAATGCCATTTGCAGCAATATGGATGCAACTAGAGATTATCATACTAAATTCAGTAAGTCAGAAAGAGAAAGACAAATACCATATGATATCACTTATATGTGGAATCTAAAGTATGACACAAATGAACCTACCTATGAAACAGAAACAGTCTCATGGACATAGAGAACAGATGAGGTTGCCAAGAGGGAGGGGGCTGGGGGAGGGATGGAGTGGGAGGCTGGGGTCAGCAGATGGAAGCTATTATATTTAGAATGGATAAACAACAAGGTCCTACTGTATAGCACAGGGAACTATATTCAATATCCTATGATAAACCATAATGAAAAATATTTTAAAAAAGATCTAATTAATGCATTAAAACTGAATATAAAATTTTCTGTGCATTAAAAAAAAAACTAGAAACAATCCAAACTTCTGAGTATAGAACAAGAGTTAAGTAAACCACAGTATGTCTTCTTGGGTGAACATCTTATATATCCATCAAACATAATGTTTAAAAAGAATTCAGAAAAAAAAGTTATGATATTACATGTAAACAGGAACTTACAAAAGAATATATGCATTATTGCTTTTAATTCTTATTTTAAATGTGTAGAAAAAATACCAGAAAGAAATATACAGGGTTACAGCTGACTTTTTCCTTCTTCCAAATTTTTTAACTTTTACTAAAAATACAGTAGATACTTTGTGGGCAGGAGGTGCTGAAAAAGGGGTAGTTGGCAGATACAAATGTTCCAGTTTTTTGGGTGATTAGAAGACATAAGACTAATACCTCACCAGACAAATCTCCCAAATGCCTTTCAAATATATCATATCATCTACAATGACTTTAATCTCTGTGAATCACAGGTTATTACTATCACTTATTTACATTGGGAGTACAAGAAGTTTCGGAGTCCACTCAAAGTCATCCTACATAAGCAGAAAAGCTGGGACAAAAGCAGCATCATGTCTTTTTAGTCAGGAGGCTGATTCCCCTTCTCTGTAATGGTGGTGTAGCAGCAAAGCCAGGCTTAGCCATGGGGAGGGGGCAACCTTATCAGAAAGCTTTAGAAAAACAAGGTTGAGGCCTCAAACCTATTCTGACTGGCTGACATTTAAGTATGGAAATTCTATCAGGTAAATATCTCAGAGACTGGCTGATATTTAAGTATGGAAATCCTATCAGGTAAATACCTCAGGTTTCCCTATAACCTTTCAGACTCATGAGTAACTGAAGGTATAAATAAATCAGAATTTTATAAATATTGCCTACTATATATAACCTACTATAAACTGACTACTAAATATAAATACAAGAGATACCCAACCTTTCAAATCAATACCATCCTTTCATTTTCCTTATTTTTGAGTCAGGATATAGTTTATATTATTTTTTTTTTTGCCCAAGCCTCTCTATACAACAGGGTCTTAGTTTTGGCTCTTAATCATTTTATGACGTATTCTAATATTCTGAAAGCCAACAATTTTTGGCAAACATTTGCTTTAATTTCACTTACTGGAACAAATGAAAAAACTCCTACAAAACTCTGGAGACTTAATGTAACCCAAAATATGTAAAAAAAAAAAAAGTATTATAACTACATAGTTATGTTTTTTCAAAAGGTTTATATTCTCATTTAGATTGTAGAATCAATTCATAAACATTTTACAATTGTAAATATACTCTAGAGCACTTTACTGTTTTTTAGCAGTTTTGAACTTTGATAAGTTCCTAACATTAAAATATAACCAAATAAGTGATATTCATAATTATTGGTATAAAAAAATCATGCTCAAATTAGAGCTAATTTTCAACTTTGATTTATATACAGCAAACTCAGCATCAGAAGATCAATCACGTAAGACCAAATATCAAACGTCAATTTAAAAAACTCCATTCTCAAACTTTTCTCTTTCTGTACTGGAACAGGTATTTTGATCATCAACCTAAATTTAACTGTCAAAAATACTCATGGGCTACATAGACACACACATATATACCACTAATTTGGGAGTTACATCAACTTCAACAATAATAAGGGGATAAACATTTTTTCAAACCTCTAAAAGAAAGATACTATTCACTTTTATCCTTTGAGTATTCGGGAAGTTTTTTTTTTTTTTTTTAATAAATCCCCAAAGAGCTTTTAACCAGGACTACATCATTCAATGAAAAATAAATTTCTAGAAGCATAAAGTCTTTACTGCTATCCTTGCTAAAAGAATGCTAGTAACATCCAAAATGTCATACTGGTGTGAGTGGTCACACAAAACATTGAAATATATATTTATGTCACCAATAGACTTCAACTCAAATGCCAATCAGAGGCTCTTTTAAGAAACCCTATATATAAACACAGATACGTTGATTCCTTTTTTTTGTGTGTGTGTAATGATTGGTATGTCTGTGTCACATTTTAGCATTAAATAAGTATACAGTGCAATCACTTTTGCGTATTTTAGCATACTCATATGATGATTCCCAGTAGCTGGACACAAAAGAAACATACCAGTTTAGGAAATGTTTAAATCAAACAATCAGAAAATTAAGTGATATACAGAACATATTTTTGATACCTTTAAAAAAGACAAACGTCACACACCTCAAAAACACCAGCGTATTTCTTAATGATTACTTGCAAGTGCCATATGTTCAAATTTAACCAATGGATTATATGTATACACTGTAAGCTGCCTGTAAGATACCAAAACCAAGATAATTTTCCTTGATTCAACTGCCTGATGGAGCAACTCTTGAAAGAACCTGAATGTATAACAACATCAGAGCTGAATCACAGCAGGCTAAGCCTTCTTCATGAAGTGAATTTTAGAATTAACAGATTTTTGCCTAAAACCTCCTTATTTTTGTTTTTTTAAAAATAGACCAAACATTTCAATTTTCTCATAGATTATAAATCAAGGAAAAATTGAGGGCAGCTACATAAACAGTCCACTGGCTGCATCTGTTGTATATGACACTGATCTCTAATGTAGTGCATTTAGCCTATTCACCTCTTTGCTGCCATCTTTGAATAAACATGTCTTGAAGCACCATTAATCTAAGCAATGAGGGATATTTTTCTTTCAAGAACAAACACATTTTCAACTTTGGACGAGCTATACAACTGTAAAACCAAGAGAAAAAAGAATGTTGTGATACTTGTTTACATTAATAGTTGGACATGATACTACCAGGTCTCTCCAATGAGAAGTTACATTAAAGAACTTAAGACATAGATATTAACTATTTTCTACTACTATTCTTCTGTATCCTGGTACTTGCAGAATAACTGTTCTGCCTAATCCTCAGAGAACCACGAAGAAGAAATTAGTAGAATCATGATGGATTTAATATAATTTTAAAAAATCCAATAATGATCAAAAGACTCTTTATACAATCATAGTAAGAAGTACACTAAAATGGGAAAGAATTTTAAAAAAAACAAAAAAAAAACCCAGCAGCCTCTCTCAGTATTCAGTGCCTAAAACTAGCAAGTTGAAAAAAATAGCAAGTTTCCTTTCTTCAAATAATTCCAAAATAACCAAAAGTCAAATCTACAACTCCTCCCTATTAGAAAAGCAATCAAATGATACGTCAAAGAAAATACATGTCTTGTTTTATAAATATCTTTTAAACTGTTCTACTGGGGGCAATAAGCAATATAAAGTATTCTCAAAAGGAAATCCTGAAAGAGCCAATCTTTTAAAATTAAAAACGGGACAAATGTGAACTAAAATCAAGTGTGACAACATTGCCCTAACACTGTGCAAACTTCAATACAAATGGTAATTAGGACTCCTTTCTTCCTTTCTCTTTTTCTTCTCTCTTTTCTTCATTCTCTCCCTCTCTCCCTCTCTCTCCCCACCCCCTTCCTCCCTCTCCCCCTCCTTCCTTGCTTCCTCTCTTCCTTTTTCTTCTTTCTCTCTCTCTCTTCTATAAAGACTATAATAGCTATGTTCCATAAGGGAAAATAGGTGGGAAAAAG